>NC_063351.1:37380405-37401052 GCF_021869965.1 Rhincodon typus | reverse complement strand
CAGCTTTCCTGCTCCTCTGATGCTGTTTGGCCTGCTGTGTTCATCCAGCTCTACACCTTGTTATCTTCCCTCCATGGACTCCATTTACACGCCTCCTTGCTGTGGAAAGTCAGCCAACATCATCAAAGACCCATCCCACTGTGGTAATGACCTCCTACAACCTCTTCTGTCAGGCAGAAGGTACAGAAGCCTGAACGCATGCAAAAGCAGGTTCAGGAACAGCAGCTTACTGGCCATTATCAGACTGTTGAATGGAGTCTAGCCTCAAATAATGTAACCTGCAATGTAACCTGTATGCCTCTAAGTCTTTTTGATCTGTACATCCTTTGCTTGCTGTGATTTGCCTGTATTGCTCGTAAACAAAGCTTTTCACTGTATTTCACAGTACACGTGACAATGAAATCAATCAATCAATCAATCAATCAAAATCGTATCTGCACAACTCTCTTAATGTGCATCATGACTTAATGCCATTCTTTTGCATTTTCCCATAACCTTGCACATTGTTTCTATCCACATAATAAAAATGCCCTCGAGCGCTTCAGTTGAACCTCCCTCCAGCACACTTGTTAGCAGTGCACTCCAAACCCAAACTATTCATTCTGTAAAGGAGTTTTTTCCCTCACATCACATTTCTTTTTTTTTAGCAAATCACTTTAAATTTGTACTCTGTCATTCATGATTAATTTACAAGCTGGAACAATTTCTCCCAATTTAGTCTATTCAGCGCATTCATAATTTTAAAATCTCCTATTAGATCTCCTCCTAGCTTTTTTCTCTTCAAGCAGAACAGTCCTAATTTCTCCAATCTGACCTCATCACTAATTCCTGGAAACATTGTTGTAAATGTCTCATGAATTCTCTTTCTTTAGCCCCAGAACTGTACACATTAATCCAGCTGTGATCTAAGATGTATCTTTACAAGTTCTGCAAAATCTTCTTACTCGTGTACTCTATGTCCCTGTCAATAAAGTTCAGGAGATTGTGTGCTTTCTTAACTGCTCTCCATCTGTCCTGCCACCTTCAATCATCTGGCACATATACACCCAGGTCCCTCTGGCCCTGCATACCCTCTAGAATTGTGGTTCTTATTTTGTATTGCTTTTTCATGTTCCTACGACCAAAATGCATCACCTCACTCTTTATATCGAACTTCATCAGGCACCTATCTGCCCACTCCATCAAATTGTCTATGTCCTTTTGAAGTGGTCCCCTTCACAGTTTACAATACTTCCAAGTTTCATAACATGTATAAATTTTGAAATTGATACTTCACACCAAGATCTAGATCATTAATATATATCAGGAAAAGCAAGGGTCCCAATACCAACTCATAGGGAATTCCACAACAAGCCTTCATCCAGCCCAGAAATTATCCATTGATAATTACTCTCTGCTTTATATTACTCGTTCATTTTTACATTCATGTTGCTACTGGTCCTTTTATTCCACAAGCTACATACTTTCCAGAAATCCGTGTACATCACATTATCAGAATTACCCTCATTAACCCTTTTATCACACCCAGTAATTACAATTTCACCATGTTCCTCTTTTCCTTTAACCTCCTGTTTTACAGTTATTACTGGGAATTTTTTAACCTCTGTAGTGAAGAGTGTTGCAACAAATATATTCGTTACATCTGCCATTTCTTTATTACCTACTGTTAACTTCCCATCTCACCTTGTAGACAAACAACAATCATTTTACTTACTGTTTTACTTTTCAGATGCCACATAGCACTTGCTATATGTTTTTACACATCTAGCTAGTTTCCTCTCATGTTATAATTTATTTGTCTTGGTTAATGTTTTAGTTATTCTCTGTCATTCTTTATTTTCTGACCAATCAGCTGATCTGCCACTCATCTTTTATACAATTATGTACATTTTTCTTATATTTGATGCTTTCCTTAATTTCTGTAGTTAACCATGGTCTTCCCCTTGGGATTGTTATAGTAGGAATATACTTATTCTGAGTTTTCTGAAATATCAGTTTAAATTTCTGCCACTGCTCCTCTACCGATGTATCTCTTACCCTAAAATCCCACTTCACTTCAGCTAGTTCAGTTTTCATGCCCACTTAATTGTCCTTATTTAAGTTTAAAATTCTAGTCTTAGACCCACTCTGCTTCCTTTCTAACTGCAAAATGCAATCATATTATGATCACTGCTACTTCGAGGTGCCTTCACTCCAAAGTCATAAGTCAATCCTGTCACTTTGTTATATCAAAACTAGTTTAGCCTGCTCGAATGTTGTTTCCAAACTTTGCTGCTCAAAGAAACTACCTTGAAAGTATTTTAAGAACTTTTCAATTGTCATACAATTGTCAATATGATTTTTCCAGATTAAATATAGTTTAAAAGCACCCGTAATCATTATCATCCCTTTGTCGTAAGCACCCAATATTTCTTCTTGTATACTTCTTCCTACAATATAGTTACTGTTCAGGGTCCTGCAGACTACTCCCACTGTGACTTCTTGGCCCTTCTTTTCCTTAACTCCACTAAAACCAATTCTATGTCTTGACCTCCTGAACCAAGGTCATCTCTAATTATTGCACCAATACCATCTTTGACAAGGAGTGTAATCTTTTGACCTTTACCAAGGTGGATTCTTCTTGTATGGCATATATACCTCAGTATTCAGAACTCAATACGTCATCCTGTAACCACATCTCTGTAATGGCTATTAGATTATATTTATTCACTTCAGTGTGTGCTATCAATTCATTTACTTTATTATGAATGCCACTGGTTGAACCTTTAGTTTTTTGCTATCTTGGTAGCATCTAGTGCAGTCTAGCAGTATAATCTTAAGCTTTGCTCTCTATTCCTTCTTGCCATTCTCTGTCTTTAATTTTGATATCAATGTTCTGCTCTCCTGTTTTGATTTTCTCCCTTTATTTGTTAGATTTACCAATGCTTTTTTTTTCCTTTATTCATTCATGGGATGAGGGCGTCACTGGCTAGGCAGCATTTATTGCCCAGAGGGCAATTGTTGTGGGTCTGGAGTCACATGTAGGCCAGACCAGGTAAGGATGACAGTTTCCTTCCCTAAAGGACATTAGTGAACCAGATGGGTTTTTCCAACAATCAACAATGGATTCATGGTCATCATTAGACTCTTAATTCCAGATATTTTATTGAATTCAAATTCCACCATCTATCATGGTGGGATTCAAACCTGGGTCCCCAGACCATTAACTGGGTTTCTGGATTAACAGTCCAGTGATAATACCACTAGGCCATCGCCTCCCTTCATCACTCACCCTTATTATTTAATTTGAAGCCCTCTCTACTACCCTAGTTAGGTGGCTTAAGAAAATACCAGTCCTGGTATGATCCTGGTGGGGACCATCCCAACCTTATAGATGCTACCTTCCCCAGAGTAATGCTATCCCCACAAACAAGAACTCACTTCTCCCACAACTGTCTCTGAGTCACACATTTTCTTTTCTAATCTTATTAATCCTATGCCAGTCTGTATGTGGCTCAGTTAGTAATGCAGAGATAATTTAAATTTTTGCTTTATAATTTAACACATATCTTCTTGTACTCCCTCAGCAGGACTTTTTTCCAACTTCTATCTATGTCATTGCTACTAATGTGATCAACAATCACTGGAACACCCTTCCTTCCCACAGAATGTTCTTCCCATTCCAGTGTAGTTATCCCAAGTCCCATCATCGGATAAACAAAACAGCCATCAGGACTCATGCTGTTTGCTATCAATAACCCTCAGTACACTGTCCTCTACCATCACTACATCCTTCTTATTTCCAAGTCTTGAATAGCTTCATGTACTACAGTGCCATGGCCGGTTCCCTCATTCCACCCTGCAGCCATTGCTCTCATTCAAACAAGCTGAAAAAGACCTCATACTTGTTGGACCATTTCAAAGGCTGAGGCTCCTGCCTTTCTGCTCTCTGGATCTTTTTATCTGCCTTACCCAAAGTGACAACCTCCTCACTCCGATCATTGACCAAATCACAAAACCATATCTAAAGCGATGTGACCACATCTTCGAATAAAGTGTCCTGGTAATTTTCCCCCTCCCTGATGTGCCACAGTGTCTACAGTTTGGCCCCACTTCAATAACTCAGAGCCAAAGTTCCTGCAGTCGCAAACACTTACCACAGTTGTATATAATGTAGCTCTAACTTCAGCATGACTTGGAATCAATGTGAAGTAAACATGAATTAACAGGAAAATGATCGGTCAAATAAAAAGGCAAATTTCACTTTAAATACTTGATATAACAGCAATATGAGTGACATAAGCACAAGCATTCTATTTCAGAATGTTAGGCATTAAATAGCTGCAGCATCCTACAATATGCTGTTCTCTATTCACACAGGGTAGGTCCACAATCCTATCTAATAATAGCTTTCACCTTCAAATTTCATGGGTATGACTATCATCAGCAAGATCCATTTTTATGAACCCTCTCAATGTAGCTAGAACAGAAAATCTTGTGTGTATTATGCATATTGTTATATTACATATATATATAATATATATATATTATACATATCCCAAATTGTTTAACGCTAATTAAACATTTCTTGAAATTGAGTCATTGTTGCAATGCAAGAAATGCAGCAGCAAATTTGTGAACTATAAGCTGCCATAAAGAGTAATGTGATGATGACAAGATAATTTGTTCGAATGATGTTGACTGAGCAATAAAATTGGCTAGGCCACCAGGAATAATGGTGTGCTGTTCTTCAGCACAATGCAATGGAATCTGTGAGCAAGCAGCTGGACCATCAGTTTAATTTCCCATCTGAAAGAACCCAACTCTGACCATGCAACACATCCTTATTGCTGCACTGGATTGTCAGCTGTGATTTCTTTTGCTCAAGTTTCTATGGAGGACATTGATCCATAGCCTTCTGACTAAGGAATGAGAGTACTACCATCTGAGCCACAGCTGTTTTTTAATAGCTGCTAAGGTCCATACACAAAGTGGAGCCTTGAAGCAAGTTATTTTGGTTCATATACGATATGGTTAGCTGTTGGTCCATGCACCAGAAAACTGGCTGCTACAAAGTATAGGTTTGGCTAAACTGGTCCCACTCTCACCTCTGAGTCAGGCAATTATAGTGTAATATAGTCCATCTGGTTAGGTGGTCTTAAAAGATCATGTTACATTATTTGGACAACAGTGAATACTGCCAAAATACTGGCCAACATTCATGCTTCAATTGACACCAAGGGCAGGTCAAAAGATTATTAATCTCATGGCTGTCTGTGGGATAAACTGAGTGCTATATTTGCCTACAAAGCTGCAATGACATGGGTTTGTTCTTTCTTGAGTCCCATACTGAATATAAGGCATACCAGTACAATTAGCAGCTAGAGGGAACATGATTTCAGTACTGAATTAAGCATAAGGTTTTGATCTTTGCCAGATGACGATAATACTTTTCCTTTCCAGTTGAGCTGTCTGACATTTCATAGAGTGTGTCTCCAACTGTTTAAAACATATCACTGAGAATAGCATTTATTGACTTTGGATATTGGACAAGTAGAAGTATGCAATACAAAAAGAGGCCATTTAGCCCATTATGTTTCTACCAGCTCTTTGCTAAAATAATGTACGGCCCTGTTTTATCGCTATAGCTCCTTTTTTTGACTTCAAGTATGTAATTAATTTTACGTTATGAGATGTAATATTCTCAACTACCTTTTGCGTCAAACCATTCTATCATCCAACAAGTCTTTGAATAAAGACATTTCTCAGAGGCTCAAATAAAAGCAAATTATTGCAGATACTGGAGATCTGAAATAAAAATGGAAAGTGCCTGAAAAACTCAGCAAACCTGGTAGCATGTGTGGAAAGAGAAATGGAGTTTAATGCTTTGAGTCTAATATGACACTGTTCTTGTTTTCTCTTGATGACATCTCATTAGAATTCCACAAACAAAAAGAAAAAAAGTCCAGTTTTTTTTTCCAAAACCCATCAAATGCAACATTGACAACACTTTTATGCCAATTTTTTAAAAAACGCTCCTTGAAAGAATTTGCAAACTTTTATCGATTTGTTTTTAAAACTAAGTTATAGATCTAAAAACAGAAATTGCTGGAAATTCACAGCAAATCATAGAGAGAACGTGGTGGCTAAATGGACTGCTGCCTCATAGCACCAGGCACCCAGGTTCAATTCTAGCCTTGGGTGACTATCTGGGTGGAGTTTGCACATTCTCCCCCTGTCTGTGTGGATTTCTGCCAGGTGCTCTAGTTTCCTCCCACAGTCCAAAGATGTGCAGATTAGATGGATTTGCCATGCTAAATTGCCCTGTAGTGTTCAGGGATGTGTGGACTAGATGGATTGGCCATGGTACATATGTGGTTACAGAGAGCAGGTGGGATGCTTTTTGGAGGATTGGTGCAGACTTGATGGGCTGAATGGTCTCTATCTGCACTGTAGCATTTCTTTCATATAGAGAAAGGAGCAAGATGGATGGTTAACATTTTGATGAATTATTATCAGATTTCCAGCTTCCATAGTATTTTAACATTTCAAGATCACTTTGTTCATAACTTTTGTTCTGTTTCTGATATCTAATTTCCTGCATCACCAGCTTGTGCAAGGCTAGAAAGGAACAAACCCTTGGTTTATGCAAAGCTCTTTTATTTCATAAATTTACTGATAATGGTTAATGCTACAGAAGTAAAACATAATCTCTCATTTGTGCTTCAGTATTATGGCATTTCCATTGTATTTACTCTGGGATTGCAGTGGTGTACTTTTCCGCAGAAAATCCATTTGATCTTATTTAGTACCTGACCCAAACTTGTTCTCTCTCTCTCGTCAAGTGCCATGTAACCACGGAGTTCTGTGTTGGCCCATGATTATACTTGGAAAGGTGCTGCAATAGTTTGCTGCTGCCTTCCACAGATGGTCGACTAGGGCTCTTTCCCATTCTTTTTGCCTGCCATTGACATATGTTGGAAGTGTTATGTTGTTACGAAGATCCCATGGCAGACAGGCAGTGTACTGTTAAGACAGACATCATGACATGTAATGTTCCAGTATCAGGATATTCACCTTGCCTTCTGTAATACAGTAATAATAGAATTAGCCTGTTTGCAGTTACTGTATCTTTGCTGTACATAATTAGTAAGCACAGAATCCAGACTATGTACAATTCTGAAATATTATAGGACTGAAAATAGTTGGTATTGTTAATAAAACATTAATTATAATGCCTGACACATTTATTACAGTTCTTTGAAAAGGTAACAAGCAGAACAGATAAAGGAGAACCTTCAGATGTAACATATGTGCTTCTTCAAAAGATGATCCATAAGAGACTGCACATACGGCTACTTAATGAGAGCCTATGCTGTTGGCAGTAGAATATTAATATGGATTGAGGATTCGCTAACTAATAGAAGACAGAGAATTGGGATAAAGGATAGCAACATGTAACTAATGAAGTGCCATGGGGTTCAGTGCAAGGTCACAATAATTATTAATGACTAGGATGATGAAAGTGAATGTATTATTACCATGTTTGCAGATGACAGAAAAATCGATGGGAAGGCAAATAGTGAGATGACATAAAGAATCTACAGAAAGATATAGATAGGTTAAGTAAGTGAGCAAAAATGTGGCAAATGGATTATAATGTGACAAAAAGTGAGGCTATGCAGTTTGGCAGGAATAATAGAAGAGCTCAACATTATTAAATGGGGAGACACTGCAGAAAGCTCAGCACGGAGGATTTGGGTGTGTTTGTGCATGAATCACAAAAGGCGATCACCCAAGTTCAGCAAGTAATGGGGAAAGCAAATACAATGTTCAAAACGAGTGGAGTATAAAAATAAAGACCTATTACTAAAACTATACAGACCGTAGCTGGCATCCGTGAACAATTTTTGTCCCCTTATCTCAAAAAATATACATTGGCATTGGAGGCAGTCCAGAGAAGGTTCACTCAGAGAAGGGTTGATTCTGAGCATGGAGGGACTTGATTATGAAATGAGATGGAGTAGGTTGGGCATGTACTCACAAGAGTTTAAAAGAATGAGAGTCAACCTTATTGAAACATTCAAGTTGTTAGGGATTTTACAGAGTAGGTGCTGAGAGGTTGCTTCCCACTGTGACAGAGCCTAGGACCAGAGGACTTAATCTCAGAGTAAATAGTCACCCATTTAAGTAGATATGATGAGGATACTTTTTCTCTCAGAGAGTAGTGAATCTGTAGAATTCTTTACTGCAGACAGCTATTGAGGCTGGGGCATTAAATATATTCAAGGCTGAGATAGATTTTTTATCATTAAGGGAATCAAGAGTTATAGAGATATGGCAGGTAAGTGGAGTTGAGGATTATCAGATCAGCCACGATCTCACTGAACTGTGGAGCAGCCTTGATGGCCCAAATAGCCTATGTCTGCTCCTACTTATTATAGTCTTGTAATCTTCAAGATATCTGTCCTAATAAGAACTGGGTCTTTATGATTATAAGGGCTAGCATATCAGGAACACTCAGGCCATATCATACGGGCAATAGTATTTTACTCAGAAATCATTTAATGAAAGATTTACATGTTGATAATTAACCTGTTTCGTTGTGTTATGAATGTTTCTTCTTTAGCCATCCGGCCTTGGAGCAGGACTTGAATCTGGAACAAGGAACAAGAGTAGGCTACTTGGCCCTTCAAGTCTGCTCTGCCATTCAATAAAATCATGACTGACCTGATTTTAACCTCAACTCTACATTCCTGTATATCCCCAATAATCTATCATCCCCTTGGTAATTAGTAATCTACCTACCTCTGCTTTAAAAATATTTAAACATTCTGCATTCACTGTCATTTAAGGAGGAGTATAGAGCACAAGCACCTGAGGAGATGAATCTTAAATAAATTCTTAATAGGATTTTAAACCTATAATATAGCTTCTACAGCCTTGGCTTTTTGTTCTTTCATCCCTCAATGAGTCCTGATGTTTTGCCTTTCTAATTTATCTTAAAGAACAATCTTTTCTCCAACATAATATTACTTAGTATCACCCTCAATCACTTAATGACTTACCACCTCCCTGGTATTCTTAGCTAGAGAAAGCACAAAGACTATTGCTCCCTCAAATTTGACTAAAATACAAAATAGTTTGCGCAAACAAGAAAGAGTCAATATTAATAATAATAGAAATGTAATAGTCTTAATAAAAATATATTTTAGGAGAATAGATTGCACGTCCTATTGTATAGGTTAATGATGTGTCCTTACACAGTTTGATAATATTATGCTGTAAACGCACCTTTATTGTTTACAAGTATGATATCCAAGAATTACTTAAGATTACTAACCCCAACGAAAATTGATATAAGCAAATGAATTAATAGGTAATAAGTGTAATGGCAACCTTAAAACAATTAGGTTGAAAATTGTCAGAGGAAATGCTAATTCATGATCTTTTTCTCTGTCTAATACCTTCTAAATGTAGGTATGTGAGGCAGACCAAGCTACCAGCTCATTTCATGAACTATCAACTTGTTGAAAATTTGTATAGCCACATTACATATGCAAATTGCTCTGCCTGTGCAAATACCACTTGGAGATGATAAAAACATATTAATGATGGCTATAGAAGGAGGATTTGTTTCACTGCCTCGCCCGGGTCAAGCAATACATGTATTTGACGATTGTGTGTACCCAATTTTGTTGTAATTATATCAGTAAATTATTCTCCATAATCTTATTATTTTCCATCTGTTTCCTTGTGCCCAGGATAATTAGCCTTCTTCACTAGTCTAAAAACAATTCAGTTTGCTGGCCAGGAAGGGCAAAGCTCTATGATCTGTTTTGGGTTTTGCTTTATTCCCTGTATCCTTGGACTCTTCTGCAAATTAAAAAAAATCATAGACCAAATATTATCCACGCATGGCATTCAGCACAGAATTAGCAATCCCTGAACCGCTGCATTCGCCATTAGATATCTCAACTACTTTGTACATAATGTATTAATCTGTGCTAATGAATTCTGCAACCCCTGACCGGGGTGAGATGACAAAAAAATTATTACCACTTTCATAGATATGCTTTTTTCATTTCAAACTCAATTCAAATGCTTCGTATAAACAGCCTGCTGTACAAAGATACCTCATATAATTATGGTTTTTAGATGATTAGTTTATCTAGCAGCGCTTATTTCCTCTTATCCTCCAGAGTCCGAACTTAACTGCAGGCTTGGAGTTTTGAACTTAATTCCTCTCTAACATCAGAACCGAAATTAGAATTGACCTGAATATAATTGACAGATGTGACACACTCTGCATTTCAATGATGTGATTGCACTTTGCTGAGAACAGACGTGTTGGTATAAGACATGTACAGAAGAAAGAAAACTGATAAGATCATCTCTAATTTACAATTATAAAATGATCATGGCATGAAATTGATCTCAAAAGATTAAGATGTCCAGATGTGGTTGAGTACAAACAAAGCATTTCAAGGGGACCCACTTCTCAAATTTTATTATGAATATTGCAGAAGTCACAAACATTACAACAAACAAATTTTGAGTTTTCAGATGCTTTACGTTATTCAAATTACATTGCTGTAATTTATGCAGATAAATTCAGTAACAGGAGATACGCTTGAAATGAACAAAAAAAAAGGAAAGAGAGCTTGGAAGTCTGTTGCCTTCTTCCAATCTTTTAGCATTGAGTCTGTGGCAGCCAAGTCTTTGAGGCACACTGCACCATTTCTAAAGATGGCACTTGTTGGATAAATAAAGAGAATAATTGATTTGATGCAAATATTAATTTAGTTAGCATCTTCCAATCTCTACATAGGTAGTATTGCAATCAGACATAAAAGGGTCTTCCAAATTAGGAATTCATTAACTAAAAAGAGCTTGTGAACAATATTAAAAAAGCACTTATATATGTAGCATTTTCTTTCTGTTACATAGAAAGGATTGCAAAGGGCAGTAGAGTTACATTATGTTAGTAGGATTAATTCCTTGATTTAGAATATGACTGGTGTTATATTTTTATTTTATTCAAAAAAGATTTAGAATCTATTATATGTTCATGTATAAGCATTCACACGTATCCAGAATATCAGATCACTCACTACTACATAACTGCATGTAGAACAATACATCAGCACATGGTATAATCTGAGAAATAAGTTCAAAGAAGTTCCAAGATTTGAGTCTGAAAACATGATTATCTCGAACTGCTGAGAACCACAAGGCATAACATGGTGGCAGCAGTGAGTAAACCCAAGCATCATAAACAAAATAAATCCTGAATTAGATTGATAAAAAATCAAGCCAAATTAGTGCCAGAGAGAAAAACTGAGTGAGTCTTGCAAAACTGAAATGTCTGCCATAGCAATAAACACGCCTGGAGCTATACAGTTCTAACTTAGGAGAAATTGGAATGCTGATAATATTTAGAAACATTTGATAAGTTTAAACAAAAGTAGCAAACAGGAAACGATCAATGATACCCTCTTGAGGGAAGGAGAGATTGCACCATTATATTGGATCTACTGTAAAGAAAAATTCCAAGAGAAGGACATACCATCCATGGGATAACTAAGGAAATGTCGAACTGAAGGAGAAACCATATAATTGTGTAAAGATCAGTGACAGGCCAGATGATTGGTGAGAATATTAAAAATGGTTGAGAATAACCAAGAAATGTATCAGGAGAAAGAACTTATAGTATGAGAGGAATCTAACTAGAAATGAATAGCAAATGTTTTGACACATAAATAAAAAGGAAAAGAATAAATAAAGAGAATGCTGGTCCTCCAGTGAGTGTGATTGGGGAGTTAATAGTAGATCGTCATTTATATAAATGATTTGGATGTGAAATGGGAAGTATGGTAAGTAGGTTTGCAGATGACACCAAAATTGGAGGTGTAGTGGACAATGAATAACGTTACCTCAGAATACAATGGGATCTTGATCAGATGGGCAGGTGGGCCCAGGAGTGGCAGATGGAGTTTAATTTAGATAAATGTGAGGTGCTGCATTTTGGAAAGGCACGTCAGGTCAAGGTCCTGGGAAGTGTTGCTGAACAAACAGACCTTGGAGTGCAGGTGCATAGTTCCTTGAAAGTGGAGTCGCAGGTAGACAGGATAGTGAAGAAGGCATTTGGTATGCTTGCCTTTATTGGTCAGTGCATTGAGTATAGGAGTTGGGAGGTCATGTTGTCGTTGTACAGGACATTGGTTAGGCCACTTTTGGAATACTGCATTCAGTTCTGGTCTCCCTGTTATAGGAACGATGTTGTAAAACTTGAAAGGGCTCAGAAAAGATTGTCAAGGATGTTGCCAGGGTTGGATGGAGTTGAACTATAGAGAGAGGCTGAATAAGCTGGGCTATTTTCCCTGGAGCATTGGAGGCTGAGGGTATGACCTTAAAGAGGTTTATAAAATCATGAGGGGCATGGATAAGGTAAATAGACAAAGTCTTTTCTCTAGGGTAGGGGAGTCCAAAACTAGAGGGCATAGGGTTAAGTGTGGGGACCAATTTAAAAGGGACTATGGGGCAACTTTTTTCACACAGAGGGTGGTGCGTGTATGGAATGAACTGCCAGAGGAAGTGGTTGAGGCTGGTACGATTACAACATTTAAAAGGCATGCGGATGGGTATATGAATTGGAAGGGTTTAGAGGGATGTGGGCCAAATGCTGGCAAATGGGACAAGATTTATCAAGGATATCTGGTCGCCATGGACGAGTTAGACGGAAGGATCTGTTTCTGTGCTGTTCATCTCCATGACTATGATAAGCAGATGAAATGAATAAATGTTGTGCTTTTGTCCTCTCTGTAGAGTAATAGCTGTAAATTAGGAGGTGGAAGGAAGTGAGGAACTTTGTGAAATTATCAGGACCAGGTAAATGATGTTGAGCAAACTGATGGAGCTGCAGGTTGACAAGCCTGCAGGTCCCAATGGGCTTATTCTGTAGTCCTGAAAGAGATTGCTAATGAAATAGTTGGTGTATTGGTGTTAATTTTCCAGTATTCGCTGGATTTTGGAAAAGTTCTGTTAGACTGGGAAGACGGAAATATCCAGTTAAGTAGTGAGGGAGGCAGAAACTAGAAATGTATAGGCCAGTTAGGTTGACGTTGTCGGGGGAAGAGGTTAGAATTAATCGTTAACAAAGTTATGGGCTGGACACTTCGAAAAACTTTAGGTAACGGGGAAGAGTCAGCATAGGAAGAAAGGGACGGGAAGAAGTAATCAATTTACTTGAGTTCTTTGACGGAGTGACATCTGGGGATAAAAGGAGCCCATTCAGATACTGTACTTGGCATTTGACAAGGTGCTGCATAAGAAAATATTGCACAAAATATTCCTGTGCTGAAATTTTGTTGTTCAAAGTAGAAATGCACGGTGTAGAGGAGCAAAACAGCAGAATGGATAGAAGCTTAGCTGGCTGACAGCAAACAGATTTTGCATAAATGATTTTCTGATTGGCAGGGCTCCATGCTAGGGTCTGAACCTTTTATAATTTGTATCACTGACGTACATGAATTGAGCAAAGATATGGTGGCAGATTTTGCAGATGTCACAAAGATAGGTATTAAAGTATGTTGTGAAGAGGTCATGATGAGGATGCAGACTAGAATTGCTAGCTTGAGTGAAAGTCTGGGAGAAACTTTTGCCAAACTGCATGCAAGCAGTCCTTACTGACACCACCCAGACCTCCAGGATAATGTCAATTGCATTCTTGATGTTAAAGCTCTTCCAAAATTGAAGAACACTGTCCTTGTCCTCCTCAGTGACTGCAATCAGCCTCTTAAATGTGCATCTTAAGTAATAAGCCGTTATTGCACCCTGGGTTGAAGGAGAGAGGTTGTGTTTGGGGGTAGAAATAGCACTTGGATGTTTTCAGAAAGCTCACCAATAGTGGGAGGATGGCTTGGCAAACCGATGGAATTGCGTTCTAGCCAATACAACTTCGCATTTTAGAAATGGCGTTCCTTTATTCGTCAGTCACGTTATAGCCAACGCGCATTGCTGGAACACGCGTTAAAGAAGAAATTACTGTACTTAAATGGCTAAAGACTGCATAACACCAAGGTGTAGAGAGATCTAAGTGTTCTTGTACATGAGTCACAAAAAATCAGAAATCTTAGGCCATTTAAGGTTGATATAATCAGGTGGTAAGGTGTTAGAATCAATTGTTAAGGAAAGTATTTTAAAAAAAGCATAATGAATTGTTATCTTTTATGACAACAGGCATTAAACATAAAAGTATGGATGTTCTCCTTCAGTTATACAGGCATTGGTGACAACACATCCCTACTAGTGTGCAATTTGATCTTATTATTTAAGGAAGGACATAAATTCATTGGATGCAGATAACTAGATTAACAGCTGAAATGAGCAGGTTATTTTATGAATGAAACGTTGGACAGATTGGCCTTGTTTTTGAAGAAGTTTAGAAGAGTGAGTGGTGACTTGATTGAAGTTAAGAAGATCCAAAATAGTCTAAACCCAAGATGGATGTGGAAGGGATGCTTCTTTTTGTGGGTAGGTTTAGAACTAAAGATCCCTGTTGTAAAACTTTTAAGAGAAAGGTGAGAAGATAGTTTTCTCTAAGGGTTCTCTGCCTCAGAAGGTGGTGGAGGTAATGTCATTAAATCTGTTCAAGTGGGTCGTAGGTAAGTTCTTACTAGGAAAGGGAATCAAAGTGGTATAGTCGACAGTGAAAAAGGTTATCTAAGATTACAAAGGAATCTTAATCAATTGGGCCAATGGGTTGAGGATTGGCAGATGGAGTTTAATTTGGATAAATGCAAGGTATTGCATTCTGGAAAAACAAACAAGGGCAGGACTTATATAGTTAATGGTTGGGCCCTGGCTAGTGTTGTCCAACAGAGAGACTTAGGGATTTGGATACATAATTCTTTGCATCAAAGGTAGACAGAATGGTTTAGAAGGCATTTAGCACGCTTGCCTCATTGCTCAGATCATTGCTTATAAGAGTTGGGACGTCATGTTGAGGTTGTACAGGACGTTGGTGAGGCCACTTTTGGAGTACTGGGTACAGCTCTGGTCACCCTGTTATTGGAAGGATATTATTAAATTAGAGAGGGATCAGAAAAGATTTACCAGGATGTTGCTGGGACTGGAGCGTTTGAGTTATAAGGATAGGCTGGGACATTTTTCATTGGAACATAGGAGGCTGTGCAGAGATCTTATAAAGGCTTATGAAATCATGAGGGACATAGATAAGGTGAATAACAAAGGTTTTATTTTTCGCTTGGGTGGGTGAGTTCAAAACTAGGAGCGTAATTTTAAGGTGAAAGGGGAAAGATTTAAAAGGGACCTGAGGAGCAAGTTTTTCACACAGAGTGTTTCCTGTGCGGATGAACTGCCAGAGAAAGTGGTAGATGCAAGTACAGTTACAACATTTAAAAGACATTTAGATAGGTACATGAATAGGAAAGATTTTGAGGACTTGGGCCAAATGCAAGCAAGTGGGACTAGTTTAGTTTGGAAACTTGGTCAGCATGGACGAGTTGGACTGAAGGGTCTGTTTCAGTGTTGTATGACTGTACATTATCAGGTTTGATGGAAATGTGGAATTTGAATCACAAACAGATCATGCATTATCGTATTGAATGGTGACGGAAGCTTGAGTGACCGTATGCTCCTTACTCATGTATTCATATGCATTAATACTTGACAGATCAGTGAGGATGACAGTAAAATCCCAGACAAAATTTTTCAGAAATTCTGCACATACCTACAGCCAAAGTCTAACTGTTGGATTTGCCAATATGAACTTTAAAGCTTGAGGCAAGAATCAGGTGAGCCTGTGGACAATATTTTCATGACTTTGAGAAATTTAGCCAGCAAATGTAAATGAAAAGAAATGCATTAAAGAGTGGTAGATGAACTCATTCAGGGCTCTGCACACCCAGACACATGCAAGACCCTAACTCGATAACACAACTTCACAGCATTGCAGCCTTTTGGCACTGCCAAGCACATGAAGCCTTGAGTAGACAATTTAAGATGCTTATATCTAAATGGCTAGTCTTTGTTGTGTGTTTGTGTAAGTATGTTGAATAGTCACTTTCAGAGACTGATCTTGTGATAGCATGACGGTGTTATCAGCCATTTTTGAGGGAAACCGCTATCTAGCTTGCTTCTTTATAGAATGAACACTTTGTAGAGTAAAGCTGCTGCTGTTGTTAAACATAATAGACTTCAGTTTAGTCTGACAAACATGGTCAGCATGGATGAGTCGGACCAAAGGGTCGGTTTCCGTGCTGTATAACTCTATGGACAGGAGAGGGTGAAACAACAACATAAGAATGCACACCAGAGAGAATGTTGCGCTATAACAGTGGATAACCACAAGTTCAAGAAAAATGTCCTGCATATGGATCAAACTACAGAGCTTGAGCAATGCCCACTCATTAGGAAAATATGTTTAAAATAAAGTAAGAGGACAGGAAGGGTGTTAGAGGCAGAACAAGGACAAAACCAAAACATTGATACCCTGGAAGATGACGATCAGGTTGAAAACACAATAGAACTGTACAACTGAATTGAATGTCAGGATACAAGAATTTCACACAACATTTCAATTAGTAAAAGGTTGCAAATTATTTCCAAAATGATAGATTTGAAGTTGAAGTTTGGTACCAGAGCACAGACTATCATCCATCCAGACTACACCAGAAGATCTGAAAATTTGAAAGGAAATGGGTATGCAAACAGAGATGTTCTGACACCAAACAGTGTCATGCTGAGGGACATATGGTGGAACTGAGATTCAACAGTTAGGAGCAAGCCAAATCACATGGACACACAAGTGAAAAGATTTAAACTGCATGTCATTGAAACAGATGGTCCTGCTATTCTGGGGTTGGTTGATTGGGAAAAACTGCAGCTGATCTGATTAAATCATGAGATGAAGGATTTGTCATTGATGTTGAAAGTATTCCCATTGAAAAGCACCCTCCCATCAGGAACAAGGGAGTGATTGCCAGAGTCACAGAGCCCAGATCAAGTAAGTTCTATCATTGGGAGAGATAACATGCAAAGCCAAATGAACAGGTTGCAGTCAGAGATTGAAAGTCTCAAGATCAATACTGAAAAAAGCACAAAGAGCTCTTGCTAGAAAGGGAAAGACGGCCAATTCGGAAAGATCAAGCAGCTAAAGAGGACGACTTCCAAAAACTTTCAGCACTCTGAAATGAAAAGTTAGAATTGAAGAAAACCACCACTGACCAGGGAAACTGAAAGATGACGCTGAAAGGGAGCAGACACAAAAGAAATGCATTCATACAGGCAGCTGAGGTATCTGAGACGGAGAAATTGAACCTTGGATGAAAACCTCAAGATTCATGGTTCAAATGGAAGAATCTGAAAAAGACTGGAGGTGCTGACTGCAGGCAGCAAATTACTAAACTGCAAATATAGCTTACCACAGCTCACTACAGAGAAAGATTTACTGGAGACCAAGAACAAACTGCAAGAAATTCTGCAATGTTTAAAAGAGAGATATGATGTACAGAAAGCCAAGCAGACCATGTGCAGCTGGAAGCTGAAAATCTGGGGGAAAGAGAGGTGCATGGAGTGTTTGGAAGATAAATGTAAGCCATTGAATCATCATTCAGAGAAGTACTGCTAGGTCAAAGACAGACTGTAAAATGCTATTTAAGTTCAGGAGAGGCGTTACACTTATCCACTAAGCAACACCATGAATCATGTTTTTGAACAAATGAAACAAATTAGAAAAGACACTTAAGCCTTTCAATTTAGAATGTTTCTTGTTAATTTTTAATAGTTTGAACATAATATAAAAACGTTCATAATTAGAACAGAAATATTTATTGTCACTTGCTAGTATAGAACTTGATTATTGCTGAAAAAGTTGAAGCTTTTCATTTTGCACACCTCAAGACAGAATCATGAGGGATCACCAATTTCTACTGCACAAGACAAGGATATTGATTGTTGTCAATTGGCCTCTGATTGATAGAGGCATGGTCATAGAGAATGAACCAGAAACATTTAACGAGCATGCTTCGTTTAAATTCAATCCAGGGAATTTGCCTCCGATTTGTCAAGGCATTGCCATGGGAATAGTCCAGGGAATCACTGTCCCCTAAGCTTTTATTTCATTGAAGAAAATGCAATGTGTGGATATGTAATCTGTTCACAAAATTCAGAGACCTGCTGAATATATATAGTTTCTTGCATGCATATGACCTACATTGCAATCCCAACCGATAACCTTAAACTGGTTGTAAGTGTAATTCTTAGCACAAACATGATTATTTAACAAGTGTTATCCAATTGTGAATAACACCTAGTATTGGACATCATGTAAGCATGGGCTAGTTGGATATGGTCAGTAGTTCGCCTGTTGCGAACAGTTTAAAAGTACTGTCTGATTAACATCTTCCTGTGCTGAAATTTCAGCTTCACAGCTGTATCCTGTCAGTGGAGAATAAGGATAGAGGTAAAGATGCCATAGTCCAAGAGGACCATAGCATTGCTCTCTCATGAGAGATAATTGGTGGTTTAGGCTGAGGAGAGTCCTTTTGGTAATCTCAGTCGGTGTGGAAATGGAACTCAGGCTATTGGCATCACTCTATATTGCAAACCAGCTATCCAGAACATCATTCATGTTGCTACTACATACACAACAGCTAACTTTGTCTGTTACTCAAATTATTGAGCCATCTTACTTTTCTGACGTAATCTGTGACAGACCTGTCACTTTCCAGGAATGCAATTAGTAGCCTTAGTCCCATTCCTGACTTTGAGGTACAGGGTGAGCGAGGATTGGATTAGGACACAGAGTCAATCAGCGCTCTCTTCTCATGTAGTTTAAATTGGTGCTCCCTTTGAGATTTGGTATCCTTGCAATTCAGTCCTGATGATTGCAAGATGAAAAGCTTCAACAGCATGTCTCTCTTTTTTTCAGATATTTTTGTATAAAAAGATAATTCCTTTTTAACAAAAGGACCACCTCTACATCGGGGAAACCAAGCGGAGGCTTGGGGACCGCTTTGCAGAACACCTATGCTCGGTTCGCAACAAACGACCGCAACTTCCACTCCCTCAGTGGTCAAGAACGCCCTCAACCGTGTCTCCCGCATTTCCTGCAACTCATCCTTCACACTCCCTCCCAGCAATAATAACCAAAACAGAATCCCCCTTGTCCTCACGTACCACCCCACCAACCTCCGGATCCAACGCATCATCCTCCAACATTTCCGCCATCTGCAATCCGACCCCACCACCAAAGACATTTTTCCCTCCCCACCCTTATCTGCTTTCCGGAGGGACCGCTCTCTCCGTGACTCCCTTATCCCCTCCACACTCCCCTCCAGCCCCACCACACCCGGCACTTTTCCCTGTAACCACAGGAAGTGCTACACCTGCCCCTACACCTTTCCCCTCACCCCCATCCCAGGCCACAAGAAGATCTTCCACATCAAGCAGATGTTCACCTGCACATCTGCTAATATGGTATACTGCATCTGCTGTTCCCGCTGTGGCCTCTTCTACATCGGGGAAACCAAGCAGAGACTTGGGGACCACTTTGCGGAACACGTATGCTTGGTTCGCAACAAACAACTACGAACCATTTCAACTCCCCCTCCCACTCCTCAGACGACATGTCCATCCTGGGCCTCCTTCAGTGCCACAACGATGCCACCCGAAGGTTGCACGAACAGCACCTCATATTTTGCTTGGGAACCCTGCAGCCCAATGGTATCAATGTGGACTTCACAAGCTTCAAAATCTCCCTTCCCACAACCGCATCCCAAAACCAGCCCAGCTTGTCCCTACCTCCCTAACCTGTCCTTCCTCCCACCTATCCACTCCTCCCACCTCAAGCCCCACCCCCATCTCCTACCTACTAACCTCATCCCGCCCCCTTGACCTGTCTGTCCTCCCTGGACTGACCTATCTCCTCCCTACCTCCCCACCTACACTCAGCTTTACTGGCTCCATCCCCGCCTCTTTGACCTGTCTGTCTCCTCTCCACCTATCTTCCCCTCTATCCATCTTCTATCCGCCTCCCCCGTCTCCCTATTTATTTCAGAATCCCCTTCCCCTTCCCCTCCCCCTCCCCCATTTCTGAAGAAGGGTCTAGGCCCGAAACGTCAGCCTTCCTGCTCCTCTGATGCTTCTTGGCCTGCTGTGTTCATCCAGCTCTACACTTTGTTATCTCAGATTCTCCAGCATCTGCAGCTCCTACTATCTCTGATACTATTGAGCAATTCTCATTTGTTGAAGTTTTTTTACTTCTCTTTATATTCAGAAGTGCTCTGACACACAACTGAATTTTTTTTTCATCTTTTCCATGACCAAATTGGTCAATTTCAGGGACACACACTGATCCTCTCTCTGGACAGCGGTCACTCTCAGGGACACATGCTACCATGTCTCTAGACAGCAGTCACTCTCAGGGATACACACTGACCCTCCCTCCGAACAGCGGTCACTCTCAGGGACACACTGATCCTCTCTCTGGACAGCGGTCACTCTCAGGGACACAGGCTGACCCTCCCTCCAGATGGCGGTCACTCTCAGGGTCACACACTGGCCCTCCCACTGGACAGCAGTCACTCTGAGGGTCTCACACTGACCCTCTCTCCGGACAGCGGTCACTCTAAGGGACACACAC
>NC_063351.1:37379829-37380395 GCF_021869965.1 Rhincodon typus | reverse complement strand
GTCACTCTAAGGGACACACACTGACCCTCTCTCCGGACAGCGGTCACCCTCAGGGAAACACACTGACCCTCTCTCTGGACAGTGGTCACTCTCAGGGAAACACGCTGACCTTCTCCCAGGACAGCGGTCACTCTCAGTGTCTCACACTGAACCGGTCACTCACAGGGACACACACTGACCCTCTCTCCAGACAGCGGTCACAGTCAGGGACACATGCTACCATGTCTCTAGACAGCAGTCACTCTCAGGGACAAACTGACCCTCTCTCCGGACAGCGGTCACTCTCAGGGACACATGCTGACCCTCTCTCCGGACAGCGGTCACTCTCAGGGACACACGCTGACCCTCTCTCCGGACAGCGGTCACTCTCAAGGACACACTGACCCTCTCTCTGGACAGCGGTCAGTCTGAGGGTCTCACGTTGACCCTCTCTCCGGACAGCGGTCACTCTTAGGGACACATGCTGACCCTCTTACCGGGCAGCAGTCACTCTCATGCACACATACTGACCTTTTTCCGGAGAGTGGACACTCTCAGGGACACATGCTACCATGTCTCTAGACAGC
>NC_063351.1:37332867-37379819 GCF_021869965.1 Rhincodon typus | reverse complement strand
GACACTCTCAGGGACACATGCTACCATGTCTCTAGACAGCAGTCACTTTCAGGGACACGCTGACCCTCTCTCCGGGCAGCGGTCACTCTCAGGGTCTCACACTGACCCTCTCTCCGGACAGCAGTCTCTCTAAGGGACACACGCTGACCCTCTCTCTGGACAGCGGTCACTCTGAGGGTCTCATACTGATCCTCTCTCCGAACAGCGGTCACTCTTAGGGACACACGCTGACCCTCTCTCCGGACAGCGGTCACTCTGAGGGTCTCACACGGACCCTCTCTCCGGACAGCGGTCACTCTGAGGGTCTCACACTGACCCTCTCTCCGGACAGCGGTCACGTTGAGGGTCTCACACTGACCCTCTCTCCGGACAGCGGTCACTCTCACGGACACATGCTAACCGTCGCTGGTCCTCTCCTGACGTCACAGCCGGGCACCCAGCGGCTCCACGTGACCCAACGGCCGAAGGTGCGTCACACTATATGCGTTCCCCCGCCGTTTTCCTCCTTCCTCCCGCCTGTTGGTTCCGGCCTCAACCTAGCGGCCGAGCGCCATCTTGGAGGAAGTTGTTTCCCGGGAACCGGCGGTGTGTGACTCTCGACTGGCGAGGTAAAAGTAATCAAACAAGCCTTCATTGATAAACATAACGTGTGGTTTTACAGTAATCGAGCGTTGGAAATCAAGTAGCAAAGCAGCAAATCCGGCTGTGGACCTGAATCAGCCGGTGTTTCTCAGCCTGACCTTTAATGGTCACTCTCCTGTTCTCTGTCACTCCTTTTCCTCACTCTCTGCTGTCTACATTTGGCAACTGCTTTCTAGTGCTCCTCTTGTCAGTCTTTTTTGTTTCCCCAGGTGATCATTGCCTTATGTTCTGACTTTTTATTTTATTTTCATTACCCTGCTCTTCCTGTGATCTCTCACCTCTTTTCATCTGAAAAGATCTGTATCTGCATGTCCTGGTGGGGGACAACATCTCTTTGTTGTTCCAGAGATCACTAACATAGTTTTATTTTTTTAAAAAAAAGCATCTCCTGTTGGTTGCTGCAGCCCTTCATCCATCCATTGACTACTTTCATCTGCTTCACTTCATTCTTCTGTAAATACATCACGCTTCCCTTCCACCCCAACCTTAAGTTCACCTGGACCATCTCTAACACCTCTCTCCCCTTCCTGGACCTCTCTGTCTCCATATCGGGCAACCACCTAGAAACCGATGTTCATTTCAAGCCCACCGACTCCCACAGCTACCTAGAATACTCCTCCTCCCACCCACCTTCCTGCAAAAATGCTATCCCCTATTCCCAATTCCTTCGCCTCCGCCGCATCTGCTCCCAGGATGAGGCATTCCACTCCCGTACATCTCAGTTGTCCTCGTTTTTCAAGGACCGTAACTTCCCCTCCTCGGTGGTCGAGAACGCCCTCAACCGTGTCTCCCACATCTCCCGCACCTCATCCCTCACACCCCGTCCACGCAATAAGAACCAAAAAAGAATCCCCCTCGTCCTCACGTACCACCCCACCGACCTCCGGATCCAACGCATCATCCTCCGACACTTCCGCCATCTGCAATCCGACCCCACCACCAAAGACATCTTTCCCTCCCCACCCTTATCTGCTTTCCGGAGGGACAACTCTCTCCGTGACTCCCTTGTCCGCTCCACACTCCCCTCCAGCTCCACCACACCCGGCACTTTTCCCTGCAACCGCAGGAAGTGCTACACCTGCCCCCATACCTCCTCCCTCACCCCCATCCCAGGCCCCAAGAAGACTTTCCACATTAAGCAGATGTTCACCTGCACATCTGCCAATGTGGTATACTGCATCCGCTGTACCCGGTGTGGCTTCCTCTACATCGGGGAAACCAAGCGGAGACTCAGGGACCGCTTTGCAGAACACCTACGCTCGGTTCGCAATAAACAACTGCACCTCCCAGTCGCGAACCATTTCAACTCCCCCTCCCATTCCTCAGACGACATGTCCATCCTGGGCCTCCTGCAGTGCCACAACGATGCCACCCGAAGGTTGCAGGAACAGCAACTCATATTCCGCTTGGGAACCCTGCAGCCCAATGGTATCAATGTGGATTTCACAAGTTTCAAAATCTCCCCTCCCCCTACCGCATCCCAAAACCAGTCCAGCTCGTCCCTACCTCCCTAACCTGTTCTTCCTCCCACCTATCCCCTCCTCCCACCTCAAGCCGCACCTCCATCTCCTACCGACCAACCTCATCCCGCCCCCTTGACCTGACCGTCCTCCCTGGACTGACCTATCCCCTTCCTAACTCCCTACCTACACTCACCTTTACTGGCTCCATCCCCGCCTCTTCGACCTGTTTGTTTCCTCTCCACCTATCCTCTCCTCTATCCCTCTTCTATCCGCCTCCCACTCTCTCCCTATTTATTTCAAAACCCCCTTCCCCTCCCGCTTTTCTGATGAAGGGTCTAGGCCCGAAACGTCAGCCTCTCTGCTCCTATGATGCTGCTTGGCCTGCTGTGTTCATCCAGCCCTGCACCTTGTTGTCTCGGATTCTCCAGCATCTGCAGTTCCTACTATCTCTGATTCAATTCAAACTCCCCCTCGTTGATTATTGTTTTACGGTGGATTATTTCCCCTCTCGCCACTGACTTTTCCCATTCTCTCACGGTGTACGCTTCATTTTCCCATTGACCGGCGATTTGCGCTGCAATTTTCTAATTTTATCGCCGCTCAGAGACGTAGACATTCATTTCACGTCAATCATCGAAGGAATTTGATTACCCAACTTTGCCTCATCTATATTTCAGTATTTTACTTGCAAATAATTTTGGAAGCATATGTAAGTGACCAAGTAAGAAAGTAACTGAACAGAATTAAAATGAACAAATACACCAAACCAAAGTAAATTGAATATGCTTGAGTTATAAATGAACAGGTTGCAAATAGTAATCAGAATTTAAATAATTTACAGAGTAATACGGTAAATTTGAAGATTTGAAAAGATATAATAGCAGTTATCCCACTGTTGGCAGTCAATTAATTTGAACATGACATGCAGTGTTTGGTAGCATTGAGTTCCAAACTCAACACGAGATTTTAACTGGTGGTAGAAACTGGGGAAACTAATTCTAGTGAGAGGTTCATCAGGCCTCTTTGGTTACAAATGCAAAGCTCAAAATGTCATTATGATCTAAATTTTGAGATTGGATCATGTTCATTCATGTTTCCCAGTCATTACTTTTTATAGAGCAGAGGTTTTTCTTTGAATTTTTAGGACCTTATGCTGTACAAACTTCATTTGAAATGATGGGTTTTATCTGCACATCCATGTAGTTTTTTTTGTACATTTGTAAGCACAGAATTGCATAAATTGGGAACAAGCAGTACAAATTGAAACAGGAAAACAAACAGACATCAAGGAATAGTGTAGATATCAGCTCTAAAATGCATTGAAAATAAAGGAGAAATGATGCTGTATATGCTTTTGGAAACAAAAGACAATGAAACAAATGAATAACTAAAGAAGTGACAGCCCTTTAAGGGCATTGTAACAAAATTAAAATCTGCAAAAGGAAACTTAAAAATTATTTCTTATCAACCTGTTCAGAGATGTTATTACACACCTCTAGAACAGGTGGGACATGACCCTCGTTCTCCTGGCTCAAAGATAGGGATGCTACCAACACACCACAAGAGCCCTCAAATGTGACCCAAAATTTACAAATTCAAATTGAGATGTAATTTGCAGGGCTGCTGCTGAACTCCACTGATCATGGGATCTCAAGTGTATCAATGGTGCTGAACATTATCGCACCATTTTTAGAGGCTACATTGACTGCATTTTTTGAGTTTTTGTACGCTAATGTAGTACACTTAATCCAATGCCACTAGGGATGGAATTCCAGGATTTTGACTGAGCGACAGTGGAGGAACAGCGATATATTTCCAAGTTAGGATGGTGAGTGGCTTGGAGGGGAATTTGAAGGTGGTGGTGTTCCCATGTATCTGCTGCCCTTGTCCTTCTGGATGGAATTGATCGCAGTTTGGAAGGTGCTGTCTGAGAAGCTTTGGTGAATTTCTGCAGTGCATCTTGTAGATAGTACACACTGTTGCTACTGAGCGTCGGTGGTGGAGGGAGCGGATGCTTATGGATGCCATGCCAATCAAGCAGGCTGCTTTGTCATAGAATCCCCACAGTGTAGAAACAGGCTATTTAGCCCAACAAGTCCACATCTCCCCTCCAAAGACCATCCCACACAGATCTACCCCACTACCCTATCCCTGTAACCCTGCACTTCCCGTGGCTACTACACCTAGCTTACACATCCCAGAATACTATGCACAATTTATCATGGCCAATCCACCTAATTTGCACATCTTCGGACTGTGAGAGGAAACCAGAGGACCCAGAGGAAACCCACGCAGACGCGAGGAGAACGTGCAAACTCCACACAGACAGTCGCCCGAGGTTGGAATCGAACCTTGGTCCCTGGCGACGTGAGGCAGCAGTGCTAACTACTGTGCTGCCCTGGATGATTTCAAGCTTCTTGAGTGTTGTTGGGACTGCACTCTCAGGCAAGTCGAGAATATTCCATCCGCTACCAACTTGTCTTGTAGATGGACAGGCTTTGGGGAGTCAGGAGGTGAGTTACATGCCACAGTATTCCTCGCTTCTGACCTGCTCTTGTAGCCAATGCTTCTGTGTGGTGAGTTTAGTTGAGCTTCTAATCAATGATAACTCCCAGCAAGTTGATAGTGGGGAATTCAATGACGGTAACACCATTGAATGTCAAGGGGTGGTGTTTAGATTGTCTCTTATTGGTGATGGTCATAGCCTGGCATTTGTGTGGTGCGAATGTCACTTGCCACTTGTCAGCCCAAGTCTGGATATTGTCCAGATCTTGTTGCATTTGAACACGGATTGCGTCAGTATCTGAGGAGTCATAAATGGTGCTGAACATTGTGCGATCATCGGCAAACGTCCTCACTTCTGACCCTATGATGGAGGGAAGGTCGTTGATGAAGCAGCTGAAGGTGGTTGGGCCCAGGACACTACCTGAGGAACTCCTGCAGCAATGTCCTGGAGCTGAGATGACTGACCTCCAACAACCACAATCATCTTCCACTGTGTCAGGTATGACTCTAACCACCAGAGAATTTTCCCCTAATACCAACTGATTCCTGTTTTGCTAGGACCCCATGATGCCACACTTGGTCAAGTGCAACCTGATGTCAAGAGCTGTCATTCTCACCTCACCGCTGGAATTCAGCTCTTTTGTCCATGTTTGAACCAAGGCTGTAATGTGGTCAGGAGCTGAGGGGAACCCAAACTGGGCGTTGCTGAGCAGGTGCTGCAGAAAGCACTGTTGATGACACCTTCCATTACTTTACTGATGATTGAGTGTAGACCGAAGGGTTGGTAATTGGCCGGGTTGGATTCGTCCTGCTTTTTATGTTCAGGACATACTTGGGCAGTTTTCCACATTGTTGGGTGGGTGCCAGTGTGGTAACTGTACTGAAATAGCTTGGCTAGTGGAGCGGCAAGTTCGGGAGCACAAGTCTTCAGTACTATATTTGGAATGTTGTCAGGGCCCGTGGCCTTTGCAGTATCCAGTACCTCCAACTGTTTCTTGATATAACATGGAGTGAATTGAATTGGCTGAAGACTAGTATCAGTAATGCTGGGGACTACTGGAGGAGGCCTGGATGGATCATCCACTCAGCACTTCTGGCTGAAGATTGCTGCTATTGCTTGAGCCTTCTCTTTTGCACTGGTGTGCTGGGCTCTTCCGCCATTGAGGATGGGGATATTTGTGGAGCTGCCTCCTCCGGTGAGTTGCTTAATCATGCACCAGCATTCACGACTGGATGTGGCAGGACTACAGAGCTTAGATTTGATCTGCTGGTTGTGGGATCGCTTAGCTGTGTCTTTACTTGCTGCTTAGGTTGTTTGGCATGCAAGTAGTCCTGTTTGGTGGTGCAAATGTGTAAGATCTATTTGGTTAGCATTATGAAATAAGGATGAAACATATTCTAAGGGATGGATGCAAGATGACCATAAATAATGGTGGGTGGTTTTGATTGTTCACAGATATGCTTGATTAAAAGCAATGCAAGTGTTAAACAAGGCATGGCATTTCTACAGGGATAGTAGGAACTGCCAATTCTGTAGTCTGAGATAACAAGGCGTGGAGCTGGAGGAACACAGCAGGCCAGGCAGCATCAGAGGATCAGGAAAGCTGACGTTTTGGGTCTGGACCCTTCTTCAGAAAATCTAGTGTGTTTCTAGTTTAATAAGAAAGGAGACAAATCCAGATTAAATTCTAAGAAATTAAATGGGCTGTTACGTAATGGAAAGCTAGGGAGCAATGAGAAAGTAGAGACATAATTAGTTTTAAAATTAAAATTAAATTTAAAATTAAAAATAAGAAGGAGAAAGAGCGACTAAATAAAGCCATTTGATTGAGGACAAAAAGCCACTTAAATGAGATCTTAAAAGCGAGGTAACCTAGATTAACTACAACAAAAAACTCAGCAATGAGCCACTATATCTTCCACTATTTGTATTCAACCAGGAGTTGATAAGTGTACAGACTACACAAATAAAGATGGTGCTGCCACAGCTGGAATCGCTTGAATGCGTAGAGTGGTTTTATTGAAAGTCAAATTGGTAGATAGGGGTGGAAAAGGCAAGTAGATGCCTGACAAGTTTAGAGGTATTAACACACAAGAATATCAGCAAAATAGAAAACAAAAATGTGAGGCAAAATAAAATGAAAATTCTGTCAGTTATAAAGAAATATATTAAAAATAACGGACAAAATCTAGATGAATAATTAAAAGACAAAGTAGATTAAATAGAGATGAAAACGGAATTCAACTTGTGAGTGGGATGAAGGGCTAATAGAGACATTAACTGAATCCTTTGCATCAGCTTTTATAGTGCAGCAACGTAATTGTAAGGATGTAAGAGGTGATGGAGCAATAAGATAGCATAACTACTAGGAACCTGTAGTAAAAAGAAAAGATGTAAATATTGGAAAGACCTTAGTGCCCTCATGACATGCACCCAAGAATGTTGAAAGAAATCATAGTCATGACAAAAACAGTCTTATCACTTTGCTTGTGGTAATCTTGCAGCTTCTCATTTTGAATATACGGATTTAAAGAGAAACAACAACTATTTAAATGCTGGAAATCTGAAATAAAAGATGAATTACACAGATCAGTCAACAAAACTGAAAAGTGAACTCATAGGAACACAGAAACAGAAGTAGGTAATTGAGCTCCTTGTGTCTGCTCCAATAATCAGTGAGATCATGGCTTATTAGTTCTGTTCATTTAAATCTGCCATCATTATCCCTGTCCTGAATTTTCTGTCATGAGTGTTGCAAACTGATGCCCCATTTCCACCCTACTTTTTCTCTCAAGCTCTCCCAAGTCCATGTTCGTCATTCCTGTAATTCGATATTTCAGTTCCTTTAATCGGGTCATTGTCCTTTTTTTAAATTCAGTCATGGGCCATGGGTGTCACTGGCTGATCAGCATTTGTTACCCATCCCAAGATGCCCTTGAAAACATGGCAGTGAGCTGCCTATTTGAAGCACTGCATCCACCTGCTATAGGTTGACCTACAATGGAATTCCAGGATTTGACCCAGCAACACTGAATGGATGGCAATATATATCCAAGTCAGAAGTGGCAGATGGTGTTTAATTTAGATAAATGTGAGGTGCTGCATTTTGGTGAGGCAAATCAGGGCAGGACTTACAGTCTTAATGGTTGGGACCTGGGAAGTATTGCCAAACAAAGAGACCGTGGGGTGCAGGTTCTTAGTTCCTTGAAAGTGGAGTCACAGTAGACAGAGTAGTGAAGAAGGCATTTGGTACCCTTGCCTTTATTGGTCAGTGTATTGACCCATATAGGGATAGGCTGAATAGGCTGGGGCTATTTTCCCTTGAGTGTCAGAGACTGAGGGGTGACATTATAAAGGTTTATAAAATCATGAGGGGCATAGATAGGTTGAAGAGCCAGGGTTAGGGGAGTCCAAAGCTAGAGAGCATAGGTTTGAGGTGAGGGGAAAGTTATTTAAGGAACCTAAAGGGCAACTTTTTCACGTAGAGGGCAGTGCATAAATGGAATGAGCTACCAGAGGAATTGGTGGAGGCTGGTACAATTATAATATTTAAAAGCCATCTGGATAGGAAGAATGATATGGGCCAAATGCTGGCAAATGGTACTAGACTAATTTGGGATGTCTGGTCGTTATGGACAAGTTGGACTGGGGTATCTGTTTCTGTCCTGTATGGCTCTATGATTCTGTGAGTGGCTTGGAGGGGAACTTGTAGGTAGTGACCTTCCCATGTATCTGCTGATCCTGTCCTTCTAGATGGAAGTGTTTATGGGTTTAGAAGGTGCTATCTAAGGATCTTCTTATAGATAGTACAGACTGCTGCTACTGAGCGTTGATGGTGGAGGGAGTGGATATTTATGGACGTGGTGCCAATCAAGTGAGCTGCTTTGTTCTGGATGGTGTCATGCTTCTTGAGTGTTGTTGGAGCTGCACCCATTTGGGCCAGTGGGGAGTATTCCATCACGCCCCTGACTTGTGATATTTAGATGATGCTTTTTAGAACAACTGTTTTCTGACCTTATGATCAAGGATTGGTCTTTGATGAAGCAGTTGAAGATGCTTGGGCCTAGGACACTAGTCGAGTGATGACGCAGTAATTGAACAGGTTGGATTTGTCCGGTGTTTTGTGTACAGGACATACCTGGGCAATTTTCCACATTGTCGTGTAGATGCCAGCGTTGTAAATGACTGGAAGAGCTTGACTAAGGGAGCAGTAAGTTCTGGAGCACAAGTCTTCAGTACTATTGCCAGAATGTTGTCAGGGCCTGTCGCCTTTGAAGTATCCAAAGTCTCCAACCGTTTCTTGATATCACATGGAATGAATCAAATTGGCTGAAGACTGGTATCTGCAATGCTGGGGACCGCTGGAGAAGGCTGAGATGGATCATCCAGTTGACACTCCTGGCTGAAGATTGCTGCTACTGCTTTAGCCTTATCTTTTGCATTGATGTGCTGAGCTCTTCCATCATGGATGGTGGGGATATCTCTGGAGCCTCCTCCTCCAGTGAGTTGCTTAATCATCCACCACCATTCACGATTGGATACGGCAGAATTGCAGAGCTTTGATCTGATCCCATTGGTTTTAGGATCTCTTAGCTCGGCCTGTCACATACTGCTTATGTTGTTTGGCATGCAAGTACTCCTGTTTGGTAGCTTCACTAGATGATGCCTCATTTTCAGGTAACCCTAATGCTGCTCCTGGCATGCCTTCGTGTACTCTCCATTGAATCAAGGTTGATCCTTTGGTTTAATTTGGTAATGGTTGAATGGGGGAATATGCTGAGCCGTGTGGTTGGGGGTTGTGCTGGAGTACCAATCTGCTGCTGCTGCTGTTGATGGCCCACAGTGCTTCATAGGTGCCCAGACTTGAGTTGCTAGATCTGTTCAAAGTGTGTCCCATTTTGTGTGCTGAGTGCCACACAACACAATGGATATTATACTCAATGTGAAGGTGGATCTTCCATCTGCACAAGGAAAGTATGGTGGTCAGTCTTACCGAAACTGTCATGGACAGATGAATCTGCAGCCGGTAGATTGTTAAGAATGAGGTCAAGTATTTTTTGTTTCCCCCCCACCTTTGTTCCCTCACCATCTGTTGCAGACCCATTCTAGCAGCTATGCACTTTAGGACCTGACTAACTGGACCAGTAGTGCTGCTGCTGAGTGACTGTTGGTGGTGGATATTGATATATACATTTTGCACTTTTGCCACCCTGCGTACTTCCTCCAAATGTTGATCAACACGGAGGAGTACTGATTCATCAGCTGAGGTAGGACAATATGTGGTAATCAGCAGAAGGCTTCCTTGCCCATGTTTAACCTGAAGCCAGGAGACCTGATACTGCATTTTCTGATGAAGTCTGAAAAACAGAAGGGAGCTGAGAATGGATTCTTCAGTGATAGAGGTAGTGGTACAGCAGCAGGATGAGAAGGCGGTGAAGATGATTCTCTGGCTGTGACCAGGTAGGTAACAACGGAACCAAGTGAGTGCTCCCACCCAGCTGGACAATGGGGAAAGACATTAGGAAGAGAGCAGTGTGGTCAACCATGTTGAAGATAGCATGTGCAGATTAAAAGAGGAGGAGGGCTAGTTTACGTTTGTCACCGTCACATAAGATGTCGTGGAAAATTTTTATTAAGAGTTGTTTTGATAGTAATGTAGGACTATTTGATACTATTGATGGTAGGTGTCATCAGTAGTGCTATCAAGTAATAACTTGCTCAATGTTGTCCAGTTTGGGTTCTGCCAGGGCCACTCAGCACTTGACCTCATTACAGCCTTGGTTAAAACATGGGCAAAAAGCTGAATTCCAGAGATGAGGTGAGAATGCCCTTGACACCAAGGCTGTATTTGACAGAGTGTGGCATCAAGGAACCCTAGCAAAACCGGAATCAATAGGTATCAGGGGCAATGGGTTGGAGTCATACCTGTAACATAGAAAAATGCTTGTTGGAGGTCGGTCAACTCCAGGACATCTCTGCAGGATTTCATCAGGGTAGTGTCCTAGGCTCAGCCATCTTCAAGTGCATCATTGACCTTCCTTCCATCGTGAGATCAGAAATGGGATTGCTTGCTGATGATCGCACAATGTTCAGCACCATTCGCAACTCCTCATACTGAAGCAGTCCGTTTTCAAATGCCACAAGATTGGCCAACATCCAGGCTTGGGCAGACAAGTGGCAAGTAACATTCATACCACACATATGTCAGGCAATGACCATCTCCAATAAGAGACAATCTAACCATTGCCCCTTGACATTCAATGGTGTTAGCATCACTGAATCCCCACTATCAACATGCTGGTGATTATTATTGACTAGAAACTCACTGGACTCGCCACACAAACACAGTGGCGACAAGAGCATGTCAGAAACTAAGATTACTGCTGTGACTAACTCACCTCCTGACTCCCCGAAACCTGTCCACCATCTACAAGGCACAGGTCAGCAGTGTGATGGAATACTTCCCACTTGCCAGGATGGGTTCAGCTCCAACACTAAAGAAGCTTGATACCATACAGGACAAACCAGCCCATTGGATTGGCACCACAGACACTACCCCACTACCAATGCTCAGTACACACTGCTGCTACTACTGCTACTACTATCTCCAAGATGCACTGCAGAAATGCAACAAACATCCTTAGACACCTCCTTCCAAACCCACAATCACTTCCATCTAGAAATGAAGGGCAGCATATAGATGGGAAGACACTACCTGCAAATTCCCCTCCAGCCCACTCACCATCCCGACTTGGAAATATATCGCTGTTCCTTCAGTTTTGCAGCATCAAAATCCTGGAATTCCCTCTTTAAGGGCATTATTGGTCAACATATAGCACACAGACTATAATGGTTCAAGAAGGCAGCTTACCACCACCTTCTCAAGAGCAACTAAAGATAGGCAATAAATGCTACTCAGCTAGTGATGTCCATGTCCATTGAGTGAGTAAAAATAAAAGGGGTTCCACCTACACACTGATGACATCTAGCTTTGCCACACCACAACCAGTAATTTCCTCAAGCAAATATTGAGAATGCCAAAGTCAATTTTTCAATCACACACTTTTTCTATCCAGTAATTCCATTGCTCTCCCTGGCAAAATCTGAAGCTGAAGTAGCTACAATCCTGTTATCATATTTGAAGCTGAGGAGAGTTTTTAATCCTGACTGTCCCATCACTGAAGCTACCTATTTCCATCTCTGTATCCTGCTTCAACTGTGTTTTTGCTACTTCTCAATTTCACTAAATTCCTGATCAGTTCCCCCCTATTGTACTTTTCACATAAATTTAAGGCCATCCACATCCATGCTGAATCTGTTCTACATTGCAACAAGCTTTATTCATCCTTTACCTGTATGCTGATGGCCTCCATTGGCTCCAAGTTGAATGCACTGATTTTAAAATTCTCATTCTTATTTTCAAATTGCTTGATGATATCACCTTTCTCTTTAATCTTCTCCAAGTCTACTGTGCTCGTTAATATCAACCCTTCTCTAACTGTAGCCTCTTGAATATCCTTGATATTAATTGCTGCATCGTTGGTGGATGTTTCTTCAGCTGCAAAGGCCCTACGCCCTGGAATTCCTTCCCTAAACATCTGTGTCTTTGTTTTCTACCTTAATCTATATTTAAATGTTATGGACCACACCAAACCCCCTTCAGATATATCAAAGAAATAGCCTAGACCCTAACTTTTTAACTTATTTAAAGGCAAGGTTCCAGATGTAACTAAATTGATTATACTACTTGGCTTTAAGCAAAACACACTTTATTCATCCACAATAGTTAAAATGCAACAAAAAAAAAAAGGAATTGGAATAACATAACAGAATAATAGATTATTTAACTACTAAACAGCAACTGTTCCAATGTAATAACATTCCATAAACACGCCCTTGGAAAGGCAAATTCAGCAAAATAGATTGTGTCCCATGCAATTCTGGCAGCAGGGAGAAGTCCAGCTTTTAGCCGTAACAGTGAGAAAGATGTAGCCTATTCCAGAACCAACTTCAAAACCTCCAACAACTGCTGAGAACTAAGCTAAAACCCTAGTTCTGTTGGAACCAGACTCCAACCATTCATGCTGCTTCTGTTGTTCCAGCCTTTTAAAAAAACCCAAGGCCTCACAAGCTGTTTACTTTATTGGCTTGGAACAGTCCATTCTATACCTCGGTCTCAACTTCTCTTCACAAAAAACAAACCAGAACAAAATACACCTCTTAAAGCTATAGTATCATCACACCTCCTTAAAAAAAAATGAAACATGAATATATAATAATGGCTTCATTTTCAAAACCTTTAAGTTTTATGCTATTAATATACCAAAATTAATATACATTACATTGACTCTAAACATGCTAATATTCAATACTACAGTCCGTTTCAAGATGTTTCTTCTGCCACTGAACACTTCTGTCTTTCTTCATCACAGTTGTGACAACACATTCAGGATTGCATTCTGTCATCCTGCCACATGTATAATTTTTAAATTAAATGGCTGTAACAAACTCTATCTAAACAGTTTGGTATTTTTATCTTTAACTTTTTTCCAAAAATATTAAGGGGTTATGATCAGTAGATACAATTGTCTCAGAGAAATTATTGGCAACATAAATGTTGCAATGTTGAAATGTTGCAATGCCAACACCAAACTCAAGGTCTTCGTCTAAATTACGGAATTATTGATAATGTCCTTTAGTGAAGGACACTACCATCCTTACCTGGTCTGGCCTAGATGTGATTCCAGACCCACAGCAATGTAGTTGACTCTTAATTGCCCTCTGGGCAATTAGGGATGGGCAATAAATGCTGCCTGGCCAGTGATGCCCTGATCCCATTAATGAATAAAGAAGAAAATAAACGTTCAACTTTCAGGAAAAATACTCAATAAATCTTTCTAACTTCTCATCGCCTTCTTGCAAAAGTGCAGCACCGACACCCACTTCACTTGCATCGATAGCCACCATGAATGGCTTTGCATAATTAGGTGTGGCTAACACTAGGCGGCGGTTAACATGGCTTTCAGGCAGTCAAATACCTGCTTACATTCCTCCGTTGTTATGGACCACACAAAACCCCGTCAAAATACATTAAGAAGATAGATTACATCCTAATGTTTTCTTATTTTAAAGATAAGTGTAAGGCATTGTGTTCTGGATGCAATTTGATTGGTCAGATTGCCAGGCTTAAAACAAAACATACTTTACTCATACACTATAATTAAACTACAGACAAAAAAAAAGTAAAAGAAAAGAATTGGCTTTATTGTAACTCTACCAAAATGCTTAACAAAATAATACAAATGTTAACTGCTACTAATTATCTGTTCCAATATAGCAACATTCCACAAATACACCCTTGGCAAAGGCAAATTCAGTAAAATAGATTGTCTCGCATGCAATTCTAGCAGTGGGAAGAGAACCTGAGTTTTTAGCTGTAACAGAAAGAGGAATAAGAGTTTCCACACCCAGCTGCAAGAACTCAGCAACTGCTACTGAATGCTAAAACTAAAGAAAAAAAAATCCCTGGTTGTGTGGAAACTTATCCCCACTAATTCAGGCTGCTGCTATTGTTCCAAATTAAAAAAAAAATGCCTCACAAGCTGTTTACTTTTTATTTGTAGCAGACTGCTTGTTACCTTTGTCTCAACCTTTCATCATAAAAAATAGACAGGACAATATACGCCTTTGAAAGCCATAGTATCGTTACACTTCCCTCCCACTTTTTCAAAAAACAAACAATCAGTATATGAAGAGCTTCTTTGTTAAAAACCTTTAGTCTTAGGCTATTAGTACACTACAATAGATACACATTGCAATGATTCTAATCATGCAAATATTGACTACTTCAGTCCATTCCAGTTTTTTTTCCCCCTGCTGCCAAACACTTCCATCTTTCTTCATCAAAGTTGCAACAACATGTCAGCAATTACGTTCTCTCATCCTGCCAGGTGTATAATTTCCACATTGAATGGCTGCAATAAGCTCCATCTAAACAGTCTAGAACTTTTATCCTTAATTTTTTCCAAAAACATTATGGAGTTATGATCGGAATATACAATGGTCAATATAAATGTTGAAATGTTGCAATGGCAACACCAAACTCAAGGTCTCCTTCTTAATCATGGAGTGTTTCTGATGATGATTATTCAGTTTTCTGCAAAAGTGCCCAATAGGTCTTTCTATCTAAAAACCAAAAGAAATGCAGATGCTGTAAATCAGAAACAGAAACAAAGTTGCTGGCAAAGCTCAGCCAGTCTGGCAGCCTCTGTGAAGAAAAAATCAAAATTAACATTTCGGGTCCAATGACCCTTCCTGAGAACTGATGGTGGCTGGAAAAACATCAGTTTATATGCAGAAAATAGGGAGGGGGTGCGGGGTAGGGAGTAAGTGATAGGATAGAGCCAAAGAGAGAGAAAGACAGTTGGACAGACAAAGGAATTGCTAACGATCAGGCTGGGAGGGTGAATAGTTACTAATGGGGACTGTTAGTGACTAACAGGTGGTGTGTAAAGGCAGGCTGTGTGATAACAAGGCTTAGTGTGTGGAGGAGGGGACTGGGACATGGGAGAGTTTAGGCCCTAAAATTATTGAACTCGATATTGAGTCCGGAGGGCTGCAGGGTCCCCAAGCGGAAAATGAGGTGTTGTTCTTCCAGCTTGTGTTGAGCTTTGCTGGAACACTGCAGCAAGCCAGAGACAGAGATGTTGGCCAGGGAGCAGGGTGGTGCATTAAAGTGGCAGGCAACAGGTAGTTCAGGGTCTTTTTTGCGAGCAGAACGTAGGTGTTCTGCGAAGCGGTTACCCAGTCTATGCTTCGTTTCCCCAATATAGAGGAGACCACATTGTGAGCAGCGACTGCAGTAGTCTAGGTTCTGGGAAGTGCAGGTGAAGTGTTGCTTCACATGGAAGGTATGTTTGGGCCCTTGGATATTGGGGAGGAAGAGGTAAATGGGCAAGTGTTATACCTTTGCCGGTTACATGGGAAGGTACCGTAGGGCTGTGGAGGGGTGTTGGGGTGAAGGAAGTGTGGATCAGGGTGTCCTGGAGGTTCCTGAGGAAGACAGACAAGAGAGGGGAGGGGAATATGTGTCTGGTGGTGGCATCTCGCTGGAGGTGACGGAAATGGCATCTGATGATCTTCTGGATGTGGATGCTGGTGGGATGGTAGGTAAGGACAAGGGGAACCATAACGCTGTTGTGGGAGGGAAGAGAAGGGGTGAGGGTGGAAGTGCGGGAGATGGGTCGGACCTGGTTGAGGGCCCTGTGGACAACAGTGCTGGGGAATCCTCGGTTGAGGAAGAAGATGGACATTTCGGAGGCTCCCTTGTTGAAGGTGGCCTCATCTGAACATATACGACGGAGATGGAGAAATTGAGAGAATGGGATGGAGTCTTTACAAGAAGCAGGGTGTGAGGATGTATAGTCCAGGTAGCGGTGGGAGTCAGTGGGTTTATAGTGGATATTAGTGGCCACTCTATCCTCAGAAATAGAAACAGAAATGTCGAGGAAGGGAAAGGAGGAATCAGAGGTAGACCAGGTGAAAGTGAGGGCAGGGGGGAAATTGGAGGCGAAATCAATGAACTTTTCCAATTCCGGATGAGAGAGAGAGAAGCAGCACCGATAATATCATTGATATATTGGAGAAAGAGTTGTGGGTGGGGTCCGGAATAGGATAGGAACAAAGAATGTTCCATGTACCCCACGAAGAGACAGGCATAATTAGGGCCCATGCGGGTACCCATGGCCACTCCTCTTACCTGAAGAAAATGAGAGGAGTTAAAAGAGAAGTAGTTGAGGGTGAGGACGAGCTCGGCCAAATGGAGGAGGGTGGTGGTGGTGGGGATGGTTCAGGACTTTGCTCCAGGAAGAAACAAAGAGCCCTAAGACCCAAAGATCTTTCTATCTTCTCAATGTCTTCTTGCAAGAGTACAGTGCCGACACCCAAGTCACTTTCGTCAATAGCCACCTTGAATGGCCTTGCATAATTAGGTGTGGCTAACACTAGGATAGTGGTTAACATAGATTTCAGACTGTCAAATGCCTTCTGACATTCCTCCGTCCACTCAAATTTTCTGTACTTCTCCAACAAGTCAGTCAGTGCAGCAATCACACCTCTAAAATTCAGTATGAACCTCTGATGAAAACCACTCAGTCCCAGGAATCGTAGTACTTCCCTCTTTGCCAATGGTATGGGAAACCAATGAGATGGCTCAGGGACATGACTTGGGCTTTTGTGACTCACTCTTAGCCAGATTTATCACCAAGCCCACCTCCGGAAGTCAGTCAGACAATTCCAATAGATGCTACAAATGTTCCTTCCATGTGTGACTAAAAGTCAGCAGATCATCAGTGTACACCACACATTTGGGTAATCCTGAAATGACTATTCGTTCATCTTTGAAATGTGGCTTATGTATTTTTCATACCAAATGGCATGACTTTAAACTGGTACAATTCATTCAGTGTCATGAAAGCCGAAACATCCTTTGCTCTTTCAGGTAAAGATATCTGCCAGTATCCTCTTGAGTAAGTCCCAACTTTGAAATATAAGTTGCTTGTCCCACCTCCTCAATACAGTCTTCCAAACGTGGAATAGGATATGAATCAGATTTTGTGACTATATTGACTTGTGGTAGTCTACACATACTCATCGGGTATCATCTGGTTTTGGCACCATTACTATGGGTGAGCTCCAGTCGTTGCAACTCGCTTGGAATACGTTGTCTTTGAGCACGTGCTCAATCTGTTTTTGAATGTGTACCAACTTGAGAGGGTTAAGTCCGTCAGACTGTTGCTTAAGTGGAACAGCATTTCTGATATCTACACCATGCGTAATTAGCTTAGTACCTCCCAGCTTATACCAACATATCTCCATGTAATTGTAACAACTTTTTCAGGTCATTTCGACATTTCTCTGGAAGGTAACTCAATAATTTATCCCAATTTTTGAGCATTTCCTCATTGTCTAATTTAGTTTGAGGAATGTCCAATTCTGAATCATCCGAACTTGGTTCTTCACTCTGCGTTATAACCACTACCACATTCTTTTGGTTTCTTTCCCTAGCAAAATACCTTTTGAGCGTATTCACATGACACACTCTGTAAGATTTCTTTCTACCTGGCATTCTTATCATATTATTCACCTTACTCAATTTCTTTTCAATCTGATAAGGCCCACTAAACTTTCCCTTTAAAGATTCACCTACCACTGGGAGTAACATTAACACTTTATCTCAATGAGCAAAATTGTGACTTTTTGATTTCTTGTCTGCTTCCTGTTTCATCACATGCTGTGCTACTTTCAAATGCTGTCTAACCAACTCACCTGTAGTATTTAATCTTTCCCTACAGTTTGACACATAGTCCAGATGTGTGGTCTCTGAACTCTTGACTCACCAATTTCTCCTTCATTAATTTAAGTGGTCTTCTCACCTAATGCCGGAAAGCTAATTCAAATCAACTGAATTTAGTTGATTCTTTAGGTGCATCCCACATTGCAAAATGTACACATGGAATTCCTTTATCATAATCCTCTGTTTAGTCTTGATTATAAGCCCACAACATGGTCTTTAAAGTTTGATGCCGCTGTTCTAAAGCTCCCTACAATTCTGGATAGTATGCAGTGGATTTGAATTGTTTTATTCCTAAGCTATCCATAACTTCCTTGAATAACTTTTATGTAAAATTTAACCCTTGATCCAATTGTATTTCTGTAGGTAGTCCATATTTAGTAAAAAAAATTGTGTAACTCTTTTAACTGTGATATTGTGTATTGAAATGGCCTCTGGAAATCTAGCAGACACATCCATTATGGTCAACAAACACTGATTCCCACGTTTTGTTTTGGGTAGGTTGTATGCAATTAATCAAGACTCTTGTAAAAAGTTCCTCAAATATGGGAATGGGTAAAAGAGTACTGGTTTTATCACTACCTGAGGTTTTCCAATTACCTGACGTCTATGACATGTCTGACAAAATTCAACCACATTCTTATGCATTTCAGGCCAGTAAGAATGTTTTTGTCTTCTGTCTTGAGTTTTTCTTACTCCTACTGGTACCTTGTGCTACCGCAACACCACTTTCTATAACCTACTGGTAATATGACTTGATGAACTTCTGCCCATTTTTCATCTGCCTGAATATGTAATGGTCTCTATTTGCTAATCAAGACTTCATTTTTAAGATAGTAACATTCTGGGATACACTCAGATTCTTCTTCTGTGTATGCTTTTTGATCCAACTGCTTTATTTTCTCATATTTTTATTGTAATTTAACTAACCTGTCTCAACTAAAAAATATTGACTTTGTGCTCCACCTGTTCTAGTTTGTTGTCAACCATTTGATCAAACATAGTCTCTGATCATTAATCTTCAACTTCCTTATCTTTAGTCTTTGATTTCTCTTTTTGTTTCCACCTGTGGCTTTGTGACCTTGTTACCACACAGTCAGGAAAAATCCCAGCATATATTTGAAGTAATGCCTCAGTTTTCTGATTTTCCACTGGCTTTTCAATCACAGTAGGCATCACTCCCACGTGTGATCCAGCTATATCATTACCCAGGATAAACCGATTTCCGGAACTGAGAATTTCTTTATTACTCCTACCCCAACCACTTCACCACTTTTCACCGGACTCTCCAACCTCACTCTATATAATGAACATTGCTCTCCTCACCATGAATTCCACATATTTCCACCTTTTCTGGCAATACTCCTTCCAAAGTACATACCTAAGTCATCCAGATGGTGGCAAAGTAGAGCTCCTGAACCAGGTCTCCTCCACTCCATTTGTTTCTTTTTTCTTTCTCTTTCATGTGTGCTTTTTTTTCCCCTTTCTACTAACCTCGTGTCTTCGGACAGCATCGATAACGGTAAGTTGAGCCAGTGCAGACTCAAAGTGAGACCCAACCAGGATTTGAGGGACTCCCAGCCTTGAGGTAAAGTCCTATGTGAACTCCTGGCCTCAAGGTGAAGCCCAGCACAGATTTGTCAGCTTTTATTCTTTTCTCTCTCTTTCTCTGCTTTAGAAGGATGAAAATGCTGAACTTTTAACTTTGTTTTTTTTACTAATTTATACATGAGATTTTGTACCTAGGCACCTTTTGTACCTACAATGGTGCCGGAAATGGTGACTTTACACTTTTCACTGTACTCATGTATCTCTGTGCTTGAGTACATGTGACAATAAAACCTAAGTCTAATTCCAAACTTCTCATCTGTCACCATCCAAGATTGACTTGCTCCTGTATGTCTCGAAATTTTAATTTTATTACCTACTTTTTCTAGTAATGAGTAAACCTTACCCACACAGGCAAATTCTTTAAAGAGATCCGGTACATACTTATTAATCAACCCCTGACCAAGCTGTATATTCTTTTGCAGCTCTTTGGCTTCCACTAGGATCTCCTTTACCACTTTAATAAGCCCCACTGGCTTATCTTGCCACATCCATTTTCCCAGTACTTTTCTTATACCTCCAACACTGCGATTTTATGGGTCCTACTTTATTGCAGTGAAAACACCTGAAGGTTTTTACTTGTCTTCCTCCCTCATGGGGTTTTCTCTTTTAACCTGTGGTAAACTATCTTTACTATCTACAATAAAATCTTCTTTTCCTTTACTACCTGAGGATTTCTCTTCTCCCAATTTCAGTCCCTCACAGATTGAAATTGATGTCGGTAGCCAAACTTTGATTTATGAAATAACTCATAATTATCTGACATTTCTGCTGCTAATCTTTCAGACTTAATGCCTTGCTCCTCCACATGAGTTCTCACTACTTCAGGAAGTGAATTTTTGAACTTCTCCAAAATAACAGTCTCTAAGAGTGTCATATATTTGATCTATTTTCAATGCCCTTAATCACCTAACAAAGTTACTTCATTTGATCCTTTTAAACAGTATGTATTTTTGACCAGGTTCCCTCCTTAGGTTCTTGAAATGTTGTCTGTAAGTCTCTGCACTTGTTCATATGTATTTAAGATGGCTTTTTTCACCTAATGATACTCCCCAGATGCCCCCTCTGATAGTGATGCCAATGCCTCACTAGCTGTACCTACCAACTTTGTTTGGATCACCAGCCATTTCACTTGTTTAGCCACTTTCTCAAATGAAATGAAGAGACTTCTACATTCTTCTTATCAAACTTTGGTAATGCTTGGGCATACTTAAACAGATCCCCACAAGACTATTGGCTACAATGGGCTTGCTCTTCATTACTGTCCCCATCACTACTACTACATTCTACCTTAGCCATTTTAAGTCGACTTCCTTCCTTCAATGACAACTTATGAAGTTCAAAACCTCTCTCTTTCTCCCTCTCTTCTGCTAGGGCTTTCCTTTATTTTTCTTTCTCCTCTGCTTGTAATCATAAGTCAGACTGTTTCATTTCCTTTCCATATTCAAGCTGCTTCATTTGCAATTGGATTTTAGCCATTTCCAATTATTCTGTTGCATTCCTGGCAATTGTAAATGCAGTGACATTACTGCAATTATCTCCCCTTTCTTCACACCCATAGGCAACTTCAACTTGTTTGCCAATTCCAAAAGTTTTACCATGCTCGCTTTCTGTAAAACTTGTGAAGTGACTTCTTTCACCCCCAAGGAAGCTCTTAGTGACTGAAAGAGCCATTGCAACATAATGTACACCCTGTTTAAACCAACTGAATATATCACCCAAAAAAAAAATCGCTCACCAGTTCAATAATCTTAAACCCAACTTGGAATTAGAGATTTTGATCCTGACATGGGCCCCAATTTGTTATGGACCAGACCAAACCCCCTTCAGATATATCAAGGAAATAGTCTATACCCTAACCTTTTCATATTTAAAGGCAAGTGTAAGATGCTGTGTTCCAGTTGCCTTTCGATTGGTTAACTAGTCAGCTTTAAGCAAAACACTTTTTATTCTTCTACTATAATTAAAATATAAGCAAAAGAAAGAAGAATTGGTATAACTTTAACTCTACTGGAAAACTTAACAGAATGATTGATTATTTAACTGCTGTTCCAATATAGTAACATCCCATAAACACAATAAGCCAAGTTCAGTAAGATAGATTGTCTCATATGCAATTCTGGCAGGAGAGAGAAAGATATGGCCATTTCCAGAACTAGCTTCAAAAACCCCAAGAACTGCTGGAAACTAAGCTAAAACGCTAGTTCTCTTGGTGCCAGACTCCACCCATTCATGCTGTTTTTCAACTTTAAAAAAAACCCCAGGCCGTACAAGCTGTTTACTTTATTAGCTTGCAACAGACACCTAAAAACAGATCGCTCATTATCTCTGCCTCACTTCTCTTCATAAAGAAAACCAGGACAAACTATTTCTCTGTTTAAAGCCATAGTATCGTCACATAAAAAACAAATTTTTTGCTATGTATACTAATATCTTGGTGTGTCTCAGCATCAAGTTTTGTTTTATAGTACTCCTGTGTGTATTATAGTATATTGGCTTGGGACATTTCATTCCATTAAGGGCACCATTTTGAAATAAATTGTTATTGGCTCCATATTCTTTTATACCTTGTGTTGCAAAATTCTATTTTTTAAAAATTTTTTTCATGGATAAGGGCAGTTAAGAGTCGCATTGCTCTAGGTCTGGAGTCACATGTAGGCTAGACCAGGTAAAGATGGCAGTCTTCCTTTCCTAAAGGGCATTAGTGGACCAGATGCGTTTTTCAAAACTATTGACAATGGCTACATGGTTGCCATTAGGCTCACTTTTTATTCCAAATTCTTTAAAATTTAAATTTTAGTCATAATTGGATTTGAACCCATGCCCCAGAACTTTGTTCTTGTGTTCTGGACTGTTAGCCCGGTGACATTAACATTATGTCACTGCTGCCCCTTGATCAGAACAATCATACTTTGCACACAGGGACAGACATACAACCCATGGATTGAACGAGGCTGCATCTGAAGGCTGTTTGCTTGCTCTCTTAGTGCTCTGTTAGAGCTCACTCACTTTGAGACTACCTGCATGCTTGCATCACCCTTGCTTTGACCTATATTGCCTGTCAGCACAGTCACAGAGCCAGACAGCTTGTCATGCTGGTCAGCAGTCCCCAGTCAAGGGGACAGACGTCTTACTGTATGGTACATTGCTACATCAGTCTTGCACATGCACAAAGCACCAGCAGTTTACGCAGCAAGCACACTTCATTTGCAGCCAGCAAACAGTCATAGCTCAAAGGGGAGTAGTCCCTAGTGAAGTCCATGGAGGCACCCATCTACCGAGGGTCTTTGCACAGGGCAGAGACAAGTCAAGGGCAGCCTCCAATAACATTGCAAGTGCTTGGTCAGGATCAGACATCCAATTGGTGGGTTTTGGTCAGGGTGTTTGTGTTTCTGTGATTCCTTAGCAACCAGACCTTAATGAGCACAGCTAAAGAGGTATATAGTGATCAATCAGGGCAATGGGAAATTCTTGACTGGGGCTGTCTGGTAACGTTGGGGTTTAAGGGGTTGAGCCATGGTTAATTCAGTATTTCTGACTGATAAAGACAAGGGGAAAAGGGATCTGCTACATCTGGAAAGGAGACCGGGGAACCTATTCATGGGGATTGCAGCTTGGGAGGCGGGCTGAGTGACAGTTATGAAATGGGGAAACTGTATATTTTACGGGGAATAAGGTAAAGCATGTATAGAACAGGATCACTTGAAGGAAGGTATGTGAAACCTAGGAAAGTGAGGCTCTTCAGGGAGCCCACTCGCTGTCAAAGATACATGTCTGAGGACTCACGATCCCTGGCGATCTTTGTGCATTGGTTCTCTTCTGTAGACCTCCCAGCCCCACATACTGTTGACCATTTCATGCAATACAAACACCATTGGCTACTGAGACCAGTGTTGTTATACCAAAGTCTGCACATCTGGAGCAATGGTGCCAGTTGCTAGACTCCCTTCCAGCCATGATGTTCACATTTCCTACACACGGTGCAGCAACTTCTCTGGTCAGGCATTGCTTCATGAACTATCATGCATGCAAACTGATGTCTGACTTCACAGTGTGATAGTTACAATAGGAGCTACACAGAGACATGAGCGAACGGATTTAGTGGCAAAGCTAGGGCTTTTCTCTTTAGAACAACGAAGGATGAGAGGTGACTTGATAAAAGTGTACAAAATGATCAGAGGTGTAGATAGAGTGGACAGCCAGAGACTTTTTCCTAGGGTGGAGGTATCTATTACAAGGGGGCATAGTTTTAAAGTGAGTGGAGGTAGATATAGGGGAGATGTCAGAGGTAGGTTCTTTACTCAGAAAGTGGTAGCGACGTGGAATGCATTGCCAGAGAGGGTAGTGGAGTCGGCCTCATTAGGGGCACTTAAGCGGCTATTAGATAGGCATATGGATGATAGTATAAGGTAGGGGTGGAGGTTAGAAAGACCTTAGGATTAGGGTAAAAGTTCGGCACAACATCGTGGGCCGAAGGGTCTGTACTGTGCTGTACTGTTCTATGTTCTGTGTTCTATGTGAGCATATTTAAATGACTGTGAGACTTTGTTTGCAATGTGAAAGTTGCACTGGAATGAAGAATGGTTTTTAACTCAGCAGGAGCACTTTCCTCCTGCGAGGACCAGAAATCTTTCATCATAGGGCATGAAGAGCCTAATGTTGGGCACCCCACCACTTAACTGGCCTTTATGAGCCTTTTCCCCCAGGATTGAAAGAATAGGAAGGATTAAGTGATGTGAAAGGGAATGGCACAGCCGATAGTCCTGGTAGGGGTGGGATAAAGGTAGTGAGGTAATCCCAGTGAATGAGTAGACAATGCCGAGGGCATGCACAATTAGCACTGTTGGAGTGGATGACTGAATGAGGGAAGATGTTGCTTGCAACAGTGAACCTTAGTGGGAGGTCTGTGTAGTAGCAGAGATGGTGTGAGTGCCAGGTGGCAGAGAGAAGTGTATAGTATTTAATCTGGCTTTGCAGAGCAGGTCATTCACATTCTTCCTGGCAGGATCTCGTGGCGTGGCTACGTCTGGCAGCCCTCCATGAAGAGGACAGCTATCCGCTGCACAACCCTTGGCCCTTGTTGAGGAATCACAGTATCAATTTTCCCTTTCTGACATCATTCCAAATTATTCTGGTACTAAACATGATATCATGAGGATGTCAGTATTTTTCTGGGTGCACAGCGGCCTTTCAAGTATGGCATGGGTGCCGGGGTTAAGTGTATCCAGGGTATCTAGTAAATGGATGGTTCTTTCAGGTGTGTTAAGTGGTAGTAGACCTGGCTAGCATCAGAGACAAGGGGTGCCATAGGGATGGGGTAGGTGGTTAATGAGCCAAGTTTGGTACAGTATGGTGAGAGAAGTTGCTGAGCCCCGTGGAGAAAACCTTTTGTGAAATTCATTGAGCCAAAATATAAGATTCAACCCATAATTTATCAGCATCTCTGCAATTATTTACTGTCGTCTACACTGCTTACGGTGCTGTGGGTCTTTGCATCATTGGCAGATTCACGTATGTGACTGTGCATTTTAAGTCAATAATGAACATAGTGAATGTTGAAGCCCTGGCGCAGAATCTTTGGAATACACCCAGTTGCTTCTTTCCTATTTGAGACTGGTTGTATTTTAGGTGATCTCCTTCATTTGCAGACACCCAAAAAGCCATGACTGTTTTCTTTACAAATGCTGATTGATCACTGTATATTTCCAGTATAATGGGCTATATTTATGCCCTCAGAGCATTTAACTCAGCTGGTTGTGAAATTATTTATGAAATTTTCTTTAATGTATAGAATTGTGATAGTTCTACTTTTTCTTGGAATTTCTTACTGAATTACATTAATAAGATTCATAACTGCTGAGCCAATGTAAAGTGACTTTGTTTAAATTATTAACAGTGTAATGGAGCAGCTGAAAAAGGCCCAGAGAGCAATTGGTTCAAATCAAGAAATTGTTGACAAAAGGGTTAACAATGAAACTCTAAAATCAAATAGCTTTTGTTTTTAAAATTAATTTATGACAGTTAGGATAAATTAATTCTGAAATTCAAGTTTCAGTTTCTATGAAAATTCAAGCAATTATGCAAATACCCCATCAATATTGGATGTGGGAGCAGTCAAAGATGTTATAAAATAATAAACTGCAAGGAAACTATTCGCATGTGTAATAAGGCGCACATTGTTACGGTGCTTGGTTTTGTGGGTGATATCAGAACTTTCAGCTTGCAATAGCTAGGCTGCATTTATATCTTCTCCATTGGGTTTCTTTTGCTGCTTTACTGAAACAGTGAATTCATACTGGAGTATAGTTTACCTTTAGTATCTTGGAAACAGAACAGACTGTTCTGATATTACAGATCTGTATCGTTCATCAGTTATCCACCAGCACCATTCCAAAATGGCTATTCGCATTTATAAGCCTGAATGTGAGTGATGGAAGACTGTTCAACTAAAAAGGAATTATGGTTGATGCTAATCTTGTTCACAGCATTGGCACATGCAGGTTTACCAAAGAGAATCATTGAAAAAAACAGTAGAACATTAGTGCAGTGGACAGAAGAACAATAATGGGTTGATTATTGCCTTCCTCCTCCAATCCTAGTGGCAGTGAAGTCGATTGCAGAGCTCTGTAATGCTTTTCAAAATGTGGGTCACCACCTCCAATGGGATCATACACCAAAAGTTTGGGCTTGTTAAGATCCAAAGTAGCAGACGCTGCATTGGAGCTCTGACTGAGTGCAAACACAGCAAGACCACTTTAACTGAACATTTTTATTTACACTAGGCATGGCTTACAGTCCAATCTTTGATGCTGGATTGCCGTTTTGAAAACTTCAACTAAAAGTAGCTGTCTGTTACTTTGAAATCGAACAATCGAACCCTGCCTTCTCCATGCTAGTAAGTTTCCTTCCACTCTCATAGTTCTCTCCCCTGTGCTGTCTTAGCCCTGGGATCATGACAGTTTTCAAGGGATAGGATCACAATGGGAAACACTGACCCATTGGCAGTCTTAATGGGAGCAGAAAGCCAGCACCTCAGAATGGAAATTGAAAACTTGGGGCAGTACATTGTTTAAATTAATGAACGTTTGTTTCTCATGTACGTTTTTCAGGTAGTCTGTGTTCACCTTCACACACACTATCTAATAGTCTGGGAAGATATATTCAAATCCCACCTCAGCAGCTGGTTGAATTAACATTCAATTAATTAATAAATCTAGAATTGGAAGCTAACTTCAGTGATGGTACCGTGTAAAAATCCATCTGGTCTACTAACGTGTTTTACGGTTTTAGTTTTATCTTTCTTTCCTGGTTCTGGTCTACAAGTTACTCCAGACCCACAACATTATTATTGACGTTTAACTGGCATCTGAAATGCCTGACAAGCCACTCAGTTATTCCAAACTGCTATCGATACCAGATGGACTGCTACAGTTTTAGACACTTTCTTAACCAGTACATTTTTAAGGCTAGGAGACAAAAACTGGCCTTGCCAACAAAGCCCATATCCACAAAACAAGGTGTAAAGGTTAAAAAGTAACATGAAGAGATTATTTCAGTTCTGCAACAGTAAAAGAACAATGTGAAATGCAAATTGACTTGAAACTGTAGATGAATGGATTTTGATTTTGATTTTTGATTTTTTTTTCTCTCCAGTAATAACAGAGGACATGAGCAGTAAGCAATAAACAGACATGCTCTCAAATAGAAATCTGTCTATTGTCCCACCTCATGTCTGAGGGTTGGACCATAGTCATCGGATATGTTCACACTTATAGACAAAGTATTGTGGTGGTTTTCCATTGGATAGCTAATGAGGAAACTCTCCCGCTCTTACCACCTGCCATAACATATATTGAAAGGATGTATAAGCTGACAATCAACCTGTTTGTCCAGGCTGTAAAAGCATCATCCATTATTAACAAGTCCTGGTTTGGGACTCAAACATTGTTTTTCTGGCCCAGAGGTAGAACGGCTACAACTGCTCTACAAGAGCCCTTTATGCATATAGAGATAGTCTAGACAAAATGAATTGATACGTGATGAGATTGAAGTTCTGGGCAGCTGAAAAAAGTGCAAAGCAAATAATCTCCAATGACTGACATTTAACCTGTTATGATATGAGAATCTAAGGAAAGGGTTATTGAAATATTAATAATCATTATGAAGGACTCACAGGACATTGAAGAGGAAGGGTAAGCTAGCCAGTATTATAAAAGATGATTGCGTGAGTTTCTTTAAGATATTTAAGGGCAAAAGTGGACATTGGGCTGCTGGAAAATGCCGCTGGAGAAGTAGTAATGGGGAACAAAGAAATGGAGGAGGAACTGAACAAGTACTTTGCGTCAGTCTTCATGTTGGAACACATGAGTAACATCCCAAAAATTCAAGAGAGTCGGGCTGGGGGGACAGAGGTGAGTGTGGTGGCCATCACCAAGGAGAATGAAAGGTCTGAAGGTGGATAAATTACTTGTAACCTCCCTGTTTAAAAAGGGAGTAAGGCAAAACACAGGAAATTACAGGCCGATTAGCCTGACCTCAGCTGTTGATACGATTTTGGAATCCATTGTGGAGGATGAGATTTCTAATACTTGGAAGTGCATGGTAAAATATGGCAAAGTCAGCATGGTTTCACCAAGGGGAGGTCACAGCTGACCAATCTGTTAGAATTCTTTGAGGAAGTGACAAGCAGGTTAGACCAAAGATGTTGTCTACTTGGACTTCCAGAAGGCCTTTGACAAGGTGCTGCACAGGAGGCTGCTGACTAAGATAAGGGCCCATGTTGTTAGAGGCAAGGTGCTACCATTGGATAAAAGATTGGCTGTCTGGCAGAAATCAGACAGTGGGGTTAAAAGAGTCCTCCTCAGGATGGCAGCCGGTGACTAGTGGTGTTCCACAAGGGTCAGTGTTGAGACGACAACTTTTCACTTTATACACTAGTGATGAAGGAACTGAGCGTAATCTGGCTAAGTTTGTCAGTGGTACAAAGATAGGTGGAGGGATGGGTAGTATATTGGAGGCTGGGAGGCTAGAGAAAAACTTAGACAGATTAGGAGATCGGGCAAAGAAGTGGCAGATGGAATACAACATGGGAAAATGTGAGCTCATGCACTTTTTTAGGAAGAATAGAGGCATGGACTATTTTCTAACTGGGGAGAAAATTGAGAAATCTAAAGTGCAAAAGGACTTGGGAGTTCTCATCCTGGATTGTCTAAGGTAAACTTGCAGGTTGAGTTCGTAGTTAGGAAAGCAAATACAATGTTGGTATTTATTTCAAGAGAACGAAAATATAAAAGCAGGAATGTACTTCTGGGGCTTTATAAAGCTCTGGTCAGACCACATTTAGAGTATTGTGAGCAATTTTGGGCCCTATACCGCAGAAAAGATGTACTGGCCCTGCAGTGGGTCCAGAGGAGGTTCACGAGAATGATCCCAGGAATGAAAGGTTTAACGTATAAGGAATATTTGAGGACACTGGATCTATGCTCCGTGCAGTTTAGAAGGATGAGGGGGGATCTAATTGAAACTTACAGAATACTGAATGGCCTGGACAGAGTGGATGTTGGAAAGATGTTTCCATTAGCAGGAGAGAGTAAGACCCGAGGGCACAGCCTTAAAATAAAGAGAAGACCCTTTAGAATGGAAATAAGGAGAAACTTCTTCAGCTAGAGAGTGATGAATCTGTGGGATTCATTGCCACAGAAGGCTGTAGAGGCCAGGCCGTTGCATATATTTAAGATACAATAGATAGGTTCTTGATTGTCAAGGGGATCAAAGGCTACAAGGAGAAAGTGAGAGAATGGGGTTGAGAAATTTATCAGCAATGATTGAATGGTGGAGCAGACTTGATGGGCTGAATCGTCTAATTTCTGCTCCTATGTCTTATGGCTTCATAAATTGTCTTGGGAAGATTTGAACTTAGAATCTCTGAGTCACTGTTCTAAAATTTTGACTGTTTGGTTATCATCAACATTTTGGCCTTTTCTTACATTCTTTGGCTTGCAACCAATCAAGACAGTGACACATTACAGGCTCAAAACTATCACAAAGAACAACTTTAAAGTGCACATACCAAATGTGAAGGAAAATGTAATTTAATGTTTGAACAAAATGACAGCTTGACCTAGTGGTGGTACTGTGTCACCTTTGATTCAGAAGGTTGGAAATTCAAGCCACAGAGCAGGACTTGAGCACATAATGTAAACTGGCAATTCCATGTAACGCCAAGGATAGTTGGAAGTATTGGCTTTCTATAAAATATTAAGCCAAAGCTCCATTAACCTGAAATTAGGATAGAATATTCCATTGTACTGTTCTTTGAAGATCACAGTGTTCTGTAGTGCATTGACCAGTGTTTACCCCTCAACCAACACCATGAATAAATTGGTTAACTAACTAATTGGTTAGTTATATCACTTCCTGTTTACAAAACTTCAAAATATTCAGCTGTGTGCACTCTGGAACAGGCAAAGAATGTGAAAGGTGCTATATCAAAATCAAATTCATTTTATTTGTTCGATCATTTTCCTGTTTTCAAAAAGTTTATAACTGGTTTGCGTCTCACCCTGCTCTACCTTGAAAATGAATGTGTCAGCTTCAAAGGAAATATGATGACACATCACCTCCATTGAAACATTCACCCTGAATGTACCCATTATTTCATACAGAATCCGTTCAGTAAGAATGTGCATGCTATAAATTTGCTATTTTTATTCAAGGCACTTCGTACCAGAAAATTGCCAGTAATGGTGGATTCCACGGACCAAAAACCCAATTGGTGAGAACACTTCATCTACATGTGGCAATTTTATGTTTATTCATGGTTTAAAAAATCTTGTATGTATATAAAGCTCATGAGCTTGTGTCTGTTTCGCAATGTACTACTCCACCAAGAGAAGAAATAATGAGTTTAGATTATTTTCCTCAATGCAATGAATTTCAAACCTAAGCTAGCTTGTTACATAGGAGGAAAAACAAGGAACAATTACGAAAGGGAATGAAATAAATCAAAACTGAAATCAGAACTGAACCTTAGGATTTTGATGACCTCATAAATAATTCAGACTTCAAAGCCCCATTGATTATTGTACACTTTAGTAATACACCTGAAACCTGTCCCCTATGCTGTAAAATGAAAATATCCTTTGTATATTATTGCTGTTAAAAGTTGTCTCAGTTACATAGATTATGCTGCATTGCACAATAAATAATGGTTTAGTAAAAGTCTCCTGCTTGTTTTGATTTAAAAGTTTTTTTTCCATGCTTTATACCTGGAATTAAGCTTTAGTTTACATGATCTAGTAAAATAGATCTTCAAATTAACAAGATTATGAAGTAATGTAAAATTTTTGTGGGGCTGGAACCTAACCTTTTCTATGGTGAGATTTGCTCTGGGACCTATTACATGTGACCAGCATCTATTAGAACAGTTACTGGTGACTGCCCTCGAAAACTTCTTAACTACTGAATTTATTATTACCACAGTGGTTGGTAAGAACATACAGAAACGTAAACTTCCAGAAACAAAGGTTGTAAAGGTCTTCCTTTCCAAGAAATTCTACTCGATTTTTCTTGTAAAGTTTTGCCTTGTTTCCTTTCGGTGTTTCCCATTTCCCAGTTGTTGTGTGTCTTTTTTTCCCAGTATATCAGCAGGACAGAGTGACAATGAAAGTAATGTGGATACCTCCTTGAAAGAAAAGAAAGCTGAAGAAGATTTGAAAGGTGTAACTGAAGAATGTCCAGCTGGAGTTTCTCTGCAACTGTGGAAAGTATTTATTTTTAATTTTATAATTTTGAATAATTGTTACAAAATTATATAGCTTTTTACCTGTAGTAATATGCTTCATGCCATACACTATACACATCTGTAAATATAGCAGTACACTGTCCTTAGGTCTATACTGCCAATTTACACATTTTAAAACAATTTTGACAAACGGAAATATTAAATGGCTGTTAGCTACATAATAGGCACTGCAAATGACTGGTAGGGAGTAACAGAATATTAGCGATGGTGGTGAAGGGGTGGCAATATGCATCTAGGATCAGTTAAACAAAATGGTCATGGTGTCTCTACAACATTTTGATTTATTGGAGAAGGAAGATGTACTAAAATAAGCTGTAGTACGTCCTGTAAATTATACCAACAACAGGAACAGTGCAGTGGTGATGGAAGGAGTTAATTTTGTGTGAATTGACTTGAGGTATTATTTTTAAAAAAACTGCTTTGACCTGCATAATGTTGAGTTTTTTGCAGATTGCTGCAGCTTTGCTGATGTGAGCGCACCTGACTTTAGCCTTAGCCTTGTCGTCAACTTCTAAATTGCCTCCTTTAGTGATTGAAGAGTCTGAGATTTCTAACATTTCCAACTAGCTTAATCCTCTGAAAAGAAGTTACCAACCTAAGTATTCTGCAATGATTCCAATGCTTAGGTAGTTCCCTGTGTCTTGGTGGCTAGAACAGAATGTAGTAATCAAAATACAGAGAGAAAAACGTGCCCTCCAACTTTAGCGGACCAGTGTCATAGTAATGCTTGATTTGATGAAAGGTGTAAATATAAATATATAAGAACATAACAGTGTAAGGAGCAAGAGCAGGATTAGACTGTAGAGCGCCCACAAGCCTGCAATGCCATTCTGTATGACTGGGGCTGATCGTCATCCTTCATTTCACTGCTCACTCCCCTTATCCCTTGATTTACTCAAGAGGCCAAAAATCTGCAATCCTCAATATTAAATCCATTCAATGATAGAACATTCACTAAGGTTTAGAAGTCTAGAGCTTCACACCCTTTGAGTACAAGAAATTCCCCATATTTCTGTCCTAAATGGTCAGCCATTTATCCTGAGACCATTCTGCTGGGCTCTAGATTCCTCAGTTAGGGGAAACAACCTTGGCGTGTCTTTCCTATTAGGCCTCTGAAGAATTTTATATGTTCCCATAGATGACCTGTTATATCTTGTATCAATTAGTGTTTAGAAGAAAGCAAGGTGATCTTATTGAAACATGAAAGATCCTGGGGTTGGGGCTAGACAGGGTAGATGCTGAAAGAGTGGTTCCCTTTATGGAAAAGAGATTAGAACTTTGGGACACAGTTTGAAAATGGGTTCTCCCAATTAAGGTGACAATGGAAAGGATTTTTTTTCTGTCAGAGGATTGTTAATTTGTGGAATTTTCTTCCCCAGAGAATTCTGTAGGCTTGTAATGAGTGCTTTTTTTTAAAAGGCTAAATTAACTAGACAAGGGAGCCAAATAAGGGTAGCCAGAAAAATAGAGGTTATAATCAGATCAGCAATGATCTGATCATGTGGTAGTAAAGGCTGAAGAGCCCAAATTGACTAAGCCTGCTCCAAATTCTTATGCTTTTATGTATTATTACGAGAAAAAAGTACAGACCAGATTTACTCAGCCTCTCATCATAGGACAACCCTATCGTCCCAGGAAACTGTATATATTAATACACAGAAACCTTTTCTTCAAAGACATAAGAAATATGTTACATATTACAACTGGACAAATTAGGCGATGGGCTTTCTCTGGTTCAAGGCATGAGAGTCAACTTGCCCGCTTTAAATTTAAATAAAGCTTGGCAGTTAACTGTCAGTCATCATCTAACTGTTACATTTTCTTTGGGAATGCATCTTCCATTCAATCAACTTGCCAATGAATCAGCTCTCTATCTCATGCAATATTAACATGTTGTATGTTGGAATGCCTTATATGTCAGTATTCTCATGAATATCCTGACAAATACAAGATGAAAAGCTTTGACTAAATGTGACTTTTTCCAGCAATACTCAAATTTTGCACTACCAACAATTATTTCTCAATGTTTCTTTTGCAGTCTCTTTGTCTCCTTTTCATAGTTCACATTCCCACACCCTTGTGTCAGCAGTATACTTAGAAACGTTACTCTCTAGTCCATTACTAATATAGACAGTAAATAGCTGTGACCCCAGTACTGATCCATGTGGCATTCCACTAGCCACAGTCTGCCAAACTGAAAGTGCCGCACTTTCACCCGCTGTCTGGTTTCTGTCTGCCAACTAGTCTTCTATCCATGCTAATATAGTAGCCCAATTCCATGATCCCTTTTGTGTGATTTTTTACTTTTGGAATGCCTTTTGGAAATACAAGTATGCCACAAATACTGGTTCCCTTTTAGCCACCCTATGAGTTACATCCTCAAAAAACTCAAATAAATTTGTCAAATCTGGTTTCTCTTTCATAAACCCATTTTGATCAAACAATGATTTTAACATAGAACAGTACAGCACAGCACAGGCCCTTTGTCCCACGATGTTGTGCCGACCTATTATCCTACTAAGATCAAACTACCCTGCATACCTACATTTTACTATCATCCACGTGCCTATCCAAGAGTCGCTTAAAAGTCTCTAAAGTATCTGACATCTTACAATGGCACTTCATTCCCATACAGTCTGTATTATTGGTATAGATCATTGCTGAGAGTTATGAAATATCTCTTTAATATGTCTGCTACTTTCCATCTATCTTTCAACACATTTTCTCAGTTCAGTTTAATGAACCCTGTCCCTATAAGTACGGACAATTACAAGGATAAGACTCTTAGTCATAAACACTTTTTCACATTCAAACCAAATGCAAAATTCTATCATGTTATTTTCTAAGTACGTTGTTAAAATATCCTTAATAAGAAATTCCAGCATTTTCCTGATGATGAATGCCAGACTTACTGGCCAATAATTCCCTATTTTCCCCCTCCCTCATTTCTTGAACATTCTACCAGTATCTTCTTTGTTGTGAAATAAACTCCAATATAGAACTTACACAGGCTATAATGAGCACTTTATTGCTATTTGCTTTAACTACAAAATCAATATTTTCTTAGAAATTCCAGGAATTGAAAGATAGAAGGAGTTCCATAACTAAAGCCGCTTTTAAAAAGAAGAGTCGATGGAAGCGAAAAGCTGCTGGTACAGGTACGGCATTATGGGGAAATTCAAGACTTTAATAAAAATTTTAAAACAATTGTGCTGTAACTTTATTGTAGCTAATCTAACTTATAATTTAAAAAAAAATTAAACTGAAATTCTCTACTTTTTTTTCAATGAAGTGATAACTTATGTAAAACATTTTTGTTGAAATTACATACGTGAATGAAGTTGCCACTGCACATCTGACTAGTCTTATTCCATCTAAATCAGCTGGAATGAGTCTCTGCTTATGTCTGTGCCATCTAGACTGCTCAAGGCTGAGGTGCATTCAAATGAGAGTGCATAACTTTAGCCTGCATTTCCCCTTCTCAGCAGATCTATAGCAGGGAAATAACACTGCAATCTCATTTTTAATTGTGTTTTTCATTGACAACATGTTAAATGCATATAGCTCTCAATTGTGCAGATTAAAATAGAATGGTAGTTTCAAACAGATGCCAATGAGTGCAAAAAAAATTCTTTAGATGGTAAGCATACTTTAATAAATTAAAATAGTTATAACTCATTGTATAGATGTGTAAATATAGGCTATGTAGAATAATTAGCCTCTCTATTCATTACCTTGGTAGTCATTATCATAGATCATAGAAGATCATAGAATCCCTACAGTGTTGAAACAGGCCCTTCGGCCCAACAAGCCCACACTGACCCTTGGAGCATCCCACCCAGACCCATTCCCCTATAACCCACCTAAGCTGCACATCCCTAAACACTACGGGCAATTTAGCTTGGCCAATGCACATAGCCTGCTTATCTTTGGACTGTGGGACGAAACTGGAGCACCTGGAGGAAACCCACGCAGACACAGGGAGAATGAGCTAACTCCACTCAGACAGTCGCCCAAGGGTGGAATCAAACCCTGGTCCCTGGCGCTCTGAGGCAGCAGTGCTCACCACTGAGCCACCATGCCGCCTACTCTGTGAAGATGGTAATAATTTGAGGATCATCCAAGTGAATGTTTTAAAATACTGTGGATAATACTCCCTTGAAATCTGTTTAGTTATTTAGTTATCACATGCAGATTTACTCGAAAACTTGGTGTCACCAAATTTCACCCATATTACAAAAGTGTTCTGGCTCACAATAGTAATGAATGTGTGGATAACATTTTATCATCTTCACATAGAAGACCCGACAAAAGTAGAAACAAACGATGAGAAATCTTCCATTAAAATGAAGAAATTCGAGCAAGAACAGAAAATTGAGAATAAAAGGTACTTAAGTGGAAATAATGTACACAGATTTTCTCAGTCTTGTTGACAACCGTATGATTATAATTCATCTAGTTTTAAAATTCAGTTTAAAAGATTTTTAAAAATTGCAAGGCTATTTTTTTTTTCTTGATAACAGTTTCACCAATGAAATCTGAAGTTTTGTTTCTGCAATTTTTATGGTTTTTTTTCATTAATTTACAGGATGTGGATGCCTATCCTTAATTGCCTTTCAGAGAGTGGTTTGCCATTTCAGAGGGTGATTAGGAGTCAACCACATGTTGTGGGTCTAGGATCACATACAGGATAACAGAATTACTTTCCTGAAGGAGCAGATGACTGTCTAATAATAGTCTAGAAGTTAGATGTTCATCATTACTAATACCTGCTATTATTCCAGATTTATTTATTAACCAAGAGTGAATTGCGGAGCTGTGAAAATTTGAACTCCAGTCTCTGGATCATTAGTGCAGACATCTGGATTGCTAGCGCAGTAATATTACCACTATTCTACCAACCCTTAACTTTAATTTATACAACTTATTTTGAGATTGTTTTCTTTTGATTTTAAACTTAATCTTGAGCAGTATGTACATAACCTATTCAAGACATTGAGTCTAAACACAGATATATGGGATGGCTGTAACCAATTCTGTAAATTGAATTGATTAATTGTAACTTTGTTGATAATGTTGAGGTTTTGTTTGCTTCTAGTGATGTGTTGGATGCCCGAGAGTCACACTGGAGTGAACTAAAACAATATTTTGGAACAAATGACAGATTTGAGATTCCTGCATGTAGTGCACCTCCTTTAAAGGTAAGAACGTTGACTTATATATTCTACATACTGTATGAGTTCAGTTGGTTTTGAATGGATTGCATCCATATAATGCCTTGAATGGGAAAAACACGTAGCCAGCAAGTGAGAATTGGGGGGAATGACCGAGCCCTTGGTCTAGGAGATAGCTCTTGAGAACCTATGAAATGTAATGGTTTAGAAAGGAAGTGCTAATATGCATAACTGAAATGGCCCACTGTTGAGGACAAGGGGAAGGGTGTTAAATGGAAGGCTAGAGTCAGGAGCTGAGCATGTAGAAGAGAATAGGGGGCTACAGTAGGTTATAGTGATGGGTGAAGCAAAGACCAAAGAAAGAGAAGGTAAACTTTGAGGGTAAACTTAGAAGCAATATCAAGATGGACAGCAAGGCGTTCTTTAAATATGTAAAAAGGAAGATTCTGGAAATGTCCCAGAGGATTGGAAAACAGTCAATGTAGCACCTTCATTTTTAAAAAAAGGAGACAAAATTCAGGTTCTTGTAGGCCAGTTAGCTTAATATCTGTTATTGGGAAAATGTTAGATTATTTTATATACGATGCACAGAGCATTTTGAAATACATCATATGATCAAGTACAGTCAGTATGGCTTCATGAAGGGGAAATCATACCTGACAAATTTACTAGAATTTTTTGAGGAGGCAACATCAGGATAGATAAAGGGGAAGCAGTGGAAGTAATATATTTGGATTTTCGAAAGACATTTGACAAGGTGTCACATGTTAAGCTACTTAATAAGGTAAGACCCCATGATGTTAGAAGTAGTATATTAGCATGAATAAAGGAATGGCTAATTAACAGAGGACAGAGACTTGGGAATAAGTGTGTCATTTTCAGGATGACAGTCTTTAACTAGTGGAATGCTATAAGGATTAGTGCAGGGGCCGCAATTATTTACAAATAGATATTAAGAACTTTCAGGAAATGGAATATCCTATAACCAAATTTGCAGATGACACAAAAATAGATGGGGTAGCAAGTGGATAGGATGCAAATAATCTGAAAAGGGATAAAGACAGGTTAAGCGAGTGGGCAAAGACTTGGCAAATGGGATGTCATGTGGGGAAATGTGAGGAAATGGCGAGAAGACTGGAGTAACAGAATATTACTTTAACAAAGAAAGACCGCAGTAAGCTATTGAACAGAGGGATTTAGGAATCGTTATCCATGAATCACAAAAAACGCACATTCAAGTTTAGCGGGTAATAGGGAATGCAACTGAAATGTTGGCCTTAATTTCAAAGGTAGTGGAGTACAAAAGAAGGGAGGTCTTGCTAAAAGTACGCAAGGCATTACTCAGACCACAGCTGCAATACAATGAACAGTTTTGGGCCCTTTCTCTTAGGAAGGATATGCTGGCATTGGAGACAGCCCAGAGAAGGTTCACTCAGTTGATACTGGATATGGAAGGATTGTCTAATGAAGAGAAGTAGAGTAGGTTGTGCCTGTACTCATGGGAATTTAAAAGAAAAAGAGGTGACCTTATTGAAACACACAAGATTCTAAGGGGACTTGATAGGGCGGATGTGGAAAGGCTGTGGTAGTGTCGAGGACCGAAAGAGATAATCTCAGAATAAGGATCAAACATTTAAGACAGAGATAAGAAGGAATTTCTTTCAGACTCTTGTGAATCTGTGGAATTCTTTACAGAGGGCTGTCAAGGCTGGGTCATTAAGTATATTCAAGGCTGAGATAGACAGATTTCTAATCAGTAAAGGAATCCAGGGATGTGCTGTTGAGGGTTGTCATTATCAACCACGTTTCATTGAATGGCAGGGCAGACTCAATAGACTGAATGGCCTACTTCTGCGCCTACAACTTATAGTTTTATGGACTTGATGATGTTTGTGGACAAACCCACGGATTTTGCAATTAATGCATTGAAAGATGGGGTGAAAGAACTGTTTGATGGATCTGAGATTTAGTGCAGGGCATGATACAGATAGCAGCGTCTGAAGCTTTTCACAACCTGGCTGTTGTATTTGATCTAGAAATGATGATCTTTCAATGACGTATCTGCACCATTGGTAAAGCCATCTATTTCCACCTCTGTAACATTGTTTGTTCGCACTTCTACCCTAAGTTCACCTGCTGTTGAAGCCTTATATGCTTCTCTAGACAATTTGAACAAACGCCTGGATGGTCTTCTATTTTGCATCCTGTATAAACTTGAGCACAGGAGATTGCATTTGTTAACATTCTATCTCATACCAAATTAAGTTGGTCCATTAGTAATGAACTTACTGGCCTACATGACTTCCAGTTAAGCAATATTTCTGGCTCAAAAAACCTTACTTTTATTTCCAAATTCCTCTGTGGCCTCACCCATTCCTACCTTTGTAACCTTGAAGAACCTTCAGTTCTACCTAAATACCTAGCGCTGTGCCAATTCTGGCCTCTTGAATATCTTTTTAGTTGCTGAGGCCTTGAACTTTGGAATTTCCTCCTAAGCCCCTCGACTGAATGCCCTCTTTCTGTTCAATAAGTGTTTCTGTGTTCCTTGACTTTCCCTCTCATAGAGTCATAGAATCCCTACAGTGTGAAAAGAGGCCATTTGCCCCATTGAGTCTGCGCTGACTCTCTGAAGAGCATCCCACCCAGACTCCCAGCCTATCCCCGCATGCATTGTTTTACTCCTTTAAACCTCTTCTTAAAATATACTTCCTGTCAAAGCATTTAGTAAAATGCATTTAGTATCACTTTATGTGGCTTACAGTTGAATTTTGTTTTGATGCACCTTGAGATGGTTTACTTCTTTAAAAGCTATACATACAAATGCAGTTTTTTTTCGAGTATTGGATGGTATAAAACTGAAAGATGGAAAGCCAGCAGGGGGAGCATTAGGTTAGTTAAGAATGGACGTAGAAAAGATGCATGCACAGGTTTCAGCAGCTGAAGGGTGGAACACACAGTTTTGAAAAATTGAAAGTAAGCTGTCTTGACGATGAATAGGATGTCAAATTTGAAGCTCACATTCGATTTTAGGTTTACAAGATTACAAAGTTTTGTTCACCCTGAGAAGGTGACTGTTCCATCAGTTGTCAGTTTCATGTATGCAGCTATGTTGAACATTTCATCATTATCTGAAGTGAATTTAATCACCAGAGGAATGCATGAGGAGCAGATGTGTCCCAATCAACCTTTTTTTCAAAAAAATTATCTCCTGTCCATTTTATATCATTCACTTCCATGTCATCTCTCTTTTAATAAAGCACTTCGCCCCAGGTCTTCTATTACCAACCTAGGTGTATAGATTGCTCAGAAGATGTGTACATAGTAATAATACTTTGTTAGCATTTCCTTGGGGAGGGAACTTATCATACATCAGTTGGCAGGTTGGAATGCAACACTCATTCAAATTGTCTTTGCAAACGTCTAATCTGAGGTAAATCTGGTATAAATCAACTTGCTCCAAAACAATATGAAAAACTCAACTACTGGGGAGAGGTTAATTGCTAGTCTTGGAGAACAGGATGACACATATTATTTTGCAGCTATTCCTTCCCCTCCCCATCACCACACCACACCCAGAATGATTGTTGATTTGCCTTTTCTCACTGGGTCATTGTTACGCTGTATAGTCAGTGTGTAGTGGGCAATCTAAACTCAGCAAAAATCATAACAGCTTAATATGATCAATTGCTTATTGGCTGTGTGTTTTTAAGATAACTTTAATATTGAAGTAATAAATTATGGTACTGGCCCAGGGAAGTGCATTGCTAAACAATAAAATGAAGGAGATCAACAACAAATTAAATAAATTATGCTTTTTGAAATAAACCTGTATTATGCTTTATATATTAACCTGCTTAACCATCAGCAGGATTGTTCACATAAGAGAACTTATTTAAATAATTCCATGGAAGAACAGTAGTAGCAGAAACTTACTTTTGATAAGTGCCTCCAATGCAGCAAAAAGTACAAAAGAAACGGAATATTTCTAACACCAAACAAGAACTCAATGAAGAGCTGTGAGTCGTGATTGGAAAGGTTCTGAAATTTAGCTTTGAGCGCAGTAAGACAGGAAGCAATAAGGAGAATTGAACATGAGAGGTGATCACTGAACCATCAGTGGAACAAGAAAAGGTAGAGATGCATGGTTGACCAAACTTGGGAACAGAATGCACAAACTGACAGTTGAGTTGGTGCATGTAGATATGGTACGGTGTAGGACTATGAAGGGATATCTGGTCAGTAGCGATTTTGAAGTCTGTCTTGAAGAAATGATAAACTTACAGGGTTGATGAGGACAGGAATGATAGATAAGTGGGGTTTAATACAGAGTAGGGCAAAGATTTATAAATAATGTCGAGCGTACATAGGTTGGAGCCTAAAAGGCCAGTGAGGAGGGAATGCGAGAAGTTCAAACTAAGCACACCGAGATGTGAATGAAGGTTTACTTATTGTTTGTATTTGGATGAGTTGAGGATGATGGTGAGCAATAAAGAAACTCACTTGAAAAAGCTACAGTAAATTTCAGCTTCATCAATGACTAAAGATGTCTAGTTTCATTCTTATCTATCAAATTATAGCCAAAGCATCACCTGTAAAGGCTTCTCTTCGTGCATCATTGCTTCTGGAGCTCCTCAACAATCTATTTTTGGTCCCCTTCTATTTCTTGTCTGCAGACGTCACACCATCATCTGAAAGCACATTCGATTCCACATGAACTCCAGTGACCCTCGGCTCTAGCTCAGTGTCACTTCCTTTGACCATGCTTCTGTAACTGATCAGTGACTGCTTATCCAATAATGGATGAACAGAAATTCCTCCCAACTAACTATTAGGAAAACTGAAGCTTTTGAACATTTGTTGTTCAAACAATTTGAATCTGAACCACGATAATAAAACAAAAATAATTTCAGTTTCATGGTGTAAGATAGATTGAAATACACGAGCATAATCTGATTACAAAAATCCCCCACTCCCGACCTCATCCCAAGACCAGCCCAGCTCGTCCCCGCCTCCTTAACTTGTCCCTCTTTTGTCCCACCTATCCACTCCTCCCACCTCACCTCCACCCCGTCTTCCTACCTACTAGCCTCATCCCCGTCTCCTTGACCTGACCATCTTCTCTCCACCTATCTGCTCCTTTATCCATCATCGCCTCCCCCTCTCTTTATTTATTTCAGAGCCCCCTTCCCCTCCCCCATTTCTGAAGAAGGGTCCAGACCCGAAACGTCAGCTTTCCTGTTCCTCAGATGCTGCCTGGCCTGCTGTGTTCATCCAGCTCTACACCTTGTTATCTGATTACAGGCTATTTTTCCAAATTTTTTTTCTGAAGATATTGAATTGGGGATTGAGGAAGCGAAGTTACATTTTTGCAGAGGTACTTCCATAAAGATTGTAGCACAAAAATCATATTCTGCAGAAGACTTTTGAAAATCATTTGTCTTGTGCACTACGTTTCTTGTAATTCATAAGCTACTGTCTACACCTGTGTAGGCATATATATGTGTAGATTTACACTAATCAGTATTGTGGATCAGTCTAAACCAAATGGACTGCTGTGGTTCAAGAAGGCATCTCACCATTACCTTCTCAAGGGCAACTGGAGAAGGCTTATGAAGTATTTTGAGGACCTGGCAGGAAAATGAATTTGAGGCCCAGATGAGATCAGCTATGATCATATTGAATGGCAGAGAAGCTCCTGCTCCTAGTTCTTATGTTCTTATGTAATAAATGCTGGCCCGTCAAGCAATGCACATGAATTATTTTGTTTAAATCATGTGGATTAGGGAAACCCAGGTTAAATGGAATTTTCTTTTGACTTTTGCTCATTGCTGCTCATTCACATTTCATCCTTGCTTTGTCTTGTAGCCACATGCAGTCTTTCTTGTGCAGAATAGTTTAATAACATTCAGCTGCATACCAGAGTTTAAATATTTAGACTCTTTAAGACCTGAATGCCAATTAACAGTGTCAATCAGAGTGCTTCATGACACTTAATGGCATTGTAAAGAAGAGACTGGATCTACTGCAGGGAATGAATTGATGGACAAGTGCTAAAAATATAATCGATGTAGAACAGGTTGAAACTAGTCCAGTAACATGCCAATTGCAGAAATTCATCCATTACACTATTATTTCAACATATTTTCTGTTAGCTTTCATATGATGATTTAAATCCTTTTTTAATGTCTTGAGGTAAGTATCTTGTGCATGAAAAAGTAATTGAACTAGTTAGTGGAATAAATAAATTGAGATTACTTGAACATTATACAGCAAACTTTTTATTAAGCATCACCAATAGAACTGGAGTGTGCCGGTTGATCAAATATTCTGGTTGATGAAGAGGTCCACATAATCAATGTAAAAACCCACACTAAGTAATAGAAACATAATGCAGGAGATAAACACATCACTGTTATATTTTATTTGCAGCATGAATCACTTAAGCTTTATTTTAAAGTAAAGTTGCATTATTATTTAACGGCAGAGAGCCTTCTCACTCCTCAACTGACTACTCGGAGAATGCAGAGATCATGATAGTATAGTAAAGTTCTGATATTTCAGATATACAGTTCTTGCTGGTTTATCGAGGGCGCCGTTTGAGAAGGTATCGGTTTAAACAAAGTTTGCTGTACATCAAATTATCAGCTTTCAATTAGTAAAATCTGAAATGATAAACTGTAAATCAGTCCAGTATTATACTCTTGAAACTGAAGTACGAAAACGTTAAATTGTCTTGTTACTGTTAAATATTGGTTCTTATGTACAACATCACCTTTGTCAGTGTGCATGTTTTGTTCGCAAAAAACAATAGCATTGTAACTTATTTTTGCTGTGACATGTTTTAAAGTGAAACCTAATGCCAGCTTGAGAGGAGACTGTTACGTACACTTTGAAACAAAGGATTCAAGGGTGCAGGAATCATAATGTGATTCCTGAGACTTCAGTACTAAATAACAACAACTACTTATATTTAGATAGCACCTTTAACATAATGAAACAGCCCAGGCATTTCACAAGTTCACTTCATGATAAAACAAAATATGACACAGCCACATAAGGAGATATTAGGTCAGATGACTAAAATCTTGGTCAAAATACAAGGTCTTAGGAGGTGTCTTAAGGGAGGGAAGGGAGTGGAAAGAAATAAGGATGGGCATTCCAAAGCTTCGAGCCTAGGAAGCTGAAGATGCAGTCTCTAATCAGTGAGCCATTAAAATTAAGGCTGCTGAAGAGGTCAACGTTAAAGGAACATAGATATTTTGGAAAGTTGTGGGACTGGAAGAAGGTATAGAGTTAGGAAGAGGCTAGACCATAGAGGGATTTGAAAGCAAGGTTGAATATTTTATATTCTTGACCAAGAGCCAATGTGGGATACCAAGCAGAAGAGTTGTAGGTGGGCAGAGCTGGTGCAAATCAAGGTATAGGTAACAAAATTTTTGATGACCACAAGCTTACAAATAGTGCACTGTGGAAAACCAGCCAAAAGTGGATTGAAATAATCTGGTCTAGAGGTATAGAGTGTAAGTGAGGATTTCCACAATATTGAACTGAAACAGGGTGCAGTCTGGCTATATTACAGAAGTGGGAATATGTGGTCTTGGTGATGGCCCAAATGGGAGGTTGGAAGCTGAACTTGTGGTAATATGTGACGCCAAGTTTGCAATCAGAGTGGCTTAAGCTTAGACTGTTGCTGGGGGCAAGGGATGGAGTCAGTAACTGGTGATAACATTAATATTGTTGTTAGAGGGGCAAGACTTGTGGACAATAACTGACACTACTTTATTTACCAGTCACTGGTTGTTCATAACCTTATCTTGTGTATATATTTTTTTTAATCATTGCCAATTGGAGCCTCAGGTGATTGAAGTTTACATGCTGTTATTTGTAATTCATTTATTAAACCGCTTTTTCAGACAAATTTAGAGAAAAACCTTGACAAGGCCATTGCTACAGGGGATATAGAAGAAGCAGAGAAGCTGAGTGACAGCCTAGCTGTTCGTAGGGTAAGCTGCTAACCATAAGCTAAGAGATTTTATCTTGATAAATTATGTTAATATTTCTTTAACCTTTCTGCAAAGAAAACAAATATGTGAATTATTTAGAGCATCCTTGGAGTCTGTGTGCTGAACTTCCCCTTTAGTTTGGAAGTGTCTTTCATAATCCCAATTTCAGATAGTCAGGCCAATCACCTGTGATTTTGGTCTAAGTTTCAGGTATAGATGGTGTTAAGACTACCCTTCACCTGATAGAAGCCCAAAGCAGAAACTGAGAGGGCGAATGCTGAAGCCAACAGATAAGCAGCCCCTCTTTGTTTACTGGGGCATCGGCTCAGTTCTATCCATGGTTTTTATATGCTCTCACACACTCATCCCCGATACCACTTCCATGCCCCAGCCCAGATTCCCTCTCTATTCCCCTTGTAACTCTTATGTGCCATTTATACCACCAAATTATCCATGTATTCTCCGTTCCCCTCATTTCCTTTCACACTTGCAGTGACTCTGTATCCTCCCTCATATCTCTTATGCATCTTCCATGCCCATTCAACAAGGTCAACTACATAATAAAATATGAAATTTGAAGAACAGTCCCCTTCACAGCTATGTAGATATTCCTCACTGGGCTGAATCTTTTGGGTCTTGGATCTCAGTCAGGCATTCATGATGAGGCCATTTGGTAAATGTGAACATTGCTTCATAAGCTTTGTTGATACAGTTGTGGTTGTGGATATGAGGCATATTTTACATGTGGAGCGGATATGTCCTCTTAGAAAGAGGAGGTTGCATGAAGAACTGAAACATTGTTCCTCCAAATGAGAAATGAAGCAGTAACTTTTAGTTGCTAAATTAACCAAATAATAAGTACTAAAGTAACTAAATACTAAAATTACTCTTAAATATAATGGAAATGCAAAATATTATTATCGTGGGTTTCATTTTGAAAGCTGAACAATTTTCTGGGCAATTTCAAATGCTCAGTGATATTTGAAACAACGCACCGCACTGTTATGAGAGGACGTACAGCAGCAACATTCATTTTGCATTGGTTGCAGAGAGCCAAAATGACATCCTTCTGTGATTTTGTGCTTTGCATGTTTTATTAAGTATGAATATTACAGCTTCTTTGCTAACTATGAAGCGATTAATATTGTGTTTTCCTTATGCACACATTCACGAACTTCTACATATATAAAGTTAACTGTACTACATCATAAAATATGGCTTCAGCGGCGTCATGGTTTACAGCATTAAAGAATTTTATCCATTAACTGGATTTTCCTTCCTCAGCTCTAGTCCAGCATTTTATGGTGATTATATAGTAATGGACAGCAATATTAATGAAATGTTGGTGGAACGACCATTTGATGCATTAGTTTTACAGAGGAATTTCGTAGTGAATTGGTGATAGTGGCACTTTGGAGATGATGTAGCAATAATACCATACCATAGAATTGCACTGTTCAAGTTGCAAGTACTGTCACATGATATATCATCCACATGTTGGTATTTTCACTGTGCCAAAAGACAGCCAAGAGTAATATTTTGATGAACAGAATGTGCTGTGATGACTGACATTGCAGGTGGTGTACATTAATTTGGCAGTATTCACAATAAGTAGTCTTGGATTGTTCCGACACAATTGAATTATTTTTGCTTTCTTTACAAAGTGTGGACATTGGTTTTTTTCCTGGAACCTTGACAAAAATTTACTATCTGTACTTTAAGGAGAAAGTAAATTACGTCAGTCATGCCGGAGAAATTCAGTCCTGCTTACTTTGAATGCTGACGAGAAAATGCCATGCATGCAGAATGTCAGCAAGAGTACATGCTGTCAATCAAAATGTCATCCTTTATTGGCCTTCCGTTGGCAGCTCACCAGAATGTAAATTTTAGTTTAACCGGGAATAAAGAAGATAACGAGTGATTTTTTGTGTGTGTTCCAGCCTCTTCAGTGGTGCTCAACTAGTGATAACGAAGATAGGAATTGAGGTTTGAGTTGTACTGAATATTTTAATTTTTAGGTTCATATGTAAATTGAGTTCAATTAGCATAATACGTGGAGATATCCCTGATGGCAGCAATTTATATTCTACAATCAAGTTTAGAAATAACCTAAGTTGTTTATACAGATAAGCTGTTAATATTAACTATAATAGCAGAGGTTTTACCTGTCAGGTTTAATAAATTTAAAACTAAGCTCTTAATGAAGATAGAAAAGCATTGTCAAAAATAAGTGGCACTGCCTTGCACTGCCATATATCATCTTTCCATACAACAGACCATTTGAGTATTGACAATTCTGAAAAGATGTGAAAGAATTGTAACTGGTGCAATGTGCCACATTTACAAATTATTGGCTAATCGCTTTGAAATTACTATTGCTGATATTAGAAGGCAAGCATTTG
>NC_063351.1:37331569-37332367 GCF_021869965.1 Rhincodon typus | reverse complement strand
AGAATGTGTGTGTGTGTCTTAGAGAATGTGTGTGTATGTGTGTGTGTCTTAGAGATTGTGTGTGTTTTACAGAATGTGTGTGTTAGAGAGTGCGTGTGTGTGTCAAAAATGTGTGTGTGTCGTAGAAAGTGTGTGTGTGTTAGAGTTAGTGTGCGTGTGTGTGTTAGAGAGTGTGTGTGTGTGTGTGTTAGAGAGTGTGTGTGTGTGTGTTAGCGAGTGTGTGTGTGTGTGTTAGAGTGTGCATGTGTGTTAGAGTTAGTGAGTGTGTGTGTGTGTTAGAGAATATGTGTGTGTGTTGAGAACATAGAACATAGAACATTACAGCGCAGTACAGGCCCTTCGGCCCTCGATGTTGTGCCGAATGTGTGTGGTAGGGAATGAGTGTGTGTTAGAGAATATGTGTGTGTGTATTAGAGTTTGTGTATGTGTCTTAGAGAATGTGCGTGTGTTAGAGAATGTGTGTGTTAGACAATGTGCGTGTGTGTGAGAATATGTGTGTGTGTGTTAGACAATGTGTGTGTGAGTGTGTGTTAGAGAATGTTTGTGTGTGTGTATTAGAGTTTGTGTGTGTGTCTTAGAGAATGTGTGTGTGTGTGTTATAGTGTATGTGTGTTAGAGAATGTGTATGTGTGTGTTCGAGTGTGTGTGTGTGTGTGTTAGAGAATGTGAGTGTGTGTCTTAGACAATGTGTGTGTATGTGTGTGTGTCTTAGAGATTGTGTGTGTTTTACAGAATGTGTGTGTTAGAGAGTGCGTGTGTGTGTCAAAAATGTGTGTGTCGTAGACAATGTGTGTGTGT
>NC_063351.1:37331153-37331469 GCF_021869965.1 Rhincodon typus | reverse complement strand
TAGAGAATGTGTGTGTGTGTTAAAATTTGTGTCTTAGAGAATGTGTGTGTGTGTGTGTGTGTGTGTCTTAGAGATTGTGTGTGTTAGAGAATGTGTGTGTTAGAGTTTGTGTGTGTTTGAGTTCGAGTTTGTGTGTGTGTGTGTGTGTGTTAGAGTTAGTGTGTGTGTGTTAGAGAGTGTGTGTGTGTGTGTTTGAGTTAGTATGTCTGTGTGTTATAGAGTGTGTGTGTGTTTGAGTTAGTATGTCTGTGTGTTATAGAGTGTGTGTGTGTTAGAGTTAGTGTGTGTGTGTGTTAGAGAATGTGTGTGTGTGTGT
>NC_063351.1:37315051-37331053 GCF_021869965.1 Rhincodon typus | reverse complement strand
GTGTGTGTGTGTTTGTGTTATAGTGTGTGAGTGTGTGTGTGTGTGTGAGAATGTGTATGTGTGTGTGCGTTAGAGAGTGTGTGTATGTGTGTTTGACTGTATGTGTGTTAGAGTTTGTGTGTATGTGTGTTACTGTGTATGTGTGTGTTAGAGTGTGGGTGTGTTAGAGAATGTGTGTGTGTCTTAGAGAATGTGTGTGTCAGAGAATGTGTGTGTCAGAGAATGTGTGTGTGTTAGAGTGTGTGTGTGTTAGAGTTAGAGAGTGTGTGTGTATTAGAGTTAGTGTGTGTCTGTGTTAGAGTGTGTGTGTGTGTTAGAGTGTGTGTGTGTGTTAGAGTTAGTGTCTGTGTGTGTGTTAGAGAATGTGAGTGTGTGTCTTAGAGAATGTGTGTGTGTGAGTGTGTGTGTTAGCGCAAGCGTGTGTCTGTGTTTGAGAGTGTGTGTGTGTGTATGTTAGAGGGTGTGTGTGTGTGTTAGAGAGGGCGTGTGTGTGTGTTGGAGAGTGCGTGTGTGTGTGTTGGAGAGTGCATGTGTGTGTCTGTGTGTGTTAGAGCGTGTGTGTGTTACAGTGTTTGTGTGTATGTTTACAGTGTGTGTGTTAGAGACTGTGTGTGTGTGTGTGAGTGTGTGTGTTAGAGTAAGCGTGTGTCTGTGTGTTTGAGAGTGTGTGTGTGTGTCTGTTGGAAAGTGTGTGTGTGTAAGAGAGAGCGAGTGTGTGTGTGTGTGTTGGAGAGTGAGTGTATGTGTGTTAGAGCGAGTGTGTGTGTGTGTCTGCTCGAGCGCCTGTGTGTGTGTTGTGTGTGTGTTAGAGAAAGTGTGTGTGCGTGTGTGTGTGTGTGTTGGAGAATGTGTGTGTGTGTGTTAGAGGAAGTGTGTGAATGTGTATGTTTGTGTGAGAGTGTTTGGTGTGGTGGGGTCACCTGTAGTGCAACGTGAACCCAAGATCCCGTTTGGGGCCGTCCTCATGGGCGCCGAACTTAGGTATCAACCTGTATTCGGTGATTCATCCTTGTTGAGTATCCCGAAGTCCCCGTTGGAAGACGTTTACCCGAAGATCTGAGGCCAAATGTCCTTGACCGCTGACACACACCCACAACCCCCCCCACCCACACACACACACACACACACAGTCTCTTTTTCCCCCTCTCTCTCACTCACACCCACACACGCAGAGTCTCTCTCTCACCCCCCCATACACGCACTCATTCTCTCTCTCTCACACACAAACACGCCCACGCACATGTAAATCTATGGGATGAATTTGTATTTGCAGATATGTTCTACTTTGTTTAAAAAGCACTCACTTTATAGACAGTCAGTCAATATGGTGTTTAATAATTCCTTCTTTAGGAATAAAATAGTCTGACTCCAAACCAAAACACAAACAGATTCTAAACAAGGCCTTTCTCCCAACATGCATTGTCTGACCTAAAATGTCACCTCTTCTTTACACTGATAAAACCTTTAGTTCACTCAGTGCAGTGACTTGAAAGAAATTCAGGGATTTTCATATACACATTAATCAATTAACACTTTCTAACTGATTAAAGATTTAACAGAATCTTAGGTTTGTTTAATACATCCTCATCGATTGTGTGACCCTTTGATCTTGTACTTCTAAATTCTGAGTTCTGTTGCTTGTTTCTCACTTCTCTTGATGAAGGGGCTATGCTCTGAAAGCTTGTGTTTTCAAATAAACCTGTTGGACTATAACTTGGTGTTGTTTGATTTCTGACCTTGCCTGCCCCAGTCCAACACCGGCACCTCCACATCATGACCGTTCCAGTTCGACAGATCTCAGTATTAGGTCCCCTGGTATGATATGCATCAATGATTTGGATTTGAACCTAGGGGACATGATCAGGAAATTTACGGAGGACACTAAAATTAGTTGGATGGACAGAAATATGACAAATAGAATTCAGCCTGTGGAAGTGTGAGGTGATACATTCGGGGAGGTCCATCAAAAAACAATTCATGCACAATAAATGGAAGAACATTGAGATTGACCTTGGAGTGCATGTTAACTACAGATCCCTGAATGTAGTAAGACAGGCCTTCCTGTGTACATCACTGGCATTTACTGTCCATCCAAATTTCCCAGAGGACAGTTAAGAGTCAACCACATTGCTGTGGGTATGGAGTTGCATGTAAGCCAGGTAAGGTAAGGATCAGAGATTTTCTTCCGTAAAGGATATGAGCGAATCAAATGGGTTTTAACGACAATCAACCGAAGTTACATGGCTGTCATTAGGCTAGCTTTTGAGACTAGATTTTTTTAAATGGGATTAAAATTTCACCATCTGGCATGATGGGATTCGAACCCATTGACCCAGGCATTCGCCTGGAGATGAGGATTGCTAGCCCAGTGACTTTATCATTATTTTATGAAGTTCTAGTCACCTCTTTGCAGGACAATATAGAGAAGATACAGATAGTAGATACAAGGATGTTGCCAGACTGGAAAATTAGAAACAAGGAGAGATTTGATTAAGTCAAACAAGGTTTTGAGGGATATGGGTAGAGTGGATGGAAAGAACAAATTTCCCTTAACAGGGTAGTCAGTGACTAGTTTTAAAAGATTAAACGAAGGATTGGTGGGGAGATCATGAAAGAATTTTTCACCGGAGTCCAGTGGAACTTTCTAAAAAAAATTGGCTTAAGTTTGTAGAGAACTTGTTTACAGCTTTATGTGGAAAAAGCTGTGTGTGGGATTAAATTGCTTTTTCACTAGCACAGATGTACTGGCCAAATGTCTCCCCGCTTCTGTGCTCTAAGTTTCTATGATTGCATTGATGTACTCCTTGATTCCTGAAGGGACCTCTTATGATTGCCACTTTTTCTTTGTTGGCTGACAACGTCTTGACATCAAGGCTGCATTTGGGAGTCCTGTCAAAAGTGGACTCAGTGGGAATCGGGGGAAAACCTCTTCACTGGTTGGAGTCATACTGGCACGAAGGAAGATGTTGCTAATCAATCATCTCTGTCCCAGAACATTACTGCAGAAGTCCTTCAGGGTAGTTCAGCTTTTTCATCAATGACTTTCCTTTCACCATAAGGTTGGAATGGAGGAATTGTTCACTGATGGTTGTATAATGCGCAGCATCATTCTCCACTATCAACTTCCTTGGGGGTTACTATTTACCAAAACTGAACTGCACTAGCTGCATAAATACAGTGACTACAAGAATAGGTCAGAGGAATTCTGTAGCAAATAATCTCCTGCTGTCTACCTAGTGACTCTACACCATCTACAAAGCACAAGTCAGGAGTGTGATGTATTATTTTTCACTTGCCTGGATGAGTTCAGCTTCAAGAACACTCCAGAAGTTTGTTTCCATCCAGGTCAAAGCAACCTGCTTGATTGGCACCTCATCCACCACCTTCAAAATTTACTACCTTCATCTTTGATGATTAGTATGATAGTGTTTACTGCCTGCAAGGTCTACTTGACTAATTCATCCAAGCTTCTGTTGACAGCACACTCCAAACCTATGACCTCTTCCACCTGGAAGAATAATGGCAGGAGATGCATTGAATACCATCACCTGAAAGTTCCCCTCCAAGCCACACAGCGTTGTGATTTTGAACTGTATTGCTGTTCCTTCACTGTCGTAGGGTCAAAATCCTGGAACTGTCTTGCTAACAGCACTGAGGGTATATCTACATCTCAAGGACTGTTGCTGTTAAAGAAGGCAACTCATCACCATTATCTCATGGGCCATTGGAATCATGGGCATTAATTGCTGGCCTAATCAGCAACAGCTAGATGCTATGAATGAATATGAAAACATTGACTGTTGAATATTGTGACCTCTTTCAGCCAAAACCTTTCCATATTATATATCAGCAGTCATAGTTCCTCTATTTGCTGTGTTCCTTTTCCCTTTTGGGAAGAGCAATCTCTCTGTCTTCCAAAACTTTCTGGAATTGGAGAGCTAGCTAACATGTTTTTTGATTTTATAGATGAGTAGATGTTCCAAATACAGTGAATTTCTAATCAACCTGATCAGGTCTGCTATTACACACCTCTAGAACAGGTGGGAATTGAACCCAGGCCACCAGGGTCAGAGGTGGTGGCATTATCACTACACCATGAGTCCAAAATCAGGACTGTAAACAGAGTAGTGTGGACAATTACTCAACCAGTGATGTTTTGGCCTTATAACATTAATTACGCTTGCATTTAAGTGTTTTTTAAAATTTGACATGGAAAGAAAAATATGCATAAAGAGTTTCCTCCTATAGCTAGAACTCATTTATGGCATGAATAAGGAAAAATGTTGGGGAAATTCTTAAAATAAAACTCCCAATTCAGTGACAACATCTTATTTTGTGTGCTTTAATACCTTATGGAAGTTACTTGTTAGAGAACTTTGTGCTTTAATCAGACAGGGGTCAAAGCCTGCAGTTCATTTGCCTTTTGGTTTTTTGACGAGTTTTCCTTGATATGTTGACCAACATTTGCTCCACAATCGTGCCACTGAAATAAATTATAAAGTCATTATCATGTTATTGGAAACTTGCTGTGCACAAATTGACTGCTGTTTTCCTGCATTAGAACAGTAACTCTCCATTTCAAAAAGTGCTTCTTTGGCTGTCAAGTATTTTGGGTAAACTGAGACCATGGAATTGCTATATAAATTAATTATTTCTAATATAGCTCCAGCTCCTGGAATTAGCTTCCAGCATTGACTATAACATGTCATGCAGCAGCACTTGTTAAACATCTTAGTATGCAGGTGATAATAATCCAATTTTATAAACTATGCTTTGACTGTAACTTCTTTAATTTAGTGTAACCAAAGAGCAATTAGAAGAAAAGTTTATTTTCAGTATGGAACAGTGTTGTTTTGCTTACTGTTTTTATTCAAGATGAGGATCTCATGATTCAAAATGACTTGACAATTGACTACAGCATTAGATTATAATGGTTGCATTTGAATAAATTAAGCCCAGTGAAGGTTGCCATTTTAGTAATTATCTGTGGGTTTTTTTACTGCTCTGAGTGTTTCCTACAATGGACAATTGTCATTGTCATTTGCATTACATAGTTCAGAGAACATTCATCATGTTAAAGCTAGAATGTAGGAGTCACCATACTTATCCTATTTCCCTAATTGAACATGTTCCTTACCTACACTTGCTTGGCCCACAACTGTAATTAAATAGTTGAGTGGAAAACACGCATTGATTAATGCTAAGTAATTTGAAAACTAACGTTTAACCGGTGTTGGTAAGTGATTGTTAAAATTTAATTGAACAGTGACAAAGTTCATATCTAATGGAAAAGATAAATAACTACTGTGCTATTTTAAGATTGCTGCTGTGATGAGGTTTTTGCTGAGCTGTCGGGAGAAATCAGCAGCTTACCTGCATGACTGTGTTTTAAGACCAGAAGTGTTCGCTATTGGCCTGAAGCAATCTCTTCATCTGAAATTTCTTGTTTGGCTAAAACTCAAATTTCACATTTGATTTGTAGTTTTAGATAACTCCAGCTTCTGCAAAGGTGCCATACAGTCTGTGAGTGCTCTAGTCCATGGCAACAATTTGATTAGTATAAAACATATTGACCTCATTTAATAACCTGCCAAGGTAAATTTACAGATTTTGCGTAATTTAAAGGTATTAAATTATCATTTAATGGTGAAAATTTTTCATATTTGATAATAATAATTGGATACAAGCTGCACCTCTTTCCTAACTATAGCCAGGTCTGAATTAGTTGTGTGAAATTTAATTCTTTCAATAGAACAGGGACAGTTCCAGATCAGAATTGGGTTATTAATCTCACAATTTCACCAAAAAGTTTATAAAAGATATTAAAAATGCTGGGCTTCAGGCAAATTTAGCAGATCAAAGATACAGATAATAAACTGTTTGTTGACAAAGAGAAGAAATTGTTTACCTTTTAGTTGAACATGTTCGAGCTTAGCGGTCCCCAAAGTTGGTCATATCCACCTTACCTCAAATGTTCAGGGAATGATACAATTTCCAATAACAAAGAGGTTTGGCAGAATGACTGTTTACTGTAAGTTTCTTTCATTCTATGCCAACTATTACATAAATAGGACCATAACTAAAATAGTCAATTTTTAAAATGTTGGCATTATTGTAAAAATAAATTCTTGGCATTTAGGTCAGATAGATATTTATTGAGCTAGATTTCTTTACCCATTCTCAATGATAAATGGAAATTATATGTTAAAATTCTTGCACACCACATGCACTTCATGTAAGCAGTTTCATTAATATGCTAAAATTATTCTCTGATTCACTGAGAGTAATTTCTCAGAAGATGTGCTAGCAGTAGTGCTGCCTGATTTTAAATGTCATTCATAAACATGATCCAATTCTGAAATTTATTTAATTTCTTGTATTCACTAAAATATTTAATTGTTGTATGCTACACATTCTTTCTTAAGAACATAAATATTTTCCTTTTGCTTGTTCTACTTCATGTATGTCAGCCAATTTGATGTAAGACCTTGATGTTTGTTCTGTATTAGCATGTGGAATGTGTTATGCTACCTGGTCGTTGAAACAGACAACTTTACAGAACATATTGCAAATCAGTGTACTCTGATCATGTTCACAATGTTGTAACTTGGAGTATGGATTAGATACATGTTAATTGGTTATAGACTTGTATGTCTAATTGTAGCTTCCATGCTTATGGGTAAACCAACTCTACTATAGAGTATATTGACCCACATTATTAATTATTTAAGAAAGCAGTTTAGAAGTTGAATAGAAATTTATGATTGACTAATCTTGTACCGACTATTTATCCTAAATCATCTCTTATTTCATCTTAAGTTCCCTTTAGGATAGAAACATACATTAGTTGCATACTTCATTAGTTTTCACTGATTTCTTTTTAAATTTCCCATTATTTCATTCGTAAAAAAGATCAGGTCTGCATACATTATATATATGACATGAGCCTGCTCATTGTCCTGCTGATGTCATGGAAATGATACATACACATCTCCAAATCAGGTTTTCAGCACTAGTTCTGGTTTGGGTTTAGATGATGTTGTGAAGGATTGGGGATTGGGGTAAACCCATTTCCAGCCATACCAAAAAAAAAACAGCAGCTTGCCATTTTTAAATAAATCAAGGACTTTTTATAAAAAATTAAACAAAATTCCATTCAAAATTGCTGCCCAATTTGGGAACCATAAAGAGGAGACAAAAAAAAGGGAAAAAAGGTAAAGGAACTGGTGAGCAGAGGAGCTCTGACCGGAGTGACCTACTTTGCCACCATCTTGACCAAAATAGTGCCCCATAGCTCTAAATGCACGAGGGCTATGGATACCCTGAAGACTTCGATTAATTTTTGGACAAAAAGAAATTGAGGGTTTTGCAAATAGGGTTGGAAAGTCAGGTTGAAATGTAAGATCAACGATTAACTTATTGAATAGTGGAGTCGGTTCGAAGGGCTACTCCTATTTTCATCTCTTTATATTTTTATATTTGTGATGATTGAGATAAAGGGATTTTGAAAACAGAATGGCAAGACAAATTTGATTGAAATATTAAAATGTCATTAGTTTTGAATTTCTATTTCTTGTAATTGTTTCAGCTTGAGTAGTTATGTTACAAAATTCCTAAACATCAGTTGTATGATTGCAAACCAGTTTTGCATCTGTGCAAAAGTAGTTCCGCAACTGAGAAGGCAAGTGTACAATGTAATTCCTCAGAAGATTGCAGAGCAGCCTTGAGTAGTCTTAAGCTATTTGAGCTTTGTTCTCTGTTTGGTATGACTCCAGCCATGTCTGAAGTCAAATTCCATTACTTCTGAGGGCTTCAGCTGGAAACCTTTTTAATCTCAAATATTGAACCTTTTGGAATGTTATGGAGATCTCATAGTCCCGTTGACATTCTTTTAAAAGGATTTATAACTATTTGGCAGGCAGAGGCACGTGCTCATGTGTTTGTATATGTGCACAGACCTCTGTGGAATCAAGGTGAGAGTTAGTCTTAACTCCAAACTACACCAGATTCTGCATTTCTCAGGTTATACAGGTACGTGTCAGTTGAAGGCCCCTCTGTTGCATATATCTTGAATGTGACTGTCTGAAACCTGTTTCAAAAGAAGACAAAGAGGTAGCCTTTATTCACTATTCAAAATTAATGCAAAATGATGTAGTTGTACTCTGCATTACACTGCAGTACTCCTATAAATATCCCATTATGGTTGTACTTAGAGCATGGTAATTTTGTATTTGGTCCATGGATTAATCATGCGTTTTATACTCCGACAAGATGGTGACCACCAGGTAATAGATTTATATTATTATGCTAAGTTTCTACACTGTTATTTCAAGTTATTGAGCTCTTGCTTTATCAAACAAAAAAGCGTAATGGACAATTTGTTTTTTTAGAACACATTTTGAGCAAGAGAAACACTACCACTTGTGTTTTTGGTCTTAAATTACTGGAGCATGATATTGAGCTTCAAATAATGGGCTAAAAAAGTCAAGCGAAAGAATTAGTTTTATTGTATTCTACTAATTGCCGAGGTAGGCAGAGCCTTTTTTTTATACTATTGATTTTTTGCAGTTTAATTAAGCAACATGTTTTCTCTTTTTAATTGCAGCCATTTTTTCAGTAAATTGAAGCCCACAGCAAAATACATATATAATTTGTTTGTAATTAGGTATTAATTGGTGGTAGTTGAAGCTTAGCACCCTCTGTTTCTTTCTTCCTGATTGCCATTTTATTACTAGTTACTCATTAATTAATCTGTTTTTCTAATTAGCTTATAAAACTGTTGTTGTAAATGCGATTGAAGTTCAAAGCGAACTAATAAGCTTTTTCTCACTTGGAAGGACTGAGATAAAGAACATGGCAAAACATGGGGACTAGCTATGTTGTTTATCAGAGGGAAAGGGGGTGGGAAAAGAACATTTTAGACTTTTTAGCATTCAGACACTGGAAGTTGAAAATCTGCCGTATTACCTACAAGATGAAAGCTAATTTACACTGAATTTCACTAATTTTGTTCAACCTACGAAATGAAGAGCTGTCACCTGCTCAGTGTTGCATTGAAGACTGTGCCAGTGATCCATGAAATAAGCTGCTGCATGCTTTGTTCTGATAAGAATGAACAAATCTGCACAATGTACGGTTCCCAGATTCTAATTTTCATACTTGCATGAAGGCAAAAAAATAAGCCGTTTGTAGGCTGATTAATCAGACAGTGGAGTTTTGTCTCTTTGATCTGTTTGGTCTCCTAGGTAACTTGCATAGACATTAATGCAGAGCTCCAGTAAAGACAATCAAGGAAACTGCAGACTGAACTGATAACATAATTTAATACACAAATCACAGTAGAGTTTCTACTACAAAAATGTTTATTTTAAAAGGCCACCAATCCAACCTGAGTTATTATTAAACATTTTTGTATTGTTTTTCTCTTGATGGATTTAATGGTAATTTTTATATTAATTTGTCAGAATATTGGAAAAAAATCTTTACTGTTCATTAGCTGCAGGTTATGCAGACGCTTTTACAAATCTTCCAAGTGGCTGTATAGATGAATGCCTCAAGGGCCCAGCAAAAGCCATGTATTTCCAGCCAGCTAAAACCCTTATCTTCAATCCAAGAAAGTACCATTAATCTTTTTGAAAGACCTTTTATGGCTTTTAATATAACCCAAATTAGAACATTTTACACCCTTGGTTCCTGAAATATAGTGATAAAAAGCCTTTGGAGTTCAGTTCTTTTACTGCATGCTCAGACTTTGTCCTCCCCTCCCTCCATTTCCATCTAGGCTGTGGCAGTTTTTTAGATTTTCAGGATGATGTGACACAGTATTACCTTGACCATCAGCTTCAGGCCTATGTGACAACATTCGTCATTTACCAAAGTCTTTACAGTCTTCAAAACATACGTTTTGTGAAATTAAACAGCATGTTATAATAGTGCTAATAAATCAGTGTAGCTTAAGTCACGACATAAGGTGTTGAAAAATCTAAATTCATATTGGATATTTTACCAACACTGAGTTTGAATAGTTTGAAATCTTTGGTTTTGTGCTAAAATCAGAAGGGAATTAAAAATCTCAGTGGACTACAGAATAGGCATGTTCGTTAAATACCAGTTTGATCGTAGCTGTACAGTCTTGGTGTTTTGAATGGCTGAATATACAATTAAGGACATTCTGACAGGTCACCTTTGCTTATTTATTACTTGCCCTGTTCCCAGCCTCTGGTGAATCCGCTACTGTCTTTGCAGGTAAAGTCTCGTAACAGCATTTTCAAAGTGTGTAATACATAAGATCCATGCCAGTCTGGGAATTTGAAGCTAGCTTAATCAAGCTAAAGGAGCCAACATTTATCTTCAAACAGGAAACCAATCCTCAGTTTCATGGTACAGTACTGGAGTTCTTGAATAATATTCCTTGATTATATGTTTGAGTTGAGGGACATTATAAAGTGTACAGAAAAAATTCAACCCATTAGAAGAGGCCACTACCAGCATAGACTTAATTATTTAAAAAAAACACCCATTGAAGCCAGGTTTGTGGCCTGATTTGAGGTGATATTGGCATTTTCAAGGCAGATATGATTTCCTTATCCCTGGACCTTCTTTTTAAATTTTTTGTTGTTCATTGGTATATGGAAAATTTCCCTCACCAACAATTCACAAATTTATGAATAGAATTTGAAGAGCAGCAACTTAAAAGAAAAGCTGTAACATACTTTCTTTGGTGTGCTTCCTTTTGTAGTTATCAGTACATTTTCTACATTAAAAACCATTAGTATCCTTAAGACTTAAAAATGTTTGAACTTCATCCCCTAAACCAGCATTCTTGTCCATGTGAATTTCCACTTAAAAAGTAGTGGATACCCATTGACTCTGACCACCTGGGCTTGCTGTCATTCTCTCGGAGCTTACCTGGATGCTCACAGAGGTATCAGGTTCACATTACTGCTGTTTTGCCTTGCTGTTCAGTGTAGAAACAAAGCCAGGAAAATTATTGCAGTTGTTAACAGACCCCAGTCACGTCAAGTGGGATAGCCTTCAGTCTGGATCCCCAGCATAGTAAGTCAGGGCTAGCCTCTGATACCCGTCCAGGTCTTGCCCGGGTCGTCAGAGTCAGATCCTTTCTACAGAAGGAATGAGGAGCTGAATGTCAGGCAGCACACCTCTCATCTGGACCCTTTTTGCCCTGTTATGTGCTGTTGTTCTCATAAACTGAGAGAATGACAGGTATAATGAGAAATGAAAATGGGTAGTGTGGCTATAATGATTGATTCAGGTTAAGAGGTGTCCTGAGCTCACAGGTTGGAATGGGTGAGAGTGAGAGGGAAGGTGCTGCAGACAATATTGAGAGTGGTAAAGCATGAGCTTTCCTGGGAGTTACAGTGCAATCACTTAAAGTGAGTGTGAGGTTCAGAAAGAAGATGATGGACCTTACCCTGGCAGACTGGGGAGAAACATTGATCTTTGTGCTGCAGTGCTGTGCATTTGTCCAGATGGCTGAGACTGTGTTAACCCACATGGTATCTCGGACCATGCTGGCATAATCTGGTGTCATGGCCTACACTTCTGGTCCTGCGGAAGGAGGAAGTTCTGCGTTGGCACCAGGTGCTAAATCCCTCCACTCGTTCATTTCCTGCCGTGTCTGGGGCAAATGTTGGGAACCACTTTGGGCAGCCGTACTGCTTGTCTGGATGCACAACATACTTTAATGATAAAGTGGGCACAAGAGATGCCATTTAACTCTATGCTATTCGCTGAGAGGTGAGCTCTTGAGGAAATGACGCATGGTAAGATGGGGCAGATGGCATGTGAGATAGTGCCATCAGCAATTAGGTGAGTTTAAGGTACAGCAAGAGAACTTGCTAGGCATTGTAGCAGAAATCCTTGCAAAAACTTGTTACAACTTTGGACTTTGCCAAAAAAAATTAGGATTCAGCCCAGAGTTTTGAAGGACTTTGTGTCTTGATGACATTTGATGATATTTAGGCTGAATTGACTGCTGAGCCAACTCATATTTCTGATTTGATCCTGCCATTTAATGTGCAACTTAGTTTATGACTGACGGCAATTTACCTGTTAATTCAGGTTTAATTAATGTTGACTTTGGGTTTTAAAGTCTGAGTGATTAAATACAACAGTAATTAGTGTTTGCTTTGTTTGACTTCAGTATGGTTAAAAAAATCTCTTCCTAAATGATACAATCTTGTGGCTTCATTCTTTTAATAAATAACTGGGACTTTGGATTTTTCTACTTTGGAAAGATAATGTTTCTTGGCTTCTTCAGGATCAAAACAGTGTTGACTGAGCAACAGGAAGCAGATTAATAGTAGTGAATGGTGTTTGTCAGACTGAAGAGAGATATGCAGTGGGCTTTTCTTGCTGGATATAAATTACCTAGAAAGTTTTGAAATTTGCACTTGAAATAAGCCATTAAAGAACTGTGAAGTGTGAGGATAGAAATTAACAAAAGAGGTAGAATGGATAGACAAGTGCTGAGAAATTTTGTGCAGAGAAACGTGAAGTGAGTCATTTTGGTAGGAAGAATGAGGAGCGGCAATGTAAGTCGAAGAGTATAATTCTAAAGGCATGCAGGGATAGATGGTTCTGGGGATAGATGTGCACATTAGCAGGTGAAAGGAGCATCCAGAGGCTGTCAGCAACATTAGGATGAGAGAGCAAAAGGGTCACCCAGAGTTTAAAGTAAAAAGAACCAGAAATTGCACAGTTTAAAAACAGCAAGAGCTGGGGCTGGAGTCTGCACTAATCAGAATGACAGCACAAGGAAACTGTTTAGTGATTGATTGATGAGTATTTTACTTGTTTATAAGACAACACTTGTGTAATTTATAGTAGTCTAAAATTAGGTTTAAGGCATAGTAAGGCAGTTAAGCTGGATGAAATACCCATGATGTGTCTCATGTGCTTGCTTCACACGTCGGAGACAAACACATGCAGAAAGCATCATCAGCTGTAGGAGCCTGAGCTCCAGGTTTCAGAACTTCCGTGATGGCTGGATTCACTGTGGTGCATCCACAAAACTGAGAACTACACAGATAACCTGATTAGGAAGTTCATCACATTGCAGGAGCATTCAGGCAAAGATGGAATAAGTGACTGCCAAGTAACTGAGGAATAATACAGTAATACAGCATGGAAAAAGGTTCTTCAGCACATCATGTCTGGGGTGGTCATCAAGCACCTATCTACTCTAATCCCATTTCCCAACACTGGCCAACAGCCTTGTATGCTGTGACATTTTAAGTATTTATCTAAACACTTCAATGTTGTGATGGTTTCCATCTCTACCACCCTTTCAGGCAGTAAGTTCCAGATACCTAATATCCTCAGGGTGATGAAATTTTCTCTTTAAATCCCCTGTAAATCCCCTTACCTTAAATATATGCCCTCTACCAGTAATTGACCCAACTGCTAACAGGGCACATTTATTCCTGTCAACTCTATTTATGCCCCTTTGAATTTGGTTCCCCTCAACCTTCTATGCTCCAAGGAAAGCAGCCTTAAATGATGCAGTCTGGGCAACATCCTGGTGAATGTCCTCTGTATTCTCTCCAGTCTAATCATATCCTTCCTATAGTGTGGTGACCAGAACGTGCATGCAGTACTCAAGCGGTGGCCTAATCTATGTTTTATACAGCTCCATCATAACCTTCCAGCTCTTGCATTTAATGCTTCAACTAATAAAGGCAAGTATGCCACATGCCTTCTTAACCATTCTATCCACTTCTCCTGTTGCATTAAAGGATATATAAATGTACACCAAGGTCACACTGCAGAATAAATAGGATGAAACTGTTCTTGTTGATGCAGAGATCAAGAACCAGATGACATCAGATTAAGATGATTGGTGTCAATGGTGCCATGCATTTTTACGCAGCACACGGTTAGAAAATGTCTGAGGGTGCCGTGGGAGTGGAAGGCCTTCAAAAGAGAAGTGGATAGTTGTCTGAAGCAAAGAAATTTGCAGTGCTACAAGGAAAAGGCAGGGGCAGGATGGGATGAGTTGCTGTTCCAGAGAACCAGTATGAATATAACAAACAGAATGGCCTCCTTCTGAGTTGTAAGAATCCTCTGATTCTCTAAAAGGGAGGGAGGATGCACAATAGTTCATAATCAGAGAAACAGAAAGTTCTGGAGGAGTTGTAAAGCTGGAGCAGACTACAGAGGTTGGGTGGGGGTGGCAATTCCATAATACCATCATAATTACTGTGGGTTGTGTAAAGAGGTTTTTGCCTGCACTTACTTCTTACAAACCAAGTTTTCAGAGTCAGATGCCAAGGAAAGATGCCAGATACCTTCCTTCAGAAATTACTTTTTACAGAGTTATCCCAGGCTAATTTCTCACTCGTAGCAGCAAGCTGAAAAGTGCTACAAGAAGAAACTGAGGATCGTGTCACATGCCTTGAGGATGAAAATATAAAAAATAAATAGTTGATTGTAAAGAATTAAACAGAGTATGCATAAACACAGTGTCGGAATAAAATCAGAAAATTCGGGCAATGTCAGCATCTTTGGAAAGAGAAACAGTTAACATTTCAGGTCAGTGACCTTTCACCAGAGCTCAGAAAATTTACAAAATGGTGCAGGTTTTAGCATGTGAAAGGAGGGACAGAAGGAAAAAGAACATAAGGAAAAGTTGGTGACAGGTAGAAGACCAAAGAGATTACATGAAACAAGAGTTAAGAGGTTCAGAGCTAAAGAGAATGATAGCCCCAAGATATTGCTGCAGGAGTTCTTCAGGGTAGTGTCATAGTTCAAACGACCGGTTGCTTTATCAATGACCCCTCCATTATATGATCATAAGTGGGGATGTTCCGTGATGATTGCACATTTGTTCTGTATCATTTGCAACTCCTCAGCTATTGAAGCCGTCCATATTTGTATGCAGCAAGATCTTGCCAACATTCAAGCTTATGCTGTTAAGTAGGAAGTAACATTCATGCCACACACAAGTGTCAGGCAATCAGAAAGAAACTAACCAAATACTTACTGACATAGCATTACCATCATTAAGATCACCACTATCAACATCCTGGGGGTTACTATTCACCTGAAACAGGATTGGGTGTGTCATATACATACTGTAACTGCAAGAACAAGTCAAAAGCTGGAAATTCTGTAGTGTGTAACTCTGTTCTTGACTCTCCAAATCTTTCCGCCATTTACAAGGTGCAAGTTGAAAGAGTGATGTAATATTTTCCACTTGCCTGGATGAATGCAGCTCTAACAATACTCGAGCAGCACAACAACATCCAGGAGAAAGCAGTTTGCATGATTGGCACCACCTTCACAATCAGTGCCATCCCACAGTTATCTCCTTAAGCTAATTTGAGATAATAGCTTAATTTACAAATAATTATTTGTATTATAGATGCAACTTGCCAGGACATCCACATCCCAAGAACAAAAAAAAACAACTTATGATAAATCAAAAAAAGAAACAAAATGCATGCTATATTGAATAATATCTGCAGCCACAGTAGTTTATTTTTGAATAATATCAATTAAGAAATGTGGAAAGTACTGTGCTATGGTCAAGAAGAGTAAATAGTATGAAATAATTGTGGAGTAGAACTGCATCAACGAGGGCTGAGGCATAATCCATTATAATGTAAGACTGCAGGCCATTCACATGAACTGACTGTAACAGATCTTGTTCTGCATCGTGGTTTAAAGAAATAGTTTCACAGTTGCACTCATAGCTTTCAACTTATTGTGGCTTTCTTCATCACCCTTCCCCTAAAGGTACCACAAAAGCAAAATATTGTTTGGCACGGACAATTGCAGAATCTTGCAGTTAAATGTTTGGTGTATTATGCCTCCAGCTGTAATGTCATTCTATTACGGTTTTGTGTACAATTTGTATTTTGGTATGAATTTCTTTCAGTTTTGAATTAAGCATATTCTGTAATCTCATTTTGCATTAAGGATTATTGTGAAAACTGCAGGAATAAGTTGAAGCTTTACTATGCAGAGATGTGAACAAGA
>NC_063351.1:37300424-37314551 GCF_021869965.1 Rhincodon typus | reverse complement strand
CGTCAGCCTTCCTGCTCCTCTGATGCAGCTTGGCCTGCTGTGTTCATCCAGCTCTGCACCATGTTATCTCAAATTCTCCAGCATCTGCAGTTCCATCTATCTCTGAAATAATGTTTGTTGGAACTGTTTTTGGATCAGTTTGAAAGTGGATGGGCCTGTAGGGCTGAACTTGTAGCTTCCATTGGGGAAGGGAGTAGAGGCACTGGCCAATCTGCCAGTTCCACAGCTTCACTTTACCTCTGCATTATGTTTGCAGCAGCAGGACTTTCAAGGTGGCATTCAGGTTCATACAGGCAGCTGGGTGAACCAGGTGGGAAAGACAGACTAGTGTAGGTACCTGGAGGTAGGCTAGAAGGCCCTCCTTGATGCAGAAACTCTAACACACCCACCCCATTGTGGTCAGCTGGCTGCAAAGGCGATTTTTAAATTTAGGTTTGAAGAAGTTGGAGTTAAAGCACCTTCATCTTGCCATGCCTTTCTCCCTTGCTTTGCCTGCATTGTCTGCTGCTCCTTTGGAGTTGAATGGCCTCTGATTGAGCAGAGCTTCGAGAGCCCAATGACCATGCTTAATTGAGCACGGAACCTGCCTCCAGACCAATTAATGAGAAATTCCTGTGTAAATCACAATGATTGACTGTTTACCACAGGGCAGACAGCCAGAAAGAGATCCCACCTCTGTTTCTTACCCCGAGATAAAATTTTACCATTGGCCATGTACCCATGAGAAAATCTGGAAGCAGGTGAAATTTTGGAGTTAGTTTTATTTTTTATATGTCTTTTTGTGTTTAGCTTTTCTCATTCTCTTTGATCTTTCAATAGCTGGGTGTGAAAATTGCCAAGGCCATCAAATGTCGTGATTTTGCAAAAGTCAAACAAGAGACTGAAGCTTCTCAGCAGGCCCAAAAGAAGAAGCAACTTGCTTGGGGGTGAGTCATTCTTTACCAATTAACTTCAAACACTTTCTGTTGAATTTGCACAATAATCAATACAACAAGAATGTTTCATCTGTCATTGGTTACCTTTAAGTATTATTTTCAGCTGGCATTTGAGTTTAAATATGAGATTTGGATTAATGGACTGCACCAGACATTTTAGAAAAAGTGGTAGCTGCTTCAGACCATCATCCTTTCAGAAGATCAAATATACAGCATTCATTTGTAAGATGTGCAATTTTTGTGTGGGTTGAAGTATATGCTTTTTATATGACCAGAAGCAAGCAAAACCTGAGTTCAGCTCCCAGCATCTTTCATGTATCCTGACCTGTTTTCGAATTTGAGCAAATGAGCAGCACACCTCAGAATATTTGGGAAGGAGCAGGAGACAGCAGAAGTGGGCAGTACTTGCCATACTTCAGAAAGTATTGTTATTTAACACTTCTGATGTCACCTATTGGGAACTGAAATCAGCATTGCTTCAAGCTATTCCTTTTCCTCCGTCATCTCTCTATGGAAATCTCCTTGATATTTTGCAGGATTAGTTAGGTTTGCAGGATTCGATGCAATAGAATATTTCACAGAACTGGTTTTGTCATAAGTTACTTTTTGACATAAAATCACCATTTATACACAAGCTTAAGGGGAAAAAGTTTACTTTGAGGATTTTCAATCTATTAAGTGACTGTATAATTACGTTTAACTTTGCAGTTTCACTGATAAAATCAGTACCTAAATTTGAAACACCCTCTGTCCAGCTAGTCAATTGTAGTGTCTGTCTGCATTTTCCATTTATTAGAGTTGCCTTTGTCAGCCAAAGATTGTTGGTTGTTTGAAATGCCAGTCTCTTGGATCAATCAAATAAAACTTTAATCTCCTCCTTCCTGATCAGCTGAAGTATATGTGTTGTGGAAGCACAGAAAACTGGATTGCTGGACAGAATATTAAAAAAAATGACCACAAAATTAATAAAGAGGAATAAATTAGAGAATGAGAAAAAGCTCATCAGAAATACAAAGAGAAGCAAATGTTTTGATAAATATTTAAAGAGTTAACAAAGTGAGTGTTGGTCTCATAGAATGTGGGATTTGAGAATTAAGAATGGAAAATAAGAAACTAACATGTGATTTGATCATGTATTTTGCATTAGTCTTCACTATACAGGATGCAAATAACAGACCAGAAGCAGCAATAAATCAGGAAATGGAAGAGAGGATGAAACTCTGGAAAATCACAATCTCCAGAGATGTCGTACTGAGTAAATTGATAGTGCTGTGGGTTGACAGGTGCCCAGGTCCTAATGGATATCATCCTAGGGTTTTAAACAAAGTAACTAATGAGATAGCTGATGCATTGGCTTTAATTTTCCAGAACACCTTGATTCGTAAGAACATAAAAAATAGGGGCAGGAGTAAGTCATTCAGCCCCCATCCCTACCCTGCCATTCAACAAGATCATGACTGAGAGATAGTAAGAACAGCAGATGCTGGAGCCGGAGTCTATACAGCGTGGAGCTAAAGGAACACAGCAGGTCAGGCAGTGTCAGAGGAGTAGGAAAGTCGACATTTCGGGTTTACACCCTTCATCAGGACTCTTATTTCATTAATGTGTGGGCACAGGGGAATGAATGTGAGTCCTTTGCTGAGGACTGACAGTTCATCCTCAGTGAAGGGGAGGTCTGGGGTGATAGTGATGTAGAGCTGGAGCTGGGAGTGAGGTGGAGACTGTCTCAGGAGTGGGTGTGTGTGTGGAAACGGTCACGTGGGCAGAAGTGAAAGTAGTGATGTGGTCAACGGCATTAGCAGAAGTGACGTGGTGGCGTTGGCGGAAGCGGTGTTGTCAGCAACGTCAGAGGAAGTGACATCAGCGGCGTCAGCAGGAGTGGCCAAGGCAACCATGGCACCAGGTGAATTAAGGATGAGGTCATGAATAGGGTTGGGGTTTAGGGTAGTGGAGGAGGTCTGTGTTTGGAGGTTGCATGAGCAAGTTTGGTGTACTTATGATCCTTGATATCCGATAGGGCAGAGGAAAAGTGTTGGTTGAGGGTTTGGATGCAACGTAGAATGAAAAACAGTAGAGGTCCTTTGCAGACCTAGGAAAGAGAGGCTCTGAGCTGGGATAGGGCTGACTGTAGTGAGAGAAGATGCTGGCGCATGGCTGTGAGCGTGGAGCTGAGGATCAGCAGAGAAAACCATTTCTGGAGGCTCTGGTTGTCGCGGTTTGGTCCAAATTGGGATGATCTGAACATTGTTTGGAGTCTATGGGGTATAAGTCAACTGCAGGGACAGGTACTGAGGAAGGAAATGTGGCTGTAGTAACGGGTTTGTTTCAGTATGTGGTTGAAGTGCTTCGGGGCGGAGAAGATCACCAGTGAGTTGCAGTGGGAGACAGTTCCATTGACTTCCTTTCAGAGGGAGGAGGACAACTTCTTCAAGGTGGGTATCCTTGGAAGAAGTTTTGCAGTAGGGTTTTCAGTCACTCAGAGATAACAGAAACTGCAGATGCTGGAGTCAGAGTCAATACAGTGTGGAGCTGGAGTAACATAGCAGGTCAGGCGGCATCAGAGGAGCAGGAAAGTTGACATTTCAATTTTACACTTGAGCAAGGGTGTAAATAGTTTCTAGCTTTCTGATTCTAGTTTGAGATCTCTGCCACTAGTGAAAATATATCACAACATCTACCCTGCCAAGCTTCTCAGAATGTTGGATGTTTCAATAAGATTACCTGTCACTTTTCTAAACTGTAATAAATAAAGGCCTAATCTGTTTCACTGATTTTGATAAGTCAACTCCTTCATCCCAAGAATCAGCCTAGTGAACCTCCAATGCCAATATATTGATATGACATGCCAAACCAAATCAGCCTCACTATCACTGGGTTCACAACACAGTGAAACTGAAACATTCAATGACCCTCAAATTGCTCAGTTGTTGCTAACCAGACTTTACGAATAATTGATCTTGGACACCAGTTTTATAACTTAAGAAAAACAATTTATTATTAATAATATAAGCTTTAGCAGAACATTTTTCTTTAAAAAGGACAATACAGTTAATATCTATGATCTTAACCCATTCCTCTATGGTCATAAACCCCCATTCACACTGATAGGCAGACACAGGGGATAAATTAGAAAAGAAAATCAAAGAATTGTAATTTGCCATACAATAGCCATTTCAATGCTCTATACCAGGCCTTCATCAAACACTTCGACAATGGATTGTATTACGGACATATAGGACTATATACCTTGAATTCTGAATTCAAGATATAACTAGAAAATATGAACTTATCCACTTTGGCAAGAAGAATAGAAAAACAATATGTTATTTAAATGATGAGAGATAAGAGCTCTGAAGTACAGAGTGATCTGCATGTGTTGACACTTAAATCAGAAAATGTTAGTTTTCAGGTACAGCAAGTAATCAGGATGACAAATGAAATGCTGGTGTTTGTTTGAAAGGGTAATGGAATATAAAAGTAGAAATGTTTTACTGGAGTACACTTTTCGTCGCCTAATTTGAAAAAGAATAGAATTACATTAGAAGCATTTCATAGAAGGTTCGCTCAGTTTGAGGTTTGAGGTGATAATTCTATGAGGAAAGGTTTAACTGGCTGGATTTGTACCCAGTAGGGGGAGTTTGGAAAAGTGAGAGGTGATCTTATTAAAACAAGCAAGATTCTGATGGTACTTGATCGGATGAATACTGCAATTATGATTCCTCTCGTAGGGGTGGCTAGAACTAGGAGATATAGTTTAAGATAAGAGACCTTCATTTTAAGTCAGAGAATGAAGAGAACTTTTTTGTTCTCTTTCATCATTCTTAGTCTGTGGATTTCTCTTCACCAGAAAGTGGTGAATGCTGTGTCATTAAATGTATTCAGAGTATTGTTGGATAGATTTTTGATCAACAATGGAATAAGTTTTATGGGGGACAGACAGGAAAGTGGAGCTGAGACCACAACTAGATCAGCAATGATCTTATTGAATGGGAAGCAGGCTCAATGGGCCAAGTGACCTAATCCAGTTCCAAAGTCTTATGTTCCCACTTGTTGTCCAGGCTTTTATATGATTCATGAGCAATAGGATGAGATACTGCCTATTGAACTGTATCTCAAAAGCATGTCAGTTATTGACAGCATGAGACAGATGAAGGTATGCTTTTGAGATACTGAAAACTTCAAACTATAATCCTTACACTGTGATAACCTATTTCCTAACAAAGTCTATTCTCTAGGACAAGCTGTTTCATAAATCTAATTTCAACCAGGACTTCTGTGAACTGAAAACAGAAGTTTTATAGGTTTTAGATTTTCCCCGTAATCAAAAAGAAATCCTGATACTGTTAAACTGAAGGCAAGCTAATGCTCTTTAATGTTTACTCTGTCTGTTCATAAAATGCTGCCAATGCAAATAAATCACCACTGTCACCCCAGTACTCCCTCTGTCATACTGGTTTAAAAAAAAGCATGACTACAGAAATAGGGAAAAGTTAATCAAACCAACCCCCCCTCCATACACACAGACTACATGTTGGTAGTTCAAACTCTGAAATAAATGATATTAAGAGATTTATAAGTCTCATACCTTACATCAGAATTCCCCTAGATGAGTGCAGGTCTTAACAACACTCAAGAAGCTTGACAATATCCAAGACAAAGCTTGATTGGCACTCCATTCATCACCTTCAAAATTCACTCCCTTCGTCACCAACATATCGTGGCAACAGTGTGTATCATCTACATGTTGCACTGCAGTAACTCCCCAAGGCCCCTCAGACAGCACTTCCAAATAATAACAGCATACAACTAACAGTAACCACCATTAGCTAAGCTGTTATTTTAACAGGAACATTTGAGTCAAATCTAATAATGTGGCAAATATGATTTGATTTGTTTCAGAATTAGATAAATCAAAGTTATTTCAGCACTTAAATGTTATGTCTTATTGATCGCTTTTGTTTTAACAAATTTTGGTAACCCCCTTAAGATGTTTACTTAGTGCATCACTTGGAACAGATTCAAATCCCTGTGAAGACTAATGTTATCATTTGCTTAATAAAATGTTATGAGTTTGGTTAATTGTCAGCTCGGTAGTCAGCCATTCAACATGTTGGAAAATTCCCTATACACCCTGTAGGCAGCAGATAGGTGAGAAAACTACAGTTCCTGGGTTAACAAGGCGTAGAGCTGGATGAACACAGCAGGCCAAGCAGCATCAGAGGAGCAGGAAGGCTGACGTTTCGGGCCTAGACCTCCAGCTCTACACCTTGTTATCTCAGATTGTCCAGCATCTGCAGTTCCTACTATCTCTGATACAGTTCCTGGGTAATTTTTTTATCTGTGAGTGTACCAATTGCTTTTTTAATTAATTCGTGGCTAGGCTAGCCATCTCTTTAATCATTAATTTTGCGATCCCTATCTCTGCTGAAGCTGTTCCCGTCAAGAATTTCTGCCAATTCCTGACACATGATTCACAATGAAACCACTTTCTTCCCATTTGCACTATTCCTGTGTTGTTAACTGCAAGTTAAGGAAATGGTACTGTTTGATGCTGGTCAAAAACATTGAAGTGTGACATTCTAACAGTTGAACATCATGGGTATGGAATCAGTGGGACTGCAACAAGATCAATGGCAGTATTAATTCCAATGTAAACACAATTTGTAATGCTATTAATACATTTCCAGAAAACATATTAATCATGATACTAAAACACAACCTGATTAAATTTTCAATTGCACATGAACATCCATTGTATGCTGGTGCAACATATTGCTGTACCTAACATGCAGTGCCATTGATGGTGAGATGATGTGTTACAATAATTCCCAAATGAAGCCTTCCAAATGTTAACTGACATTGCTTTGCTAAGCAGAGATCGTAAATTTTTTGCGAGATAATGTTATGATCCCGACAGATGATAATATTAGGCAAGATAGATCTGAAGTGAAACCTGCTCTGATAGATTATAGGTTTTATTTTTGCAGCTTCATTACCATGATGGTCAGTCGCTGAACTTATTCACACAAGGCTGACAATGTTCTTTGTAACAAGACACCATTTCATTATACAGAAGAAAAATGCAAAGATAATATGGCAATTTAGAAAGATCTTTACATTAGCAGGTAAAAGAAAATGTTAACATTTTACCAGCGATATCTTTTACAGACACACAATCCCATTGAAGACTTTTCCACTTTTAACTCTTCATTTCTTTAACTTAAGTGACATTCATTCTTTGAAATGATGTTTGAACTCATTGTACCAAAATTACTTACTGACTCTAAAATAAAAACTTCCCCCTGGCTACAGTTTATGGATCGATATTTAATATAAACGCACAGACTCCCATAGCTACCTAGACTACACCTCTTCCCACTATCCTGCAAAAACTCCATCCCGTTTTCTCAATTCCTCTATCTCCATCGCATCTGCTCTGACGAGGAGACGTTCCGCTCCGAAGCATCCCAGATGTCCACCTCTTTCAAACAATACTGCTTCCCCCCACCGCCCCCCCCCACTTTGTCATCCAGACAGACTTCCACCATGCCTCCTCCATTCCCAGCTCCATAGCTCTTAACCACCACAATGCCTCCAAACATGATAAATATAGGGTCTCCCTTGTCCTCACTTTCCATCCCACCAGCCTCCGCATCCAACGTATCATGCTCAAACACGTCCACCAACTCCAATTAGACCCCACCATCTGGAACATCTTCCTCTTCCCACCCCTCACTGCCTTCCGTAAGGACCAATCCCTTCGCCACTCCTTAGTTCATGCCACACTCCCCACCAACCACTCCAACCCATTCCCGATACCTTCCCTTGTAACCGTAAAAGATGCAACACATGCCCACACACCACGTCCCTCACCTCCATGCAAGGCCCTAAACAGTCCTTCCAAGTGAGACAGAGCTTCACCTGCATCTCCCCCAATCTAGTCTATTGCATCCGTTGCTCCCGATGTGGTCGTCTCTACATCAGTGATACCAAACATAGACTAGGTGATAGACTAGGTGACTGTTTCGCAGAGCATCTCTGCTTGGCCCGTAGCGACCAACTTAACCTCCCTGTCACCGCCCATTTCAATTCCCTGCCCCACTGTCCCTCCAACATGTCCATCTTGTGCCTGGGCACCCTCCAGCCCGGAGTTCTCAAATTTCAAATAACCTTCCCACCCATCCCCCACTTCCCTTCCAGCCCCACCTCCTCCTGCCCGCCCTACCTCCTCCCTTCCATTCCACCGTCTGACCCTCTCTTACAGCCACCAACAGGATCCATCCCTCCTGTCGACCAACTAGGTCGCACCTACCGCCAGTGTCCACCTATCACCATCATTCTGCCTCCACCGATTTCCACCCCCCCACTTTATCTGTAGCTCCCTCTACCCCCACATCCAGTCCTGAAGAAGGATAATACCCGAAACGTTCACTGCTCCTTTCTTTCAGATGCTGTATGGCCTGCTATATTCTTCCAGCCTCCTGTTTTTCTGAATAAAATCAGACCCATTTATCTCTACTTGAAAATCTACCTTCCCACAGATGTTAATATATTATGATCCTGTATCATAGGGACAGAAGAAGAAGAGGAGCGATTGGAAGTTAGGTTAATCCTATGTCCCCTCATTTCTACTATTATCCTAATTATGATTGCAGAGACCCAGGGCAGATTGATTTGTTTCCTCAGTTGTGAACAATGCCAAGTGTGGAAATATCCTTGTCATGTCAGATTGTCCACCATGAGCCAAAATCATCAAGCCATTCTTCAAGTAGAAAATATGAAATAACAATATAACGTTTTATTTTCTTTTCACACAATCCAGATTTGAGGCGAAGAGGAGATGGGAGACAAAAAGTAACATGGGCTACATGTGATGTCATGACACCATACGAAAATGAAGTGGCCAATGAAATGTATTGAAACAGGTTCTCTGCCGAATCACTTGACCTGTACTTGCACTTTAAATCCAATCTTGATGAAGTCATCTGGAAGCACTTTACAAGAGCATAACAATGGCTGTGTCCTGCTGTTTTCATAACTACACATTAGCTGATTGTGAATGACCAGCCTTCATAACAGCCTTCAGTGTCTAAAATTCGAACACAGTCAAGGAGATTGGATGAAGATTTTGATGTAAATAAATAATTTTGAGCAAGCCCTGGCATACCTTCTGATGGAACAAATACGTACAACAGTGCACAGTGTTTCAGCTTGTAATCCTACAAGCTGAAACACTGAGAGTGCTCTATTTATACCAGGAAAGCTATAAATTCAAGTCCTCAGATTTGCTGTCATTTGGAAGCTCCTGCCTTTGTAAGGTGAACTTTATTTGTTCTTGCGCTGCCACATCATCAAAATCCTATCTGAGCAATGAAAAGCAAATATATTCTGGTCCAACTTCCACCTTTCCACGCCCCCATCTTTCAGTTTAAGTCACATTCACGCAGCTCAGAGGGTCACTGTGCTACAGTTTAACTTGCAGACAAGCTGTAGGGAATATATTTGTATTATTTAATTGCTCCAATGTTAGCCATCTGTTGATAGCATTCAGTATTTCAGCAGGATCAGGATTGAACAGAATTCATAATCTCAATCTTTTGTGACATCATCACATTTTGTTGATCTGATTTCATTTTTGACAATATTCTATTTGCTTGTAAATTAGAAGCAACAGATTGCATATGTAGACTGCATCATTTAGGTATTTTACTAAAACCAGATGTCTGATAACAACTTTGAGAGGTTTTACTTGCCTAGAATCTAGATGTTTTCTGTCGAAATTGAAATGATTAAATTCATATAGATTTATTATTAAGGTGTGGAATACTGATGCAAAATAAAATGGAATATTTTCACTTTGGCATTCAATGTTAGCCAAATGAAAAAGAGTTCTTCTACTGTGTTACAACCCAATCCCCAAAGTTAGAACAGCACAGCAATAATCACATTTTCTGAATCAGCTAACCTTAATCCCACTTTGTAACTTAGGATGAGAGTTCATTACAAATGGTGACTGAATGCTTCATTGTCAGAGATGCCATCCTTAAAATGAGATGTTAAATAAATTCTGTGTTCAGATGAACATAAACTATCCCATGACACTGTCCAGTTAGAATAGGGAATTCTGATAATGTCCAGACACTATTCCTTAACTAATATGTGGAAAGCAGTTAAACACGTGATTTATCTTTTGTTGTTTTAGGGATCTTTTTTGTTAAAAAATTGCAGTTATCAAAAACTGCAGAAATAATTTTCAAATGTGTCTTAATGTCTCAGATTGCTAATATCTGAAGTTTTTCAATTACCTTCACTGCTAAACATAAGTCTTCATTGATCTGTGATCAAAATTTTTTAAAATTTTCCTTTGAGTGCAGCCTGTTTGTTGTACTGTGCAGCCCCTTTAGAATTGCTGCATTAAGACAACGTGTGCACCTTGCCTGGTGATGTTGGGTTGTATGTAACCTGCTATATTACACAGTTATATCTGGATTGATCTGCAGTCGTGCTCCCACACGCTTAAAAGCAACATTTTCCATGATGTCTATGGTTGTCAAATCTAGCCAGATGATGTTGGAAATTTTTAAATTGCTGATGTTTGTGAAACTTCATAATAGCATGCTTAAATGAGCCTTAAATTTGAATCTCTACTGTGCAGTTCATGGCTACCTCGGGGATGGAGGGAAAAACACAATTATTCTAATTTTTTGACAAGACACCATGTGGATGGGAGATATTCCATTTAGGAGAGAATAGGAAAGAATTGCAGATATCAGTCATTTTTTAAATAATACTGTCTTCTTGGTTATCAAATATCAGCATAAACAAGCAATAACACACTGCAACACCCCTGAGCTGCACAAAAATGAAGAGAAACACCTGTACGAAATCTTTACAAACAATGGGTATCCCAACAGCTTCGCCTGCCAATGCCTGGCAAATAAACAACACCAAGAAAACACTGTACGCCCCAATACACTGGCAACCCTGCCCTATGTTAGAAACACATCGAAACTGACTACAGGGCTCCTACGACCTCTTAGAATAATGATAGCGCACAAACCAACAGCCACACTTTGCCAGTTACTCTCAAAGATGAAAAATCCTATACCCACCATGAGCAGGACAAATGTGATATACAAAATACCATGCAGCAACTGTGAGAAACACTACACAGGATAGACGGGCAGGAAACTCACCACCAGGATACATGAACACCAACTCACAGCAAAACGGCATGACCAACACTTCCTCATTTCAATACACTCCGACATAGAAGGACATCAGTTTAACTGGAACAAGCTAACAGTACTAGAACAAGCAAAATGAAGACAAGCCCGAGAATTCCTGGAGGCCTGGTTTTCAACCACTGATGCGATAAACAAACATGTTGAAGTAGACCCCATCTACGTGCCACTATAGTACAAAACCAGAAGCAGGACTACCCACCATGACAGTCTGGACCTTATAAATTCAGAGCGGGACAAAACGACAACACTTCAACAGAGGCTAGACAGCACTGAAGATGTCACCTAGAAGGAAGAAGAAACGTTTGCATGAAAACCAGTCAGCTCGGCGAACCAACCAACAACTCTAACCACAGCCTGAGCTACAGATCTTCATTAAAACATCAGCATTGGTGTAAGTGGGGACTGTGGCTTCCCAGAGGATGATGCCTGTTTGAGAGCAATGTGCAGGGCAGTTTAGAATGGGAGAAAACGGGATGAGAAATGTTTCCAATAAATGCTTTCTGCTGAAGTGATCTGCTTGAAAGGATTACACATAGCATTTTATTTTCCAGATAATGAAAGACCTGGTAATTTTAATGTTGAGATGTCTTGTTGAAACTTCCTGTCCAGTACAGGCAGTGCGTTCGGTTCTGAGGATAACCACATGAAGCCCCAATGATCCTTTGGAATTCTGTTTCTGTTTCCTTTATTATTATCTTATAAATAGGACATAAGTCGACAAGAAGACTGTTGCATAATTACTAGTCAAATTGACCTTACCTTTTGAAGGCAGCCTAATATTTTAGAATTGATTAGAATCCCAGAAAACCTGCAAAATAACCTGAGATAACGTGCAAAACTAGTCTCTAGAATAAGTTTTACTTTCTTAAGCCATTTCATGAACGAGTGCTTAAAAATTGCTTTACATGAAATGTTTAAGACAGATAAAAATTAACATTAAAAGTTCAAGATTACAGGCATCTTGACAGATAATGAAGGTCAAAATTCTTGTCCTTTTAACTGTACAAAAATTGCAGTGTACTTTCTACATTGTACTTTTTGCACAGAATACATACATTAATTTTTCTGAATGTATATTTCGACAAGAAATATACAAAGTGCCAGTATTACTGATAAAATTATGCATTTCCTTACACAGATGAGATGATAGTGACAGTATCATGAAGGTTGTGTGGATTGATCAATGCATTTTAGAGTAATTATTTTCAACTGATTTATTGTTATAGGTACTCCAGTTTTTTTAAAAAAATTAAACCCAGTTTAGAATGCAGTCTGTGATGAATTACATAGCAAAATTACATTTTTTTACACCCCAGGCCATTTCTGATCTTTCAGCACAAGACTGCATTTTTCTTACAACGCTTGACAGCCTTCTGAATTGCCATCAAAAACAAGCAATAATTTATGTTTACAAGTAGGAACTGCAGTAAATATGTCATACAATTTGATGGGAAAAAGGAGACACATTCATGCAGTAATTTCAAATGGAATCTTAAAGGTTCTTTTGAACAAGGTTTAAAGTATGTTAGACTGTCTCTTTTCTTATTTGACAGTTCTAAACTGAGGATTTACTCCTAATGTTCTAATAACATGCAGCAGCTTTAACTATTAGGATGTTCTTTTATTGCTACAGAACATTACATTTGCATCATTCCTCATCTCTACTGGACTTCATGCCTATGTATTGTGCTAATTCTCTTGACCAAGAAAAGGGCTAAGAAAGCAAAGAAATTAAACCATATCTAAATTGCAAATCAACATTTGCATTTTCTTACTGTGGGAATATTTTCATCGTTATTACCAGTGCTGATATGTCTCATTTCTAACCATAAACATGGTTGCATGATAAATACAATCCTAGATTCAAATATTTTATGTCATCTAGCCATGCATATACTATGTTAATCACCTAGGCATTGCAATTTTATAAAGGTTTTCAGGACAAGTGATTTTGTTTCTCATTAACATATGGGATATATGCATGAAACAGCTTCTAACATAAATAATTTAACCCTTAAATGAAGTAAACAACAAAAGAAATTCAGGACCGGCAGAAATAATTAACAATTCGCTTGTTCAATGGGTCTAATTTCTGGTGAGAATATGTTTCCAGTGTCAGGGATCTTCCTGATGGTTTCTTCAAACACAGTCTTCCCCCACTGCAATTGAGTAGCGACTTGTGATGCAGGAAGTACATCTTACTCTACATCTGGTTCTGCTGTTCTCACATTCCAAGACGTGAAGCATAAATGTGAAACTATCCTGTTTTATAGTCACTTTATTTAGTCAAATGACAATTCAAGCTTTCTGTTAACTGATTTAAGGACTATTTTTTGGCATTACACCTAACCGCATTGAACATTTGAGCATTTCATTAACCACAGAAAATGCATATTTTGCCATGGAAGGAACACTAGTAACTAACTGAGTTACGAACTTAATTTTACGTATCATAAACTGTGTGCTTATAAAGTTTCAATTAAGCCCCAACTAGAAAGTTGCATTCAGTTCTGATCAGCACACAATAGGGTTTGTGTAAAGGATCTTTGAGAGTGCAGAGGAGATTTACCAGAAAGATTCTAGGGCAAGGGAGCTTTTAATTATAAGAGATAACAAGGTGTAGAGCTGGATGAACACAGCAGGCCAAGCAGCATCAGAGGAGCAGGAAAGCTGATGTTTCGGGGCTAGACCCTTCTTCAGAAATGGGGGAGGGGAAGGGGATTCTGAAATAAATAGGGAGAAAGGGGGAGGCGGATAGAAGATGGATAAAGGAGAAGATAGGTGGTGAGGAGACAGACAGGTCAAGGAGGCGGGGATGGAGCCAGTAAAGGTGAGTGTAGGTGGGGAGTTACGGAGGGGATAGGTCGGTCCAGGGAGGACGGACAGGTCAAGGAGGCGGGATGAGGCTAGTAGGTAGGAGATGGGGGTGGGGTTTGAGGTGGGAG
>NC_063351.1:37296294-37299924 GCF_021869965.1 Rhincodon typus | reverse complement strand
GCCATCTGCAATCCGACCCCACCACCAAAGACATCTTTCCCTCCCCACCCTTATCTGCTTTCCGGAGGGACAACTCTCTCCGTGACTCCCTTGTCCGCTCCACACTCCCCTCCAGCTCCACCACACCCGGCACTTTTCCCTGCAACCGCAGGAAGTGCTACACCTGCCCCCATACCTCCTCCCTCACCCCCATCCCAGGCCCCAAGAAGACTTTCCACATCAAGCAGATGTTCACCTGCACATCTGCCAATGTGGTATACTGCATCCGCTGTACCCGGTGTGGCTTCCTCTACATCGGGGAAACCAAGCGGAGACTCGGGGACCGCTTTGCAGAACACCTACGCTCGGTTCGCAACAAACAACTGCACCTCCCAGTCGCGAACCATTTCAACTCCCCCTCCCATTCCTCAGACGACATGTCCATCCTGGGCCTCCTGCAGTGCCACAACGATGCCACCCGAAGGTTGCAGGAACAGCAACTCATATTCCGCTTGGGAACCCTGCAGCCCAATGGTATCAATGTGGATTTCACAAGTTTCAAAATCTCCCCTCCCCCCACCGCATCCCAAAACCAGTCCAACTCGTCCCTGCCTCCCTAACCTGTTCTTCCTCCCACCTATCCCCTCCTCCCACCTCAAGCCGCACCTCCATCTCCTACCGACCAACCTCATCCCGCCCCCTTGACCTGTCCGTCCTCCCTGGACTGACCTATCCCCTTCCTAACTCCCTACCTACACTCACCTTTCCTGGCCCCATCCCCGCCTCTTCGACCTGTTTGTTTCCTCTCCACCTATCCTCTCCTCTATCCCTCTTCTATCCGCCTCCCACTCTCTCCCTATTTATTTCAAAACCCCCTTCCCCTCCCCCTTTTCTGATGAAGGGTCTAGGCCCGAAACGTCAGCCTCTCTGCTCCTATGATGCTGCTTGGCCTGCTGTGTTCATCCAGCCCTGCACCTTGTCTCTAATATATTTGGGCGGTTGCTTTACCCGAAACACTACTTAGGTAGTGTCTCCCACCCATCCTCCTCCTCTAACCAAAAAAAAAGGTTCTGAGCGCCGATTTGGTGAGGTTACTAGTTTTTTTTTCAGAATTCAGAACTGTGGGAATGGATGTTAGGGCAGTTCATGCTCCTCCTGTAGAATGTGGGAGGTAAAGGTCACCACTAGTGTCCCCACTGACTTCATCTGCAGGAAGTGCACCCAACTCCAGCTCCTCGGAAACCGTGTTAGGGAACTGGAGCTGGAGCTGGATGAACTTCGGATCATTCGGGAGGCTGAGGGGGTAATTGAGAGGAGTTACAGGGAGATAGTCACACCTCAGGTACAGGAAAAAGGTAGATGGGTGACAGTCAGGGGACGGAAAGGGAACAGGCAGGCAGTGCAGGGATCCCCTGTGGCCGTTCCCCTCAATAACAAGTATACCGTTTTGGATACTGTTGGGGGGGATGACTTACCAGGGGTAAGCCATGGGGTACAGGTCTCTGGCACAGAGTCTGTCCCTGTTGCTCAGAAGGGAAGGGGGGAGAGGAGGAGAGCATTTGTCATTGGAGACTCCATAGTTAGGGGGACAGATAGGAGATTCTGTGGGAACAAGAGAAACTCACGGTTGGTGTGTTGCCTCCCAGGTGCCAGGGTCCGTGATGTCTCGGATTGTGTTTTTGGGATCCTTAAGGGGGAGGGTGAGCAGCCCCAAGTCGTGGTCCACATAGGCACCAACGACATAGGGAGGAAAAGGGATGGGGATGTAAGGCAGAAATTCAAGGAGCGAGGGTGGAAGCTTAGAGCTGGAACAAACAGAGTTGTTATCTCTGGTTTGTTACCCGTGCCACGTGCTAGCGAGGCGAGGAATAGGGAGAGAGAGCAGTTGAACACGTGGCTACAGGGGTGGTGCAGGAGGGAGGGATTCAGATACCTGGATAATTGGGGCTCATTCTGGGGTAGGTGGGGCCTCTACAAATGGGATGGTCTACACCTGAACCAGAGGGGTACCAATATCCTGGGGGGGGGAAATTTGCTAATGCTCTTCGGGAGGGTTTAAACTAATTCAGCAGGGGGATGGGAACCTGAATTGTAGCTCCAGTGTACAGAAGGTTAAGAGTAGTGAGGTCATGAATAAGGTTTCAAGGTCGCAGGAGTGTACTGGCAGGCAGGAAGGTGGTTTGAAGTGTGTCTACTTCAATGCCAGGAGCATCCGGAATAAGGTGGGTGAACTTGCAGCATGGGTTGGTACCTGGGACTTCGATGTTGTGGCCATTTCGGAGACATAGATAGAGCAGGGTCAGGAATGGTTGTTGCAGGTTCCGGGGTTTAGATGTTTCAGTAAGATCAGGGAAGGTGGTAAAAGAGGGGGAGGTGTGGCATTGTTAGTCAAGGACAGTATTACGGTGGCAGAAAGGACGTTTGATGAGGACTCGTCTACTGAGGTAGTATGGGCTGAGGTTAGAAACAGGAAACGAGAGGTTACCCTGTTGGGAGTTTTCTATAGGCCTCCGAAAAGTTCCAGAGATGTAGAGGAAAGGATTGCAAAGATGATTCTGGATAGGAGCGAAAGTAACAGGGTAGTTGTTATGGGGGACTTTAACTTTCCAAATATTGACTGGAAACGCTATAGTTCGAGTACTTTAGATGGGTCAGTTTTTGTCCAATGTGTGCAGGAGGGTTTCCTGACACAGTATGTAGATAGGCCAACAAGAGGTGAGGCCACATTGGATTTGGTACTAGGTAATGAACCAGGCCAAGTGTTAGATTTGGAGGTAGGTGAGCACTTTGGTGATAGTGACCACAATTCGGTTACGTTTACTTTAGCGATGGAAAGGGATAGGTATATACCGCAGGGCAAGAGTTATAGCTGGGGGAAAGGCAATTATGAGGTGATTAGGCAAGATTTAGGATGCATAGGATGGAGAAGGAAACTGCAGGGGCTGGGCACAATTGAAATGTGGAGCTTGTTCAAGGAACACCTACTGCGTGTCCTTGATAAGTATGTACCTGTCAGGCAGGGAGGAAGTCGTTGAGTGGGGGAACCATGGTTTACTAAAGAAGTTGAATCCCTTGTCAAGAGGAAGAAGGAGGCTTATGTAAAGACGAGGCGTGAAGGCTCAGTTAGGGCGCTTGAGAGTTACAAGTTAGCCAGGAAGGACCTAAAGAGAGAGCTAAGAAGAGCCAGGAGAGGACATGAGAAGTCTTTAGCAGGTAGGATCAAGGAAAACCCTAAAGCTTTCTATAGGTATGTCAGGAATAAAAGAACGACTAGAGTAAGATTAGGGCCAGTCAAGGACAGTAGTGGGAAGTTGTGTGTGGAGTCCAAAGAGATAGGAGAGGCGCTAAATGAATATCTTTTGTCAGTATTCACACAGGAAAAAGACAATGTTGTCGAGGAGAATACTGAGATACAGGCTATTAGACCAGACGGGATTGAGGTTCATAAGGAGGAGGTGTTAGCAATTCTGGAAGGTGTGAAAATAGATAAGTCCCTTGGGCCAGATGGGATTTATCCTAGGATTCTCTGGGAAGCTAGGGAGGAGATTGCAGAGCCTTTGGCTTTGATCTTTATGTCATCATTGTCTACAGGAATAGTGCCAGGAGACTGGAGGATAGCAAATGTTGTCCCCTTGTTCAAGAAGGGGAGTA
>NC_063351.1:37287591-37296284 GCF_021869965.1 Rhincodon typus | reverse complement strand
AGCCTTACTTCGGTTGTGGGTAAAGTGTTGGAAAGGATTATAAGAGAGAGGATTTATAATCATCTAGAAAGGAATAATTTGATTAGGGATAGTCAACACGGTTTTGTGAAGGGTAGGTCATGCCTCACAAACCTTATTGAATTCTTTGAGAAGATGACCAAACAGGTGGATGAGGGTAAAGCGGTTGATGTGGTGTATATGGATTTCAGTAAAGCGTTTGATAAGGTTCCCCACGGTAGGCTATTGCAGAAAATACGGAGGCATGGGATTGAGGGTGATTTAGCGGTTTGGATCAGAAATTGGCTAGCTGTAAGAAGACAGAGGGTGGTGGTTGATGGGAAATGTTCATCCTGGAGTTTAGTTACTAGTGGTGTACCGCAAGGATCTGTTTTGGGGCCACTGCTTTTGTCATTTTTATAAATGACCTGGATGAGTGCATAGAAGGATGGGTTAGTAAATTTGCGGATGACACGAAAGTTGGTGGAGTTGTGGAAAGTGCGGAAGGATGTTGCAGGTTACAGAGGGACATAGATAAGCTGCAGAGCTGGGCTGAGAGGTGGCAAATGGAGTTTAATGCGGAAAAGTGTGAGGTGATTCACTTTGGAAGGAGTAACAAGAATACAGAGTACTGGGCTAATGGTAAGATTCTTGGTAGTGTGGATGAGCAGAGAGGTCTCGGTGTCCATGTGCATCAATCCCTGAAAGTTGCCACCCAGGTTGATAGGGTTGTTAAGAAGGCATACGGTGTGTTAGGTTTTATTGGTAGAGGGATTGAGTTTCGGAGCCATGAGGTCATATTGCAGCTGTACAAAACTCTGGTGCGGCCGCACTTGGAGTATTGCGTACAGTTCTGGTCACCGCATTATAGGAAGGATGTGGAAGCATTGGAAAGGGTGCAGAGGAGATTTACCAGGATGTTGCCTGGTATGGAGGGAAGGTCTTACGAGGAAAGGCTGAGGGACTTGAGGCTGTTTTCGTTAGAGAGAAGAAGGTTAAGAGGTGACTTAATAGAGACATACAAGATGATCAGAGGATTAGATAGGGTGGACAGTGAAAGCCTTTTTCCTCGGATGGTGATGGTTAGCACGAGGGGACATAGCTTTAAATTGAGGGGTGATAGATATAGGACAGATGTCAGAGGTAGGTTCTTTACTCAGAGAGTTGTAAGGGCGTGGAATGCCCTGCCTGCAACAGTAGTAGACTCGCCAACTTTAAGGGCATTTAAATGGTCATTGGATAAACATATGGATGATAATGGAATAGTGTAGGTTAGATGGGCTTCAGAATGGTTTCACAGGTCGGCGCAACATCGAGGGCTGAAAGGCCTGTACTGCGCTGTAATGTTCTATGTTCTATGTTCTAATACTTCTGAATTTGTAATCATTTATTTTTTCCATGCTTCTTTTCCAGGGACTGAATATTATTGGCATTCACCAGACAAAATTGTATTTTTTTTACTTAGTAATTGGTTGTAATGTTTTGGTCTTCGAACTGCAGGCCGTACGAGCATAATTGATTTCATTGACAGGCAACACCATGTGATTTAAGCAGCAAATGATCAAACAACTTACAAACAATGGAAACCATCTTCTTTGCTAAAGTCCTATCAGGCAGTAGGTAATTTGACAGAATTTTCAAGCACAATTAACCTACTAGTCAGGCTGGAACTTCTGGAATTAGTTCCCAGATTGGAGTTTACTGCAACTGGCCAATAAATTGCTGGCACATTGCGTTGAGCTTAAAATACCAATAAGAAAATAAGTTGGAGCAACAGAAACATAACAAAAATAGCAAAGTATTAATCACTAAAGTGTCATCATTGAGATAAATTACTATTGAAAAGCTTGCTGGACTACAATTTTTTAAGCTATATAAAGTGGAATTCCCCTGGAGAGAACTGCATAAGAAAGCAGATAAATATGTGCACAATCAAAAGACTCTGTTCCTGTCAATGTAAGTAAAATTTATTTTAACATGCCCATTTAAAGCTTGTGTCAGGCCAAGTCTGCACTATGAATGGTAATTTGGCATTTTTGATTAAAGAAGTGAAAACAAAGGAATTGAAGAAATTCAGCAAAAGGTGGTCACAGTAACAATGAAATTGAATCCCTTAGTAGTGTTCCCAAAGCAGAGCCTGCACAATCTGACAAGAAAGCACGAAGGCCTGTACATTTTCTTTTCCCAAGGAAATAGTGAATCTTGACCATAGGCTACACAACTTATTAGTGGAATGAACAAACCATGGTTATTATCAGAGGAAATCTAGGAAATGGAAAACCCCTTCAGCAACTACTTAAAAGCTCCAAAGCTGCTTAATACCACGGTGTCTGAGACCATTTCAATCATGCTGATCCGTTATTAACTCATTTGCTTACTAATGAAAATAAACCCATTAAATGTTGGTTAAAGGTTCGATGCATGATTTTTTTTTCTCATTACCTGCTCAGCACTTGCTCTCCTCATAGGGTGTTCTGCCCAGTGGGTTGCTACACAATATTAATACATTATGGTTGTGTGAACATCATGAATTATTACAGATGCTACAGATTTGTGTTTGTATTCCACGTTTATATCTTTATAATTAGTATCATTTTCAATCACGTCACAAGTTTAGTGCAGGGTTCAATCTGGGTTGTCAGAGAGGGACGGGACATTTTTACAGAGATAGAGCTGTCAATGCTGGTTCTTCAAGTGTGATCTTCAGGGGTCATCACAGATTGGCACAACCAAGGCAACTAATAGGAGAGCTGGTTGCTCACCCTTAGGGCAAACATTCATAGTTTGAGATGGAAGAAATTAAAGAAAAACCCAAACATAATTCCAAGAATTGACTACTAAATACAATATTATGTGTTACATAGAACATTGATAAATAGTGCAAAGTAGGTATTTGTTCCAGATGATTAATTTCAGTATTTGCATTTTTTTTATTGTATGAAGCTATAATATAAAATTGACAAACTACTGCATTTGCCCCTCGTTCAAATGACATTAAAGATGCCAATAGGGATAGTACTACCATTGACTGTGTTAGTTTAATTAATGAGTTTGAAGTATCTACTTTGTGGCTGCATTTGCATTTATAACATAACAAAATGTCCAAAGATGCTTCAGAGGAACCATGGAGAAGGCTCTCAAAGAAATTTCAGGCTAATCTTTGCTAAGCTACTGTCAACACAGTTCACAATTCCTCCTTCAATCTCAATAATATTTACAATAGATCTTTTGGGAAAATCTTAAATGATCTTTGACTCTGTTGTTACCATTTTGATGTAAATTTACATTATAGATTTGTCTCATGGTCACTGATCTGTGATTTTAACCCTTTGTTTCCATGCCTTGTGACAAATATCAGCTTCCTATTTCTAGTAACCTAAGTATTCCAAACATTCAGACACGTTACTTTCCATGACAATATAGATGCACTTGCTTCAATCTGTTTAGACATAATCCAATCTGTTATGATTGTAATGCAAAATAAGCATAATTATTTAATATCACTGGCTTAAGAGTTTCAGAAATCCCAATATTAAAAACTCAATATTTGAATTGTTGAAAGTTATAACTCACAGTCTGTATCATAACATTATATCAATGGTTTTGTTTAGAATGGGAGATTACATCACTGTTTAAGTTTAGCCAAACTAACTGTGTTCTTTGTGTGCTGTAAATGCACTGCATGCCAATGCCATGGCAACTTGGAAATGTGCTTTCATTGCACTCAGTTTTGAAATTACAGTCTGGGATAGGTTTTGTAAGCATTTCACTAAGAAGTACAGCATCCAGGGAGGGCATTCAACCCAAAGCTGTAATAAACAGCAATTAATTACCCCCTTGATGCAGTATTTCAAACTGAGTAAAAGGTTTCCGCTTTTTATAGTATTTGTTCCTTCTTTTACAGATGAAAATAGTTATATTTGTGGACTAAGTAGTTAAGGGCACAACATTGATCTTTAATTTTTCCGTTTTATACCTTTCTGTCACTCCAAAATTGTTACCTGTAACACATCATTTGTTGTATGATTGAAGTATGCAGAATTACAATGCCATGGAAACTGAGTTAAACATATTCATATACACGCTATTACAAATGGTGCAACTTAGTTCTTACAAACAGGCTTGTAGTAACAAAATTTAATTTAATGCATTTGTCATGCTTATGAAGTAATGGGTTTCAAGTAAAAAATTACCAAAGTAAGAGAAAAGGGTAGTCTAGAATAGTTTAAAAAAATCTATAAAACTGAGAAAAAACTCACAGGGACACTGGGAAACAGCAGGATATTTGGGTTAATTGAACTGTGCTTTGAAAGAGCCAATGTAGATTCAATCTGCTGAATGACCAATGCACTGTGCTATTCTATAATTCTATGAAATAGCACTCTGTGGTATTATTGTACAAACACTTTGCCATTCCATCATGGAGTGACTTGGAACTCTGCTTAACATAGGAAATAGGAGACAAATTGCCTTTCCATGCTACAATCTATACCTGGATAGCCTAGCTATACAAGTGAACAATCAGTACATACATAAGAACATAAGAACTAGGAGCAGGAGTAGGCTGTTCGGCCCTTCGAGCCTGCTCTGCCATTCAATAAGATCATGGCTGATCTTTTCGTGGACTCAGATCCACTTACCCGCATTGTCACCATATCCCTTAATTCCTTTATTGTTCAAAAAAAATCGACCTTATCTTTAAATACGTTTACTGAAGTAGCGTCAACTACTTCACTGGGCAAGGAATTCCATAGATTAACAACCCTCTGGGTGAAGAAGTTCCTTCTCAGTTCAATCCTAAATCTGCTTCCTCTAATCTTGAGGCTATGCCCTCTTGTCCTAGCTTCACCTGCCAGTGGAAACATCCTCTCTACTTCTATCTTATCTATTCCCTTCATAATTTTATATGTTTCTATAAGATCCCCCCTCAATCATCTGAATTCCAATGAATATATTCCCAATCTAGTCAGTCTTTCCTCATAAGCCAACCCCCTCAACTCCGGAATCAACCTAGTGAACCTCCTTTGCACCCCCTCCAGTGCCAGTACATCCTTTCTCAAGTAAGGAGACCAAAACTGCACACAGTACTCCAGGTGTGGCCTCACCAGCACCTTGTACAGCTGCAACATAACCTCTCTGCTTTTAATCTCAATCCCTTTAGCAATGAAGGACAAAATTCCATTTGCCTTCCTAATTACTTGTTGTACCTGCAGACCTACCTTCTGTGATTCATGCACAAGGACACCCAGGTCCCTCTGCATAGCAGCATGCTGCAACTTTTTACCATTCAAGTAATAATCCTTTTTACTATTACTCCTACCAAAATGTATGACTTCACATTTATTTACATTGTATTCCATCTGCCAGACCTTTGCGCACTCACTCAATGTATCTATGTTCCTCTGCAATGTTTCACAGTCCTCTGCACACTTTGCTCTGCCACTCATCTTAGTGTCATCGGCAAACTTTGACACCCTACACGTGGTCCCCAACTCCAAATCATCTATATAAATTGTAAATAATTGCGGTCCCAACACCGATCCCTGAGGCACACCACTATTCACTGACTGCCAGCTAGAATAGCACTCATTTATCCCACTCTTTGCTTCCTGTTAGTCAACCAATCCTCTATCCATGCTAATACTTTACCGTTAATGCCTTGCATCCTTATCTTATGCCATAGCCTCTTGTGCGGCATCTTGTCAAAGGCCTTTTGGAAATCTAGGTACACCACATCCACTGGGTCCCCATTGTCCACCTCGCTCGTAATGTCTTCATAGAATTCCAAAAGATTTGTCAAGCATGACCTGCCCTTCATGAACGCATGCTGTGTCTGCCCAACGGGACAATTTCTATCAAGATGCCTTGCTATTTCTTCCTTGATAATAGACTCAAGCATCTTCCCCACTATAGAGGTTAAGCTAACCGGTCTATAATTCCCCATCTTTTGCCTACTTCCCTTTTTAAACAGTGGCGTCACATTTGCTGTTTTCCAATCTGCTGGGACTGCCCCAAAGTCCAGCGAATTTTGGAAAATTACAGCCAGTGCACCTGCTATTTCTCCCGCCATCTCTTTTAGTACCCTGGGATGCATTCCATCAGGGCCAGGAGACTTATCAATCCTTAGCTCCATTAGCTTGCCCAACACTACCTCTTCCATAATAATGATTGTTTCCAGGTCCTCACCTACCTTCATCTCTTTGAAAATTACTGGCATGTTATTAGTGTCCTCCACTGTGAAGACCGATACAAAATACCTGTTCAATGCCTCGGCCATTTCATCATATCCCATAACTAAATTCCCCTTCTCATCCTCTAAAGGGCCAACGTTTACTTTAGCCACTCTTTTTCGTTTTATATATTTATAGAAACTTTTGCTATCTGTCTTTATATTCTGTGCTAGTTTTTTCTCATGTTCTATCTTACTTTTCTTTATAGCTCTTTTTGTGGCTTTCTGTTGACCTTTAAAGTTTTCCCCATCTTCTAGTTTCATGCTGTTTTTGGCCACTTTGTATGCCTTCTCTTTCAATTTGATAGCCTCCCTTATTTCTTTAGACACCCATGGCAGATTACCCCTTTTCTTACAGTCCTTCCTTTTCACTGGAATATACTTTTGCTCAGCACTTTGAAAAATTGCTTTGAAAGTCCTCCACTGCTCGTCAACTGTCGCACCATAAAATCTTTGTTTCCAGTCTACTTTAGCCAAGTCCTCCCTCATTCTATTGTAGTTCCCCTTGTTCAAGCACAGGACCCTGGTATTGGATTTTATCTTCACACTCTCCATCTGTATTCTAAATTCAACCATACTGTGATCATTCCTTCCAAGACGATCCCTAACTATGAGGTCATTAATTATTCCTGTCTCATTACACAGGACCAGATCTAGGATAGCTTGCTCCCTCATCGGTTCCATTACATACTGTTCAAGAAAACTATCACGGATACACTCAACGAACTCCTCCTCAAGGCTACCCTGACCGAGCTGGTTCGACCAATCTACATGTAGATTAAAATCCCCCATGATAATTGCCGTACCATTTTTACAGGCATTAGTTATTTCTTTGTTTATTGCCCGCCCCAATGTGATGTTATTATTTGGTGGCCTATAGACTACGCCTATCAGTGACTTTTTCCTCTTAGAATTTCTAATTTCCACCCAAATGGATTCAACCTCATTCTCCATAGAACCTATATCATCTCTCAGCACCGCCCTGATGTCGTCCTTGAATATCAGAGCTACACCACCTCCCTTACCTTCCTGTCTGAGCTTCCGAATAGTCTGGTACCTTTGGATATTTAACTCCCAGTAGTGACCATCCTGTAACCATGTCTCTGTAATGGCTACCAAATCATATTCATTCGCAATGATTTGTGCTGTTAACTCATCAACCTTGTTATGAATGCTACAAGCATTCAGGTAAAGTGCCTTTATGCTAGCTTTCTTACCCTCATGATTTCCAACATCTCTAATAATATCTCCCGAGTTATCCTTCCTTTTTGCTTCTTTCATAGTCTGTAGGACACAACTTCATTTTTGTTATTGTCGAGGGCATGAATGAGACAAACCATTATGTACAAAAACATTACACACTGACGCAATGGAAGAAATTGCCAATGCCTGTTCTTTTTGATTAATCAACATTATAAATGAAAACAAATGAAAATGATTTAAGTATATTAAGTAATTGCAACTGAATAACTCACTCATTTGCCAAATAAAACATTGTGATGAAAAGTGTTTTAAGCTTAAGTCTATACAATCAATGTAATAAAATTCATTGTTCACCTATTTTGAAAGATGGTTATGTCTCCAGAACTTATCTATTTGTGTAATAGATTCCTACTTTGCTTTTACTGTTATCTTCAGTTGTTCTTTGCTCTGTTTTAGTCAGATTCTAATCTTCACCCCTCAGTGCAGCTCATTTTTGTATGTGTACGTTTCACCTGTTCCAGTAGATCTTGTGTGGCATTGTTCACAGAAAGTTGGGCCCAAATGTGTGTCCCTCAGAGTTAATGACCGATACTGCAATTCAAGGTATGGGGAGCTTTTGTTTCTGGAGCTGATGAAGATGTGATAGGTGCATTCACAACTGAGAGATTTTATTGTAGTAGCTTTATTGTGGGAAAATCCAAGTGAGCTGCATGGAAGCATGGCAGAATTGGGATATCCTAAGAATGAATGATGTATACAGCAAACATGATACACTTATAGATGACAGTGACAGTAGGTGGTCTAGGTTTTTTAAAATATATATATAAAAGCAAAGTACTGTGGGTGCTGGAGATGGAAATAAAATCAGAAAATGCTGGAGAAACTCAGCAGGTCTGGCAAGAGAGAAACAGATAATGTTTTGAGTCTGATAATGACATGCCTTCAGGTTCTGAATATGAATCTGATAGAACTCTTAAAATCTTGTTCCTAGAAGAAAATTCTGCTTATCATTAAAAAGGAAAATCACTGCGGCATGAGAAGAAGTGGTAAAATGAATCATCTTCAAATAAAGCTTTCTCCGAATCCATTGAAAGAAACTCAATTGGGATAAGCAGCGGAGTTAACCATAACTCATACTGTTTGTAAGCCCATACGTCTTAAGTTTAGATTTCAAAAGCAGCAGAGGCAGCTTAAGCATAACAGACTGAATATCATCCTTTCCTGCCACCATCCCCTATTGTTATAGGTTTGTTTTAATTGAAGA
>NC_063351.1:37262841-37287091 GCF_021869965.1 Rhincodon typus | reverse complement strand
AATCATAACAGAATCCTGAACTAGGACTCCTAAGTCCCTTTGTGCTTCAGATTTCTGAAGCCTTTCCCTGTTTAGAATATAGTCTGTACCTCTATTCTTCCTACCAAAGTACATAACCTCACACTTCCTCACATTGTATCCATCTGCCACTTCTGTGGCCTCCTAACTTCCTCAACACTACCTGTCCCTCCACCTATCTTTGTGTCATCTGGAAACTTAGCAACAATTCCCTCAGTTCCTTCATGCAGATTATTAACGCATAACATGAATAGGTGTGGTCCCAACGCTGACCGCCGCGGAACTCCACTAGTCACTGGCTGCCAACCTGAAAAATACCCCTTTATCCCTACTCTTTGCCTCCTGCCAGTCAGCCAATCCTCTATCAATGCCAGGACCTAACCCCCAAAACCATGGATTCCTATTTAGCAGCCCCCTGTGCCTGGAAAGGTTGCAGATGAGCGACCACTGTGTAATATCTCCCCTTTATCAGTTGGCTATTAAGAAAGGTGGGCTACAAGCATGATCTAGATTATAGAATTTCTATTAGTTGGCTATGAAGCAAAACTCTGATAATTGATTGATGCAATGTACTTGGAACTGTTACAAATGAGTAGAACTGAACTGCTTCAAGGCAGTTAAGGGGCAATTGACTACATCATAGCCACTTCATAGGCCAAATTAAAAGAAATATATCCTAGGATGACAATTGTGTTAATATTATTTAGGGTAATTCTCTCATTATTACCTGACATAAATGTTTCCATTTATCAGCAAAACATTGGCAGTGATTTATGAAAGGAAGAGGCAAGATTTCCTATGCCAGTAATTTCTTAGTTTATTCTCCATGTAGCCAAACAAAAGTAAGATGATGTGAATAATATAAAATGTATTTTACTTTATATTACAGGTAGTTCTGCTATAACACGTGCTTTGTTAACGCAAATTGGCTGTAATGCAATTGATGAATAGTGGATGCTGTTTGGATAATGTGAACTTTCTGCTGTACGGGTATAGCGATTTTCTGGAGTAATTTCCCTATAACGCTATTTTTAATGGTGATTTTCTATAGTGCAATTTTCCATAGCACGAGGTCACACAAGAACACAACTATCATGTTATAGGAGAACTACCTGTAACTATAAAGCATATTTTGACATTGTTTCAATGTTATGGTAGATATTATTCTTCTCCCCTCCCAACTTGACTTCAGAATTTCTCTCTTTCCCAAAATGTCTGCTTCGTGCCCTTCAGTTTCCCTTCCTTTCAACACTACCGAGAGAACCCAGAATTGCAGAAAGAAAAACATGCATTTGTTACCACATGTTTAAATATAGTCAAATGGATACAGAAGAAATACACCATCCAACTCCTAATTCATCCCTCCTTTCCTGGTGTAAGATCCTCCAGCAATTCAAAGTTGGTTGTTAAACCTGCATTTTAACCCACATAAAACACTTTACAAGGATGCTGCCTGCATTACAAAGAACATTTATTGTAGATGCTTCAGGAGACACTTAACCATGAACAAAAGGAAACTATATTGGTAAAAAGCTCAAACCATAGCATCGGCCTCTTCTGAAAACAATGAGCTATCGCAGCACTATTTTATAGCTAATGGATCTAAATGAACCCTTAGATAAAATAAGAAGTATTTTGATGAACTTTTATGTCCTTTTCTCCCATGAACCAGATACTGGTTCAGGGAAAGGATTTGGTTGCTGTTGTGGTGTATTCACTCTGTCCTTAGCCTCCACTTGAGCATTTGATTGGTGCAGCATTGAATCTTGACACCAGTATTACCTAATTGTAGGTCACCTTGCTGTGGCACTGAAATGATGATGGAACCATTGTGATTTCTTGCTGATATACTTCATGGTGGACTAGCAGCTCTGGGTTTACATCATTTGTGGAGGCAAGTAATGCCTAGGGCATTGTACATCTTGATCTTCATTGACTCTAATTTTGTGGAGGTTTATTGCTGTGGTGTGAAGTCTTCCAAAGAGCACGGTTTGCCTTCCTGATCCTAGCTGATATTTCTTTATCAAGCAAACCATAGTTTGAGATAATTGGCCAAGACATTTAAAACTTAACATCAATTTTGTATCATCGATAGAGATTCCAGATTGAACCCAGTGATGGAATTTACCAAGGGATGGTTTAAAACCTCATCATTCCAAGACTGATAGTCAATCCAGAAGTTGTTGAAGTTTCTGAAAATCTGTCAACCATGAATTTCAAACCTCACGATTTGTGAACCATAAGGGCACCATCATTGGCTAAAAGATCGAGATCGAAAATGCTGTTTTCATTACTTTCTCCCTTTAAAGCTATGAGTCCAGAACATATGAAGGCATTTGGAACAATTTCACAAGCATGCTCTTGTCTCTATACTTGGCATCCACTGGCAAGACCAGATTACAAATTTCAGAATCTTAAACTAAGTCCATTCAATAAGTATTGAGGCAATGTTCCTGAAAGTCCATTGAGCTGGTTAGGGCATATAATTAAAATGGAGGACCATCAGCTGCAGAGACAGTTGCTGTATGGAGAGCTAATGACTGGCTGCATACAGCTACAAAGACATGCTCGAGGGGAAACTTGAAGTAGTGAAGAATCGAGAGTGAGGAGCTGGAAGAATATGTGAGAATGAACTCATTGGAGAGCCCTGACCCATGGAGATTTTGTCCCTTTTGTAAAGGATCGATGTTGGTGTCTTAATGCTGTCCATGGATGATGTCATACAGCAGCATCTCTCCATGTCCTAACATTGCGTTCCAATGCTCCAGCTACTTCCAACTCTGTGTATCCAAATTGGAGTGACATAACCAACCCCCTATATACTGCACAGACATCACCTTCTTCAAACTTGAAGGACCCCAACCATCATTGTCGTCATAGTCAAATAACCACAGTCAACAGATGTAGTCAGAGCTGAAATGCTATCAATTAATTTGACCTTCCTCAGGACCTTGACACTGAAAGGAATAGGCAGTGATTATATTGTGACCAGTTCACACATTAGGGGACTCAAAGATCTGGTACTTCAAAATAAGCATTTCTACAATCGACGGGAATTCCCTCAGGGGTTCCCTGATCAGCCACTGTAAGTTTGGCAGAGATTTCTTTTAATATGTGCTTCTTGGATTTCTACTGAATAGATCGAGCCAATTGGGAGAATCCTCAAGAAGCTGCTTAATAGCAAATAGAAAGCCTCTAGAAGATTAACATAAAATTCTGAGTGCCCTACTTGCCTACTTGGTGCATTGTCTCCCTAAGCATGAATGGACAACAAACAGGATGGAAATACACTCAAAATTTGTCTCAGAAGATCATCCATGCTGTCTCTTAGACAGACTGCCTTAACAATCTTCAGTGTGTGAGATTATTCAATTGGTGCCGCTAGTGGAAGAGTGTATGGTGATGTTGAGCTTGTTGGCAGACTAGAAGCCTGACTCCAGAGATAATGGCTCATATTCCAATTAACATCAATGAACAGACAGACCTTTTTCACTTCTGCCTGGGCCAGATTGGATCATTTAGACAAACACATGTGGCAGAGAGGAATACAAGCACATTGCTAGTGTTAGATGAAGAAGAGTAGGAGGAGGCTGACATCAATAGACCAGTTGAATTGTGCAGACCTGAATTCTATTTAGTTTTATTAATCTCAAAGCAAAATTTCAATTGATACCGCGAGAGCACTGTTTTTATCATCCATCAGTGCCAACCATGGCAGTTTTATACACACATGACAGGGAGTAAACTCTACAACCTGACGGGTTAAATTTGAAGAGATTTAAGGGCGCCTCAGCTTGTGTGACAAGTGCACTGTCAGGAAGATTATAACTTTTGGTCAGGTGATTTTCCTCCACTTACGGCATTTTTATTTCTGTCAAACGTCTGTTTTTCCTTTTGTACTGGCAGAGCAACTGCCACAATAAATACACAGGATGGAAAACAGGCATCCTACAATCAGGAATGAAGACAGTGAATAGAATTATTCATCAAATCTTTCCTATGCTGTTGGAGCACTTCAGCTGTTAGAACGGTAGCTATTCCTCTCAAGGAAAAAAAATTCCACTGTATTCTAAGACAAGTGATACTTGAAAATTGAGATGGGAATTTTCTTTCCTCAGTGTCCATGTTTAAACACCAACGACCTCTCCTCCAGCCCCCTCTTTAGAAATGTTGTCAAATGCAATGTTTTATGGACTGCCGAATAAAATATATTATTTATTCTTACTTTTCAATGACAATCTGTGGATAACACTCAGGTTCACATAATTTCACAGTTGAACCAAAAATGTGTCCATCGCTCATGTCTTGTCTTGGATGAAGAAGTAACAAAAAGGATTGATGAATGCAGAGCGTTGGATGTGATCTACATGGACTTTGATAAGGCATTCAACAAGGTTCCTCATGGTAGACTGGTTAGCAAGGTTAGATCACATGGAATACAGGGGGATCTAGCCATTTAGAGACAGAACTGGCTTGAAGATAGGAGATAGAGGGTGGTGGTGGAGGGTTGCTTTTCAGACTGGAAGCCTGTGACCAGCAGCGTGCCACGAGGATTGGTGCTGGGTCAACTGCTTTTCATAAATGATTTGGATGTAAACATAAGAGGTATGGTTAGCAAGTTTGCAGATGACACCAAAATTGGAGGTGTAGTGGACAATGAAGAAGGTTACCTCAGAGTACAACGGGATCTTGATTAGATGGACCAATGGGCCAAGGAGTGGCAGATGGAGTTTAATTTAGATAAATGCGAGGTGTCGCATTTTGGAAAGGCAAATCAGGGCAGGACTTATACACTTAATGGTAAGGTCCTGGGGAGTGTTGCTGAATAAACAAACCTTGGAGCACAGGTTCATAGTTCCTTGAAAGTGGGGTCGCAGGTAGACAGGATAGTGAAGAAGGCATTTGATATGCTTGTCTTTATTGGTCAGTGCATTGAGTATGGGAGTTGGGAGGTCATGCTGTGGCTGTACAGGACATTTGTTGGGCCATTATTGGAATACTGCGTGCAATTCTGGTTTCCCTGCTATAGAAAGGATGTTGTGAAAATTGAAGGGGTTCAGAAAAGATTTACAAGGATGTTGCCAGGGTTGGAGGGTTTGACATATAGGGAGAGGCTGAATAGACTAGAGTTATTTTTCCTGGACCGTCAGAGGCTGAGGGGTGACTTTACAGAGGTTTATAAAATCATGAGGGGCATGGATAGGGTGAATAGCCAAGGTCTTTTCCCTGGGGTGAGGGAGTCCAAAACTAGAGGGCATAGGTTTAAGGTGAGAGACGAAAGATTTAAAAGGGACCTGAGGGGTAACGTTTTCACGCAGAGGGTGGTGTCTGTGTGAAATGAGCTGCCAGAGGAAGTGGTGGAGGCTTGTACAATTACCCCATTTAAAAGGTATCTGGATGGGTATATGAACAGTAAGTTTTTAGAGGGATACAGGCAAAATGCTGGCAAATGGGACTAGATTAATTTAGGCTATCTGGTCAGCACAGCCAAGTTGGACCGAAGGGTCTGTTTCTGTGCTGTGCAGCTCTATGACTCTATGATTATAAACTGTCACATGGTAATACAGAACTTGAATATCTCTGAAAAGAGAGACAAGTTGCTAAGGCTTTTGTATTATAGTCATGGACAAATGCAATACTGAAGGAGCTTTACACTATCCAGGACAAAGCTGCCCATATTTGCTATATATTTGGCAACCAATACATCATCTTAAACATTCTCTTCCCCCATTAATAGCACACAGTGATAGCAGTGTGTACCATCTACAAGATTTCACTCCTAAAGTTCCTTCAACACCATAAAATTCTACCTGCCAGAAGAACAAGGAACATCACCATCTAAGAGACCCCTTTTCAAGTCGCACACTATGCTGACTTGGAACCATATCAATTTTCTTTCATTGTCACTGGGGTGAAATTCTAGAACCCGCAACAGCACTCAGGGTATACCTACATTAGATGGACTACATCAATTCAACAAGAAAAGACTCACGACCCCCTCCTCAAGGCAATTAGGAATAATAACAAATGCTGAATTTGTCAGTGATCACATCCCATTAATGAACAAACCACGTGATGCAAATACAATGCTAAAAGGTAGTTAAGATCTGGGATCATTTGTGTTCATTATTTCATCAATCCAAGTTATATCCCCTTAATATCTCAATATATCAAATCTCAAGAGCTAAGAGATGACTAATTAACCTTCGTTACTGGTGTCAGCCAAATTGGTATTATCTCTAACCAGCTGTGTATTTACTGAGGAAGACAGGAAAGCAGTTCCATTCAATTTTGAATCTAACTTGAATTTGCAAAGCTGGAACGTTGAGCTTTCTGAGGAGATAAGATGCCTATCACTTTTAAAAGGTTGGCAGAATGATACAGCTTGTACTAATGCTGTAGGGTAAATACCACTCAACCACGTCTGGTAATCCTAGGTTACCTGGAATTTTTGTTAGAAATTGTGGTCATCCAAACTCAAGTTGGGTTTATGTAATAGCTAAATCAGCTTTTTGCATATTGATCCAAAGCTGTGTCTAATGGAGTTACCATCTCATTGTGTGGGGAAAAGGTTGTTTTCAGAGAATAAAGATACAGAGCTTTAGTAGGAAATCTTTCTCAATCATTTTTTATTCTAAGTACATTTTAATAAGAAATAATGAAAAGCAACCATTTTCCTCATAAATTTATACAATTCAAAGAAGACGAAGATACTTTTGCTTCACTAGGCAATAAATACCATTCTTCCCATTGCTGTCCACATTACTAGCAGACAATGACTGCCTCCATTATGTGAATAACAATAACTAATGCCCTACAAAAATATTTGCACATCTGAAACGTGATACCAAAAAGTAAAGTAAGGACTACTTTTCTCTTTCATTACATCAAAATAACACTGGGGCCTTCTTGAACTTCTTATAAAGTATTATTGTGTTCTATAGTTCAGAACTTGAGCATTGCTAAAAAGAAGACACATTTTGTGGAATCCTTTCATGTTGTTCTCATCAGGACATTTTACAAGGATACAAATTCAAGGGGGAAATGGGAAATGGTTTGTTTTCATTGGGGATAGTTATTTTTTTCACTGAGTTTGTATTCTGATGAGTAGACGATGAAAAGATTCCACAAAATGTGTCTTCTTTTCAGCAATGCTCAAGTTCTGAATTATGAACTATAATAATAATTTAAGAAGGCCACAGCATCAATTTGATGTAAAGAAAGAGAAAAGTAGTCCTTGCTTTATATAGTCTTTTTTCTTTGTCATCATGTTTCAAATGGGGAATTAATTTTGTAGGACATTAGTTACTTCGGGTAATAGTTATAGTCCACTAGTAATGTGGACAGCAATGGAAAGAGTGGTATTTGTTGAGACAGTAATATTGTGAAACAATATTATATTTTCCTCTTATTCAGCAGTCCTTCCTGTAAGTAAGTATATTCCCATTAAAATGTTAGCTAAGGTTGGCTGTCTTTCCCTTATTACTTTAAACGGATTGGCATTTGTATCAAAAAGCAATCGCCCCAAAAGAGATTGAAATGTTGTGTTATTGTCATGTCATTAAAGTAATTACCACTCACCAAGTATTATAATCTTTGTGTGCTGGAATCACCATTGCCAGAGAGTAGAAAAAGTCTTATTATAGAATTTATGCTCAACTAGATACAATACATTTATTTGTGGGTGTATACTGCAAATTAATATTCTACTTTTTCACACAATGTATTTCAGTGAGAGAAACAGAAACAGCATTTAAGGAAAACGTTTATTTAATTCTATGATTTAACTCTATGTCATTCAGTTCCATCTATGGCCATTCCTTATTATGAATGATGTATAATTTTCCATACATTATTTCCATTGATTAGCAATATTTATGAACAATCCCTTTTTTTAAAAATTTGTAACTCATGCTAGATTACCATTCTGAAATTAGAATTGCAGTAAGTTTGCAGTTGCACCAAGTCTTCTTTCCAAACCAACATTGTCCCTTATACGTAATTTAATCTTCAACCACAGAAACTACTGAAAGGCATTTCCAGCATGCACAAGCACAGTCCCACTCTGTTAAAGGTGCACTCTCTGTTTCGTTCTTTAGATCGATGAATGTTCTTCTATTACAATCTCAAAAACATATCAGAATTGTGACCAGTAATTGCATGAACTCTCTAACTTCTTTCCCTTGGGTGAATTCAGAATCAGGTCTCCAGATGTTTCTGTTTTGAAGAGTGGGCTAATAGACTTTAGACTTCCACCTCTCTTTAAATTGCTCTGAAAAGCTGCATGTTCTGAATTTTCTAACTTGTTACAAGAAAGAAGTGTCAATCAATTTATATTCATGTTTTAGGGCATGTCAAAAACTGGTTCAAACAGGATAAAGTAAAACCTTTAATAATTGTTATCCAAGTTATTACAATTTGTAGCACACCGCAGGCATCAGCATTAGGAAAGCATGTAAAATGCATGGTAGGCTATGGACAACATTAAATCTTTCGGTTTTCTTTCTTCTGAAAAATATCAATACATCAAATGCATGCGAGAATGCAATGAAACATTGCATTAACTTGAGTACTTACATCTTTATCAATATTTATGTCCCAGCACCATCAGTCACTTAAATCCCCCATCTGTTAAGTATTTTGTCAATCCACTCCAGGTGCAGGTCAGAAGATTTGCCAACAATAGAAGGGTGGGGTTAGGGATAAACATTGAAAATGATCACCATAGTTCAAGTATGTACATCAGACAATTATGGAACAGCAACTACAAAAAGAATGTGATTACTGTAACTGGCCTTTGGGAGAGGCCACCAAGTGGATTTTTTTAAAAAAACAATCCTCAAAACCTTAGCGGTTAACATCATCCAATAACCTCTCGAAACATATGATCATTAATTAACCTTCTAATTCAAGGGACAGATGTAAATATGTAGGTCAAACTATAGACCAGTGTTGCGAAGTTGGTATAGTACTTGTGGATTGGAAGGCAAGACATTAGAATTTGTTTGTAAAATCTTGGGGGAGTGGGTGAAGAGTGTGTAGTCCCTTTAAAACGTGTGTTTTTCTAGGCTTGGTGAGCTTTTAAAAAAAAGTCTCCAAGCAGCAGCAGTTGCACAAAGACGTCTTGAATTGAAACATTTATATCGAAGGGGTATACTGTGAGCAGGCAAAGCAGCATTTTTACCAAGACAATGGGTTTTGAATTTAGCCAATTAATTTAAACCAGGCCCTAGTTACCAAAACCCAATTAAATTTAAATCTGATGGTTTTGACTACCTAAGACCAATCCTATTGTAAGAAATTGATAGGTCATCGAGGGTAGAAAAGAAGAATCCATTTGAAAAATCGATGTGAGAGTCAATTGTCATCTGCTAAGGATGCAGCTCTCAACAACCTTTAGCTTTAAAAAAAGCGAAAATCACTGGTTCTCACAGAAATCTCTAAGATCTCAGAGTAAGCAATATCTGAATAGAGATACTACGACACATTTAGCTAATATTCCTGACACAAGAATTCAATGGAGAAAGGTGTTCCTGAATGGCGGACAGCAGAGAAAGCAAAGAACATTCCAGAAGACTTATACTGGCTGTAATTTTGAGAGATTAATCTTTAATTTTTTTTATTAATTTGGTTTATGTAAGTGGGACTCCTGTCTATTGGAACAGCATACCAATAGAATCTTGTTTTATTTGGGAATAGTTTGTAGTTAAGGGGGGATTGTTTGGTTTGTTAGTAGTTCTGTTAATTTGTTCATTGTTAGAATTAGATAAATAAATTGTTGCTTGTTGTTTATAAAGTGAATATCAGGGATTTCTTTCATTTAACCACTCCTTTATAACAGATTGGGAGTGAGAGGCAGATTATATCACTTTTCACATTTCTATTAACAGATTATGATGCAAGGGGAGCTTCTTTGGGTGTTTTGGTTTTAATTATCAGAGAAGTGTTGACCATTCCTTCGTAACAACCAGGAATGGATAACCAAATTTATATTCCCACTACGCTCTCAAAATGCTCAAGAACCTGCTTAATATTGTCTCTCACTCAAAGAGCTTTAACAATCTTAAAAATTCTACACAGAACATTAGTGATTAATTTTCACAGTTCTTCTGCTTCTATGAATAAATTGGCTTGGTCAAATAGATCTATGAGGATATGCAAGGAGTTAATGAACAGACAGGTTATTAGATAACATTATAGGTTAAGTGTACAGCAGCCAGACTCAATATATTGCAAGAGAGTCCAAATTCTCACAGTAAGAAACAGATAAATAAAAAAAAGTGGTTTTTGTTCTTTCATGGGACCAATAACTAATGGGAAGCACTATATTTTGTGTTATGCTGAAAAAAAAGACAAATTTAGAATGCATATAGATCAGCAGAGATGTAATTTGTCTGAAGCTGATTGTTAGGCAAAGAAATATTTCCTAGTTCTTCATGAGTTAATTCAGATACCTTCTAAACAGACACCAAAAAAGAATATTTTTTAATAAAACAATTAATTAAAAGCTAACAATATTAAAGAAGATTGGTGCATTTTAAATAGCAGTTCTCTAGGTAAGGCATCATCATTTCATTTTCAAGACCTGCACTTGAATCCAGTCTCAAGTAAGAGAATTGAAAGGGATTTCTGATTTTTTCTTTTTCTTCGCATGAAACCTTGTCCACCACAAACATATACCAGAGAGGGCCCACAAATTTCTATCTGTTAATTTAAATATCAGAATCAGAATCAGGGTCATGCCAGGATTTCCAAATGAGTTTTTCTTGAGGTAGGCTGGGAGAGTAAATTTGGAAAGCTCGTCCTCAATGTGAGATATTTCTGTGTGAAATTGCCCACAAAACAGTACATTTATAAGACTGTTGATCAAACAACATGAACTATAATTTGATATCAATTAGTAATTTTAAACAGTGAAGACTCAAGGATAGTCAGTTCAGGAAATAGAGTTGTGTAGAGTTAGAGTCATAGAAAATCAAGTGTGGAAGCAGGCCATTTGGCCCATTAGATCCACTCTGAAGAGCATTCCATCCAGACCCAATCCTCTACCCGACATCTCCTATGGCTAATCCACCTAACCTGTATATCCCTGCTCACTATCAACAGTTTAGCATGGCCAATCCATCTAAACTGCACATCTTTAGACTGCGGGCGACTGAAGGAAACTGACGCAGATACCGAGAGAATATGCAGATTCCACACAGGCAGTCACCTAAGGCTGGAATCAAACCCGTGACCCTGGCACTATAAAGGCAGCAGTGTTAACCACTGAGCCACCATGCCACCCCAGTTATTTTTCTGAGGTTATGTTCAAGTTGTAATGTTAGGGTAGTGAAGAGAGCTTTGTATAAGAGTTTGCTGCCATGCTATTACTGGAGCAATGGTATAGAGGGTTTGCAGATTCAAACTAATACCACTGCCATGAATGCAGTATTAATATGAAGTTGGGGACCAAATTGTAGTGTGAAATCAAGTAAATTCCACCGTAATTGACCTGTGTGTTCTGGATGTCCACATAAGCTACAAGAAATTGAGACATTTTCCATTTCCCAAATTGACATCTCTCAGTTTAATGAGCTTCAGGTTTACACAACAATAAAGCTCATCATTAGCTAATCGCCAAAAAGCAGAATTACATGCTTTGCCTGTTATCTTTGAGAGTATTTTAAGCAATTTTAACAAATTTCACTGCAAAGATTTGCTCACAGCAATCTGCCTGTTGTTCTGTGAAGGAGTTGTATGTAATCTCTGTCAAGATGCAACAGGTTGAGGAAACTTTGAGGCATGCATACTTTGCCCATTTACCTTGTCTGGGCAAATACTGGGTAATCTCAGCTTTGTACTCTTCCTGAGGCTGAGAGACTTTTTAATAATCTGACTTCAGTTGACTGGACTTGATCTGTTCAGACACTTGCTTCCACACAGTGCCTAATGCTCAGTTCTAACCAGCATTGTCTTCCCTCTTTGGACTTGCTGTGACAGTATTTCCATTGCCATAATCAAAATCAGAGCTGGTTCCTTCTGATTTTCCTCTGAGCAACCAAGTACTTATGTAACACATTCTGTCAACAGAAAACCACATAATTGCCCTTTAAGAGCTACACCCATGCAGGGAATCCTTTAATTAACCAATCGAGTTCCCAGTACCCACTCTCATCATGATCAAGTGAAGCTTCACAAAGGGGTTTTAATTAGTCTGCAAATCAATGGGAGAAATAATCAGTACAATTCTATCCTATTTCTTCAGGATAGGGATCAGGGGATCAAAATATGTATCCTTACATTATCTTTAGAACAATTAGTTTATTGCTGCCGTACACAAGAAGAACATTCTCCCACTCCATCACAAAGGAAATTGGCACACTGGCAGTAAATAAAATTTCCTTCCAAACCTCCTACATTCATGTTTAGAAATCACTTTAAGAGACCATCATTGATAAAATAAATCTGAAACAGGCATGTCTTATTTTTGATGATCAGCTGTGAATATCTATTTTGACAGTAAAAACAGAAACAGCAAACAATGGTATGTAACAAGACCAAGCAAATGGATGATTAATTGCAAATGAAAATGGGTGGCACCCACTCGAGGTTGAGATTTTGCTTTTCCTCACTCTCACAGGTAGTTCATTTACGGGCATGAAATGGCAAAGTTAAAGGAACCATCAGGAAAATTATCAAGTGTTAGTCACATTACACAATATACAGAGGATGAACACTTGAGTAGGAAGGAAGAGATAAATATTTCCAAACAGTGGCTTTGTATTCACAAGTGTGCAATTTAACCTTTGTATTAAACCATGCGGTGTATCAGAATATTTAGCAAATACTGCCACTTAAATGACCACAAAGCATTTGCATGCTTATTTATTTATGACTCATTTCCTGAAGCAAATGAAAATTACAAAAAACATGGGAATACAGATACAGATACATTGAAACATTAAAGAATGATTAATTTATCTATGTTGAAGCATGTCAGTAGACATAATCTAGAAATCATAAATCCATAATTACCTACTATGTGATACATGTTCATTACAACAGTACAAACCTCTCAACACCCACACCATGTAAAATTTTAGATATCGCTTGAGGACTACTAAGCTCAGTTTGTTGCACAAAGTTGTTAACTGATTTTTAAAGCTACAATGGTATGTAACAAGACCAAGCAAATGGATGACCAAGCTAAAATTATAACAGAAATGCTTGATAAATTTGACAGCCCATTAAAATTGTTTAGATGAGAATGTGAGCTTATTTATAACTAGTGAGAAGAACATGGGAAGAATATTCTGATGGTCAGGCACAAAGAGATTCTCGAGAATGATAATCCAATTTGAGGATGCCAAGACTGTTTGGAAACAATCTTGACAGAACAGGTTATTCTTTGTCACTTGAGTGTGGCTTACACAATACCTGTATGTTAGAGTACTAATTTAAGACTGCAGCAAGATATTCATTCATAAACCAGTTGTTAAGGTGCAGCCATTCCATTCAGTTTCTTCATAAATCATAAGATAAAGTTGCCAGAGTCCCTAACTCTCATTAGAGGGGGCGACTAACCCGAGAGTGAAGAGCGAAGTTGAGAAGTCAGGACCTTTGTAATGACCTCAGCTAGTATGAGAACTGTACCCATGCTGTTGGTGTCACTGTATCACAGCCTTCCAGTCAACTGAGCTAACCAAGAGATAGTAAGAACTGCTGGTGCTGGAGTCAGAGATAACACAGTGTGGAGCTGGAGGAACACAGCAGACCAGGCAGCATCAGAGGAGCAGGAAAGCTGACATTCTTCAATATTCTTCAGAAATTTGAGAAGTTAAGTAAAACAGAATGTTTTATTTTTATTATTCTGAAGAAGAGTTCTGACCCAAAATGTCAACTTTCCTGCTCCTCTGATGCTGCCTGGTCTGCTGTGTTCCTCCAGCTCCACACTGTTATAACCGAGCTAACCAACCCTGTTTATCATAAATATTTATGAATTATGCAAAGGATTATGATATACGTTAGCAGCTTTAAAGCCAGAAAAAGGAGTTCAGAGAAACACCATATGGGCAGCCATGATTCTATCAAGGTGTGCTTAGTTTATTCTTCACAAAAATTTGATCATACAGAATCGTTTCTAGTGAATTACTAGGTAGCCACAGATGCTCAAAGTATATGCATGGTAAAACTGAACAATGTTTAAGCTTCACTGAACTGTGCAAGATCGTCAGAAATGTACAACCCAATATTACCCTGTTTTTGAAAATAGGTACATCAAGTTCAAGTTTCAAAGGAAAAATGGATATTCCGTTGAAAATGTCTAACTTTGCCAAAACAATACATTATAAAAGAAGGTAATCATTGACTCGTTATTCCCAGGTATCTGGTAAGTTCATATTGCAGTGAATGATTCTGTGTATTTTCTTATTTCAGTAAATGCAGCTTGAAAAACACTGTGGAAAAATAAGAATAGAAAAGCCTTTGGCTAAAACAAAAATGCATTCAGGTTTTTATATATATTAAAACCTGTGCTTTTATTTAGTTTTTTTTAATGGCATCTGTAGCTATCTGCCTGTAGTTATTTGTCTTGGATGCAGGAAACTAATAGTTGAGTATATTCTGTTTTATTTAACTTCTCAGAAAAGTTACCATTTTCTGATTCTACTCCATTTGCTTCACAACAATTTGTTATGTTGGAGGTGACAGTGGAAGCATTGGGAGGAGTATGGGGTGAAGTGAAAAAGATCAAATCCTCCAGCAAAGGCAGGAATCCACAGTTTACAGTTGTTGGACCTTCCTCAAGATTTTGTATTGGCACACAAAGGGACAATTCACCCACAAGCAACAGCTATTCCAATCTGACATCTCCAACAGTGTCTATGTCACTGTGTGTTTGGAGATATTGCAAAATGTATGATTGACCTGTATATTAGGCTGTTGTGCTGGATATTAACTATTGAATTTTTCCATATCAGTCTCCTCAGCAGGTAAGTGCAAAGCCAGGGCCTAGTTTGAGTCCTGGGGTATTTCAATGTACAGGCCTCATCTGCATGCCCTCCCAAAACTGGTAAAAGCATTACTTAACTGTCAGGTGACAGCAGGTCAGGGATTAGAGCCTGGCACTAAACTGGAACAAAAGGTTTCAAGATGGAGGTTTGGGAGCACTTTGTAGGGTCTAGAGTTGGGAAATTCCAGATGTAATCATTTCCTCTACCTTGGAGGGTTTGTTCACCCTCCTGACAGCTGTCATCAAGAGGGAAAACAAGAGCAATACCCCTGCTCAGATGTCAGAATAAAGTCATAACTGACATTTCTAGTATGGACTTTGTTGAAGTTAAGGCCTAGACTATGTATCAAGCACCGTGATGCAGGAGGCAGCACCAAAGGGCCGCAATAGTAGGTGGTCCATGCATCTCTACACTGCAGGAATAAAAGTAACAAGGTAAGGGGTTTGCAGAACCTGATTCTCTAAAGGTTTTGGAGGTTTTGAGGTGGGCAGGGGGAAGCTGAAGAGGCAATAGCCCAGGCTGAGTTTGTGGGTACTGAAGGAACTTTCCTGTTTCTCTTAGCCCTAACATAATGAAGAGAGATGCCTCTGGTCAGACAACCAGCTGATGTGGGATTGTGAATTAAGACATGCTGTCCTTGGTTCAGGCCAAGAATTAACAGCCTGTCTCCTAGATACCTCAGAGGATCCCAAACAGCCTTTTCAATGGGCTGGCCACCTAACTCCAACGTCCTCATTCAGTGATAGGTCCAATACAGGGAACATGACCATGGGTGCAGCAATATTTACAGGCATCAGGTCATTCCTCACCATTTCTGATGGGTGGTAGGCCTGAAAATTCATCCCACAATGTGCTTAAAAAAAAACTTTACTGCATTGCAGCCATGTTTGGGTGATTGCTGCTTTTACAGATAGCTTATTTCAATTGCCTGGGTTTCATTTTCCTCTCAGAGTAATAGAGCTTTCAAAATAAAGCCATGCAGGAACATTGGAATAACCTATAATTATCAGAGCTTTCAACATAAAGGTGGGTAAATGGATCTCAAAATAATGTTATACATTGACAGATAGGTTTGATCTTCAGTCTAATTTGGTTTAAGCGACCTTTTGAAATGACATTTCATTTATCAGAAAGAGTATATTTAATTTTCATTAGAATGAAAAATGTTAATCATGTCATAGTTTGTCCTATTCACACTGAATACTAAACATCGTGACTGCTGGGGCATTCAGCAGATGCAGATATTTATTTAGAGATCTTTATAAATCAGTGCTAATACAGAAATAATTGAGAATGGAAAACTTGAATTGCTTTAGTCTTCTGAGGTATTGTGATTACTTAATTATTAATTAGCATCACTTACATCGCTAGTTCTTCACAGAAAAGATATATACAATCAACACTACTTAAAATCAAAGATTTTTGCTGAAGAAAAGCTTGATATTATAAAGGATTTCATCTTAATAACACTCCAAATTCTTTTCTACATGTAATTAAAATCACAATTTAACACGATCATTGAAAAGAGAAAATTATCATTCATAATTCCATAGATCAAACATAAGCAAAATAATTAGATATTTATATGGAGCTGTTTCAGTAACAACCATAGTAACAGGTTGGGCTAACAACTGGCTAATTGCCAAATCCCAGGTGCTTCCTATGGTGCTGTAGAGTTATCAGTGTTAACAGCAGACAGAAGAGAAGTGGAGACAACCAAGACAGGCAGTCAGCATCACCTAGGAGCAGGCAAAGTGAGGACACACAAGACAAATAGGACCATAACTGAGATGTGTGGGTAAGATGACGACATTAAAACGGACAGTCAGCAACACAGAGAGAATCAAATGAGGTGAGGCCCCAAGATAGATAGACAGCATCACTGAGAAGAGTGATGAGGTGAGGACACTGAGGCAAGCAGTCATCATCAGTGTGATGAAATGTGTGTGGTTTAAATATTTAATATAATTTATTTTTGGGTTTGAATTTAAGCTGATAACATGTGCATTTTGTTCTGTGCTTCTGAAGAGATTTGATGATTAACTTGTAACTATTGTAGCCATGGTGATTTCATTTAAAAAAAACAATCTGATGCTGCCTGGCCTGCTGTGTTCCTCCAGCCCCACACTGTGTTATCTCTGAGATACAGTTCTTGGAAGGTAACGGGAAGTTTTACACTAACAGAGCTTTTATGAGTGAACCAAGTAAACTAGATGTGCCTTAACCTTTCATTTTACAAGGTTTGAGACTTTTTTTTCTTTGATTAGTAGAAACATCCATAGCTTAAGAAAAAACTTTATGGATTTCAGTTTGACCAGTTTTGTGTAAGTCTTGGCTGAAGTTAGATTTGTAAAATAGTTATTCTTAAAGAAGGTACATAGTTTACAATTGCTACAAAATAAGTTACCCTATCTTAAGGAGTTTAATCTTAAAATTCTGCAGCAGACGTGTTTAGTTAAAACCCTGAAGGGGTTATTTGAAACTGAGAATGTATAAGTTCATTTATTTCATTTTATCTTCATTTCTTTTGTGTAAAAACATTGTTTTATTGTTAAAACAAAAGCCGCAGTATTGCCAGTTTGCACTTTAGTGAAAGACAACCTCATTAAAACCACAAAAATATTAGATCCATCAAGCCAAATTGATATGTCCAATAATAATATCAGCTGGGATCTTAACATCACTGAGAGGAGCAAGTTAGAGAAGGACCCAAAATTCAGTGGCAGACATGGCTGGATTAATTGAAGATGACTGCATTTGGTCCTTGCAGTACTAAAGAGAAAGGAGCTAGCTGTTTGGTTAGCCCTTCATAAATGGTTAAGGTCTTTACTAATCTTAAATTTTATCATAGCATACAAATTGCTGCTAAAAGTATAATAAAAAAAAGTAGATCATACAATGAAATAACTTAAACTTATTAGAAATAGCAGTTCTAGTGATGTGACAAGGCTGCAGTACATCGGAACTCCTGGATACCGTTTTGATCCAGGGAAAACAAATCTGCTGTAACTGTTTGAAATTTGAGCAGCTTCGGCTTAGAATTTATGAGCTGGAGATTGAACTGCAGAGACTGTGATGTGTCTGGGAATGGGAAAGCATCTGGAATCTTTTGTTCAGGAGGCAGTCACACCACATAGGATAGGGTCTTCTGTTTTGGTCAGTAGTCAGGCACACAAAAGTGTGACTGTGCGTGACGCAGCTTAATAGACCCAGAGATTTTTTTAAAATATTCATTCATTGGATATAGGCTTCACTAGCTGGTCAAACATGAATACGGCATCCCACTTGGCCTTGAGAAGGTGGTGGTGAGCTTCCTTCTTGAACCATTGCAGTCTAGTTGATGTAGATAGATCCACATTATCATTATAAAGTTCCAGGATTTTGACCCAACGACAGTGGAGAAACAGCAATATATTTCTAAGTCAGGATCATGAGTGACTTGGAGGGGAACTTGCAGGTGGTGGTGTTCCTATGATCTGCTGCCCTTGTCCTTCTAGATGGAAGTGGTCATGGGTTTAGAAGGTACTAAGGATTTGCAATGCATCTTGTAGATAGTATACATTGCTGGCACTAAGTGTTAGTGGTGTAGGGAGTGAATGTTTATGGATGTGGCGCCTATCAAGCAGGCTACTTTGACCTGGATGCTGTCAAGCTTCTTGAATGTTAGCAAGCTACATTTATCAACATAAACGGAGAATATTCCACCATACTCCTGACTTGTTCTTTGTGGATGGCAGACAAGCTTTGGGGAGTCAGAACTTGTTGTAGTTCCTACCTGACATGCTGTTGTAGCCACAGTACCTTTATGGATAGACCAGTTTAGTTACTTGTCAATGGTAACCCCCAGGACATTGGTATTGGGGTTTCTACAATGCTATGAATGTCAAGGGGCAATGCTTCGATTCACTCTTGTTGGAGATGATCATTGCACGGCATTTGTGTGGCACAAATGTCACACACCACTTGTCAGCCAAGTCTGGATATTGTTCAGCTTTTTATGCATATGGACAAGGATTGCTTCAGTATCTGAAGAGTCACAAATAGTGCTGAATGTGGTCCAATCATCAGTGAACTTCCCCACTTCTGACCTTATGATGGAGGGAAGGTCATTAATATAGCACTTGAAGATGACTGTGTCAAAGACACTACCCTGAGGAACTTTTGAGATGTCCTGCAGCTGAGATGACTGACCTACAACAACAGCAGCCTTCTTTCTTCGCATTAGGTATGACTCCAGGTAGTATAGAGCTTTCTCCCTGATTTCTATTGCCTCGAGTTTTGCTAGGGCTCCTTGATGTTTGGTCAAATATGGCCTTGATGTCCAAAGCAGTCATTCTCAATTCACGTGTAGAAGTTTCAGTCTCTGCAAATTGTCCAACAGATTTGCAGTTCTCTCAGCCTGTTTCCATAAGTGAAGGGTTGCAAGGATGGATGTCAAAACTGACCCTGGCACCACGGTTAAGGAAGCTATTACACTGGGGGATATTTTGATCACAGCTAATGCTACTACTGGATAAGACAGATCCCAGAATGAAATCTGGCTTGATATTTCAAGGGGTTATTTCAGAACAGCCAGAACAAGTATATTCCTATCATAAAGAAAACAGTAGGGCCTTTTCTTTTTATTCATTCAGCTGAGGTCATCGCTGGCTAGGATAGAATTTATTGCCCGTCCATAATTGCCCAGAAGCCAGTTAAGAGTCAACAATATTGTTGTTGGTCCGGAGTCACATGTAGCTCAAACCAGATAAGGATGGCAGTTTCCTTCCCTAAAGGACATTAGTGAACCAGATGGATTTTGTCTCACAATCAATTCCTTAGACGCTTAATTCCAGATGTTATTAAATTCAAATTCCACCATCTACCATAGTGGGAATTGAACCAGGTCTCTGGGACATTACCTAGATCTTTGGATTAACAGTCCATCAACACTACCACTAGGCCATCACCTCTCCATCAATGCCCCCTCCAATGTTTTCCATCCATCGTTAACTAAGGAAAGCATCAAACTTAAGGAAAAATGCATCTATGTGCACAAAGATGAATGGCAGGCTAGATTATTGATCAGATTATAAAGAATGGAAAAAAATGTCTAAAAGGTTAATCAGAATAAACAAATTACATTGTGAAGGGAAGCTAGCAAGGAATGTAAAAATAGATAGCAAGAGATGGTACAAATATTTTAAGAAGGAAAAGAGAAAGTAAAGAGAGTGTGGGTCCTTTATAGAGTGAGAATGGGGAGTTATTAATAGATAATAAGGAAATACCAGATGAAACGAACAAACATTTTGCTTCTGTCTTCACCAACGAGGATGCAAAAAACATTTGGGGATGTATTGGCGGATGGTAATCGAACTGGACCAGTAATCCAGAACCCAGGTTCTAAGGAAGGAAGAGACAAACTCAGCAAATTTATAATCACGAGGGATGTGGTACGAAGCAAACTGATGGAGATGTAGGCTGACGACTCTGGGTCCAGATGGATTTCACCCTGTGGCCTTAAAAAATGGTTGTTAATGAAGTGGTAGGTGCATTGGATTTAATTTTCCAAAGCTCCCTAGAAAGAGGAAAGGTTCTATCAGACTGGAAAGTAACAAATATAATGTGTCTACTCAAGAAGAGAGGAACGCAGAAACAGGAAACTATAGGCCAGCTGGTTTGACATCTGTCGTGAAGAAGGTGTTAGAATTGATCATTCAAGACATTATAGCTGCACAGTTGGAAACCTCAAGGTAATCAGGAAGAATCGCTGTGGTTTCTCAAAGGGAAATCATAATGAACCATTTAACCAGAGTTCTTTGAAGGAGTAGGAAATGCTGTGGATGAAAGACAGCCTTACTCTACTTGGATTTCTAGAAGGCATTTGATGAGGCCACATCGAAAGTTACTGCAGAAAACAAAAGTGCATGGCAGAGGAAGTAAATATAAGCATAGACAGAAGATTGGATAGCTGGCAAAAAATACAGGGAGTGTGCAAAAATAGGTCTTTGTCTGATTGGCAGGATGTGATCAGTGGTGTCCTGGTGAGATCTGTGCTGGAGCCTCAATCTTTTACAGTTTACATCAAGGATTTACATGAGGGAAACAAAGGCATGGTGAATGGAGAGGTGGACATAGGCGGGAATTTGGAATTCAAAATCCAAACATATCAGCCGGGATCTTATTGAATGGTGGAGAATGATCAATGGCCAAACATCCTACCTCTGCTCCTAATTCTTATGTGCATACTTGAATTAACTAACTTATACATTTATAGAATAAATTGCTCTACTGGTCACAGAAATACCACTCAGTGTCAGAATGAGTTCTCTTTGCCTTTCCGTATAGACTGAGAGAATCACCAAATGTAAGTCTGCCAACAAAGAGGAAATTGTATTAAAGGCACATTGCCGCACCTATCCTTCGTGAAGTCATCATTTAGAATAAAGTTGAACATTGCATGTTGTGAAGTCTTGTCAGGGGAGGAGGGGTAGGGGGGCAGATTAGTGAGGTCAGAAGAAGAACTGCCTTAAAGTGTTCTTTGTAAGTGATAAGTAGTGCCTTTGTACTCACTGCTTGTGGCATTGGCAAATAGTTAGTGGTATTTGTCCCATAAAGGTGGCTGTCCTTTATCAGCACAGAAGGTGAAAGTGGTGGGAATTGTACAGGAATTTTGTGTTCGTATGAATTTCACACAAAAATTTTGCTAACTGGCAACAAAATTATACTCCTCCATTTAAATGGAGTTAAAATTCAAAGTTATTTCAAAATCCATCTATCTTCATTCTGGAAGCACTGATTTTAATAAAACTCATTGTCTTGAAGTCAGTGGATTGAGCCATTTGACCAATGCAGCGGCTGCTTTCTGTTAGATTGTGTGGGAATATGCCAATTGTATCTTCTTGATCCTAAAACAAAATTAAAATCTTAAGCTGTCTTCCACAGCTGTCTTTTCTAAATTATAACAGTGACCACACTTCATAAAACTGTATAAAGCATCTAGATGTCCTGAGATTTTGAAAGGTGTTATATAAGTTCAAGTCTTCCTTCACAAATGTATTTTAAATTTAAATTACAGAGTGGATGGTGTATTTCAATTAATTGATCAACATAACTTATTTGACTGAATGGATGGTTTTGTTATGCTTGAACTCAGAAGACAGAAATATGTATTAAACAATTTAAGCTAAATAATATTTCAATTATAAAAACAGTTATCAGTGTGAATTTCAAAGTAAAATACTTAATCTGTCTGTCACTTTAAAAACATTTCCAAGAGACTGAAGCTTGGAACTTAAAGAAACATCACAAGTTGGAGCGTTGTTTTGGAATTGAACTTAGTTATAGGTGTTACTTTTACTGACACCAGGTATGAAAATAATAGATATGAAAAGAAACAGTGAAGTTTCTTTAGTTATCATTCTAACAAGTACAACTGACTCAGGAGTTTTTCAAAAAATTGATTTCTCTTCATTATTTAATTTCAAATAAATGTATCAGCTGTAAAAGTTAAAAACCAGGTTTGTGTTTAATATTTACCGTCCTGAACAATGACGGTGTAAAAGATCAAAGTCAGAAGTCACACGACACAAATTATAGTCCAACAGGTTTATTTGAAATCACAAGCATTTGGAGCAATGCTCCTTTGTCAGGTGAAGTGACTTGATTTCACATAAACCTGTTGAATTATAACCCGGTGTCATGTGACTTCTGACTTTGTCCACCCCAGTCCAACACCGGCACCTCCACATCATGGTGTAAAAGTTGACATAATGTAATCCAGCAAGAAAATGCAATAAGTAAGATTAATATAATCCTTGACATCTGATAAGGTGCCACATCAGAGGTTATTGAGGGAAATGAAAGCTCATGATGTAGAGGGTAACATATTGGCATAGAACATAGAACAGTACAGCACAGTACAGGCCCTTCGGCCCACGATGTTGTGCCAAACATTTACCCTAATCCTAAGGTCTATCTAACCTCCACCCCTACCTTATACTATCATCCATATGCCTATCTAATAGCCTCTTAAATGCCCCTAATGAGGCCGACTCCACTACCCTCTCTGGCAATGCATTCCACGCCTCTACCACTCTCTGAGTAAAGAACCTATCTCTGACGTCTCCCCTATATCTACCTCCACTCACTTTAAAACTATGTCCCCTCATAATAGCTACCTGCACCCTAGGGAAAATGTCTCTGGCTGTCTACTCTATCTATACCTCTGATCATTTTGTACACATCTATCAAGTCACTTCTCATCCTTCGTCATTCTAAAGAGAAAAGCCCTAGCTCTCTCAATCTTTCCTCGTAAGACCTTCCCTCCATTCCAGGCAACATCCTGGTAAATCTCCCCTGCACCTTTTCCAATGCTTCCACATCTTTCCTGTAATGAGGTGACCAGAACTGGACACAATACTCCAGATGTGGCCGAACCAGGCTTTTGTATTGCTGGAGCATAACTTCACGGCTCTTGAACTCAATCCCTCTATTAATGAAAGCTAACACACCATACACCTTCTTAACAACTCTATCCACCTGGGTGGCAGCTTTCAGGGAACTGTGGACATGAACCTCAGGATCCCTGTGCTCCTCCACACTGCCAAGAATCTTTCCGTTAACCCTGTATTCTGCTTTCAAGTTTGTCCTTCCAAAATGAATCACCTCACACTTTTCAGGGTTAAACTCCATCTGCCACTTCTCAGCCCAGCTGTGCATCCTATCAATGTCCATTTGTAACCTAGAACAGCCCTCCACACTGTCCACAATGCGACCCACCTTCGTATCATCCACGAACTTACTAATCCACCATTCCACTCCTTCATCCAAATCATTTACAAAAATCACAAATAGAAGAGGACCCAGAACAGATCCTTGTGGTATGCCCCTTGTAACTGAGCACCATGTTGGATATTTTCCGCCAACTACCACCCTTTGTCTTCTAAGGGTCAGCCAATTCTGAATCCAATCTGCCACATTTCCCCCTCCCATGCCTCCTTACCTTCTGCATGAGCCTACCATGGGGAACCTTATCAAACGCCTTACTTAAATCCATGACAAGAAGGTGCAGGGCTGGATGATCACAGCAGACCAAGCAGCATCATAGGAGCAGAAAGGCTGACGTTTCGGGCCTAGACCCTTCATCAGAAAAGGGGGAGGGGAAGGGGGTTCTGAAATAAAACGGGAGAGAGTGGGAGGCGGATAGAAGATGGATAGAGGAGAGGATAGGTGGAGAGGAAACAAACAGGTCGAAGAGG
>NC_063351.1:37262265-37262741 GCF_021869965.1 Rhincodon typus | reverse complement strand
AGTAGGTAGGAGATGGGGGTGCGGCTGGAGGTGGGAGGAGGGGATAGGTGGGAGGAAGAACAGGTTAGGGAGGCGGGGACGAGCTGGACTGGTTTTGGGATGCGGTAGGGGGAGGGGGAATTTTGAAGCTTGTGAAATCCACATTGATACCATTGGGCTGCAGGGTTCCCAAGTGGAATATGAGTTGCTGTTCCTGCAACCTTCGGGTGGCATCGTTGTGGCACTGCAGGAGGCCCAGGATGGACATGTCGTCTGAGGAATGGGAGAGGGAGTTGAAATGGTTCGTGACTGGGAGGTGCAGTTGTTTATTGCGAACCGAGCGTAGGTGTTCCGCAAAGCGGTCCCCGAGCCTCCAGTTGGTTTCACCGATGTAGAGGAGGCCACACCGGGTACAGCGGATGCAGTATACCACATTGGCAGATGTGCAGGTGAACATCTGCTTGATGTGGAAAGTCTTCTTGGGGCCTGGGATGGGG
>NC_063351.1:37154596-37261865 GCF_021869965.1 Rhincodon typus | reverse complement strand
GCCACACCGGGTACAGCGGATGCAGTATACCACATTGGCAGATGTGCAGGTGAACATCTGCTTGATGTGGAAAGTCTTCTTGGGGCCTGGGATGGGGGTGAGGGAGGAGGTATGGGGGCAGGTGTAGCACTTCCTGCGGTTGCAGGGAAAAGTGCCGGGTGTGGTGGGGCTGGAGGGGAGTGTGGAGCGGACAAGGGAGTCACGGAGAGAGTGGTCCCTCCGGAAAGCAGATAAGGGTGGGGAGGGAAAGATGTCTTTGGTGGTGGGGTCGGATTGCAGATGGCGGAAGTGTTGGAGGATGATGCATTGGATCCGGAGGTTGGTGGGGTGGTACGTGAGGACGAGGGGAATTCTTTTTTGGTTCTTATTGCGTGGACGGGGTGTGAGGGATGAGTTGCGGGAGATGTGGGAGACACGGTTGAGGGCATTCTCAACCACTGAGGGGGGGAAGTTACGGTCCAGGTGACCTCCCACCCACGGCCTCCAACCTCATCGTTCCCCAACCCCGCACCGCCCGCTTCTATCACCCTAACTCCCCACCTACACTCACCTTTACTGGCTCCATCCCCGCCTCTTCGACCTGTTTGTTTCCTCTTCACCTATCCTCTCCCCTATCCATCTTCTATCCGCCTCCCACTCTCTCCCTATTTATTTCAGAACGCCCTTCCCCTCCCCCTTTTCTGATGAAGGGTCTAGGCCCGAAACGTCAGCCTTTCTGCTCCTATGATGCTGCTTGGTCTGTTGTGTTCATCCAGCCCTGCACCTTGTTGTCTCGGATTCTCCAGCATCTGCAGTTCCTATTATCTCTTACTTAAATCCATGTATACCACATTCACTGCTCTACATTCATCCACGTGTTTGGTCACCTCTTCAAAGAATTCAATAAGGTTTGTGAGGCATGATCTACTCCTCACAAATCCATGCTGACTATCACAAATCATACTGTGCTTTTCCAAGTGATCATAAATTCTATCTCTCAGAGCCCTTTCCAATAATTTGCCCACACCTGATGTAAGAATGTGTAGAGGATTGACTGCCAACAGGAAACAAAGAAGGCATAAGTGGGCCTCTTTATATTTGGCAAAACATAATATTGATGTATCACAGGGATCAACGCTGGGGGCTCAATTTATTACAATTTATATGAATGACTTGGATGGAGGGACTGAAGGTATTGTAGCCACATTTGTTGACACAAAAATAATTGGAAAGTATTTTGTGAAGAGGACATAAGAAGACTACAAAGGAATACATATATATTAAGTGAATTGGCAGTGAGCTATCAAATGGACTACTGGTCTCCTTATTTAAGAAAGGGTGTAAATGGAAGCAGTTCCGAAAAGATTTACTAGTCTGATACCTAGAATGAATGCCTTTTTTTATGGGAAAAGGATGGACAAGCTAAGCTTATATCCACTTAAGTTTAGAAGAGTAAAAGGTGACTTGACTAATTATACCAAATTTTGAGGGGACCTTGACAAGGTGGATGTGGAAATGATGTTTCCTCTGGTGTGATAACCTGGAACTAGGGTGTCACTGTTTAAAAATAATGGGTCGCAAAGGTCAGAGATGAGGAGAATTTTGTTTCTCAGTGGGTCATCAGCCTTTTGAGCTCTCTTCCTCAAAAGGCATTAGAAGCAGAGTCTTTGAATATTTTTAAAGCAAAGTTATTTGGAATCTTGATCAGCAAGGACATGAAAGATTATCAAAAGGTGGTGAGAATGTGAAGTAATCAGATCAGCCATGATCTTATTGAATGGCCAAGCAGGCTCAAGGGGCCAAGTTAGCTACTCCTGCTCCTAATTTGAAAGCACGTATTGATAGGGGTAGATTATTAAAAAAGATTACTGAAGTTTTGAGGCAAGTTTCATTCATCATAATCATTGTTCAACTACTGTGAGCAAATGGATACAAAAACAACTTACATTTTATTATCCTCATACACATAAGAATTTAAACGTAAAACAGAGATAATCAATGAATATTTAATCGAAAGAAATCTGCTCTTGAATGCTTTCAGATCTGAAAGAAATGCACGTTTTAATTACAAATGTATTGTTTGTGATATCAGTGTCTTCCATCAAATGGTGAACAAACATTAAATTTGCAGTGGAATGGTAATGACTTTCCACTATTACCATTATCTGTAATATCTCTACATTAATTTAGGTCCGTAATCCATAGAATCCCTACAGTGTGGAAACAGGCCCTTTGGCCCAACAAGTCCACACCAACCCTCAGAGCATCCCACCCAGACCCATTCCCCTATAATCCACCTATCCCTGAACACTATGGTAAATTTAGCATGGCCAATCTACCTAGCCTGCACATCTTTGGACTGTGGGAGGATGTGCAAACACCACACAGTCACAGACGGTGGAATTGAACCCAGGTTCCTGGCGCTGTGAGACAGCAGTGCTAACCATTGAGCCACCGTGCTCCCCCAAATATTCTTACTTCTTAACTTATGTTCTTAACTAATAACTTAACTAATATTCTTAATTATGGACTAAATTACACAGCTTGTTGCCGTACTGCATACTTTAAAAATACTTTACCTGGCCATGTTATTAACAAGCAGTTTCAACTTAGACATGGTAATGAGCTGTCCATCTTCTGGTTTAACATCAGTGGTTGATTTTGAGGATAGCTCTACAGAGAGCAAAATAAATGCTAAATACGCTAAAATATGTGAAAGTAACTTCTAACAAAGAACAGCTGGTATTAGTTGGTATCAATTTAAATAAGAATTCATGCGTTCTACAGAAATACTTAAAAACATGAATTTATCTTATTTATTAACCACACTACTTAAAATCAATTTGCATTCCAGCTTAAATTCAGTGTGAATGAAGAGATAGATAAAGAGGGAAAAATATTAATCAGTAGCCAGTACCACAGTTCATGAAGCTATCATCTAATTTTGAAATCACTAAATGACATTGTGCTAAAGAGTTGACATAGGAGAAAACCCAACTCCAAATGCAGTAAATAATCCAGTTTTAGCAATTCCTCCATGAACTCTAACAGATCTATTCTAATCACAGTGCATTGAAAGTTTGGTCAGTGATATAATTGGAATATTTCATTGAGAAAGCTCAGTATTGAATGAAGGTTAGAAATGCAGAGATATTAATTGGTAATGCTATGTTAATATATATTTAATTATTGGATTACTTTTTTATGCATATTGGTTTTAGCCTTGAGAACTATTCTTCTTCTAACCCACTACTCACCCCACATGAAAGATCTAATTTAGTTACAGTATAATAAATGTAAAACATATAAATTAGAAATGTGGTCCATAACTTTGAAAGATTTTTCTCTCAGCTGTACAATGATAATAAGAATCAACACAAAGTAAAAGATGCCATGAATTATCAAATGCAAAGCTGCTTAAAGATAGTGGAACATTGTGCTCTATTTCTTAGGCAATTCATATCAATAATTTCCCTCTGGGCTGACAGTAAATCACAGAATAAGGGCATTATGGAGAGGTTATGTAAGAAGTGAAAGTACCATGTGAAACCCCAATGACAAGTCAGGAATATCACAGCATATTCCAGAAAGTGTGGCAATAAACTTCTGAGAGCTACAAATATACACAATCACTCTTACAAATGAGATCATGGTGCTAGATTGTTATATAAACTGAAAGCAAATTAACAGTGTCAATTCCCTTCAAGGCATGAGACTGCATGGAACCTTGGTCAAACAAACATCACACTCATGTCTTAATAAGTGAGATTAGGAGTCAGCTAGCTCAGTAGGCTGGATAGCTGGTTTGGGATGTAGATCTCTGAACAGTTTATTTAGAAAATATCCATAATAACTGGACTAGGATGCTTCTTGATTGTCTTTGTCTTTGTTTACTCCAGCTGAGTCTAGGCCAATTTTAGTGATCCAGCAGAGTCTAGTGCTCAGCACACACAGAAGAGCTATACATTTTCTCTGCATAACCTTCAGGCTGATGTAAATCCCCCATTACAATTATTGCCTTACACAGCCAATGTGTTACAGGCTCTTTGCTATGGGCTAGAAGTAGAGCTCTCTGCTTTAAAAGTGGTGGTAGGTTTCTTCAGTGGCTCTGCACCCACCAAGGTAAAAGCCCACCAGATCAAGCTTCAATCATACTCAAGAGCTGACCAGCAGACTTCTCAACGTATCACAGGCGTCAGCACTGAAACTTTTCACTCCAAAAGCTGATGCCCAATCATTAGCCAGTAGCTCCTCTGCCCTGGAAATCATTAGCAGAGGCTGCAACACCATGAAGAGCTGCTGCAATGAGCTGAACAATGGATTTTTTTCATGGGAGTGTAGAGTAGGTCACGGGGACAAGGAGGTCATGGGAGGCTGGATGCAAGGGTGGGCATTCAGCGCTTAATTTCCCCTCGACCAGGAAAAATGTAGCCCCACCTCCCCACCCATCTGTCACGTAGGCCACCTTGGTTTCCCTGTGGGGAAGGCAGCCACTTGTCTTTCCTGTCAGGAAGGCTGTGAATTCAGTCTGTAGCAGGTTAAAGCCTGTAAGTGGCTGCTTATTGACCACTAAAGCACTTTATTTGGTGAAGGGTTGGGGAAGTTGTCCACATGACATCCCACCCAGAACTTGCTTGCTGAGGTGGTGGAAAGTATCTCGGCAATGCCAACCTGTTTGATTATTTTCCCTTCCTATGACCTGCCTCACTACCTCCATGGAGGGGAAAATCCCACCTTATATTTCTATACTATACAACAAGAATTGTTTCTACCTGACCAGTCCAGTTTCCAATTAATATTTCCTTGTTTTACAAGATTAGGGGTCAGCTAGCTCAGTTGGCTGGATAACAGGTTTGGGATGTAGACTGACACTAACAGTGTAGGTTCAATTCCCACACCTGATGAGGTTACCATGAAGGACACTCTTGCTCAACCTCTCCCTGCACCTGAGGTGTGGTTAAAACACCACCAGTTGTCTCTGTCTGATGAGAGAGCAGTCCTATGGTCTGGTAAGACTATGGTGACTTTTACTTTGAGAATGTGTTCTACTGTTTCTGAGAATGACATCTGTGCTGTTAACTTTGCTCATATAATTTAATAAGAGATTTTTCATTACAGGTTATCTCATGAGCCAAATTGAAAGTATGCATGGATTACAATGGTATGGTGATTCATGGTGATGCCTTTCTGGTTACAACCAGCAATTCTAGAATCACATGAGGAATTTGGAGACTTTTGATATCAGTTAACATCTGTGAAATTATACCCTGATAATATTCAATGTTGATTATAATGATTGTATAAAAATGCATGACAATGCTAATGATATAGCTTGACTGATTTTCATTTTCATTTTGGAGAATATCGTAACAATAGGCAGTTGAATTAATATCACCAGACTTGCACAATTATTCAAGGGCAAAATTTGCTCCAATTACTTCTAGAGAGGAGGGTATTTTATAAACCAATAGTTCCAAAGTGGTTAGTGTTCATGCTCCATTGACTCCGCCAATTCTACTGACATCACACACAATCTGTGTGGGGGTATAAGGAGTTCGACTTGAGCTTTAGGAGGGAGCAGATGTATCTGTACTAACCTCCTGTGGTCTCAGTAATTATGAAAGCAAAATACTGCAGATGCTGAAAATTTGAAAACAAAAACACAGAGAATGCTAGAGAAACACAGCAGATCTGGCAGTATCTGTGTTCATGGTATGTCAAGACTGGTATGATTCTTTTTCAGAACTGAACAAGAGTGATACCCACAGGCTCGAAACATTAACTTGATTTCTGGCCACAGATGCTGCCAGACCTGCTGAGTTTCTGCAGCATCTGTGGGTTTATCCTAGCAATTATGCCTGATCAAATGCATTTGTACTTATTTTTAGGGTGCAAGAAATATTCTTGACTTCTCAAAACAGTACCTCGAGTCATAGTGGGCTGTTGCACAGAAAAGGGCCCTTCAGTCCTTTGCCCTGGTCAAAAACAGCCACACAACTATTCTAATCATGTTTTCCAGCCCTTGGCCCATCGCCTTGTATGCCTTGGCATTGTAAGTGCGCAACTAAACATTTCTTCAATGTTATGAGGGTTTTTGCCTCTGCCATCCTTATAAGCAGTGAATTTCAGATTCCTACCAACCTCTGATTGAAATCAGATTTCCTCACATCCCATCTAAACCTCCTGCCCTTGCCTTAAATCTATGTCCCCCAGTCACGGAACCATCTACCAAGGGGAAAAGTTCCTTCTTGTCTACCCTGTCTCTGCCTCTCATAATTTTATACATCTCAATCATGTCTTCCCTCAGCCTCCTCTGCACTCTCTCTGGTGCTATCACATCCCTCCTACAATGTGGATTCCAGAACTGCACACAATACTCTAGCTGTGACCTAACCAACTTTTTCTGCAGTTCCATAACCTCTTTGCTCTTAAACCCAATGCTTTGGCTAATAAAGTCAAGTGTCTCATATGCCTTCTTAACCACTTTACCTACCTGCCCCATGATATCATGGGACTGGTGGCCATGCACACCAAGGTGCCCTTGATCCTTAGAGTTTTGCAGGATCCTACCATTCATCATGAATTCCCTTGCCTTGTTTGTCCTACCTAAGTGCATCATCTCACATTTATTCAGACTGAACTCTATTTGCCACTGATCAGCCCATCTGACCAGCCCATCGACATCCTCCTGTAATCTAAGTCTATTCTCTTCACTATTTAGCATCCCATCAACTTTCTTGCGATTTTACTGATACACCCTTTTACATTCAAGTCTAAGTCATTTATATATACCACAAACAGCAATGGCCTCAACACTGATCCCTGCAGAACCTCACTGGGCACAAGTTTCCAGGCACAAAAGCACCCCTTGAAAATCACCTTCTGCTTCCTGCCAGTCAATTTTGGATCTAAATAGCCAAATTTCCTTTGATCCCATAGACTCTTATCTTCGCTGTTGGTATCCCATGTGGGATTTTATCGAAAGCCTTGCTGAAGTCCAAGTAGACTACATCGAATATATTTCCCTCATCTACAGACCTGGTGAGCTCTCTGAAAAATTCTATCAAGTTGGACAGGCATGACATCCCCTGTCCAACAGCTGTCTGTTCTTTATTAAATCGCTGTCTCTCCAGGTGCAGATTAATCCTGTCCTTCAAAATTGCTTCCAAAGGTTCCTCACCACCGAGTCTAGACTGACCAACCGTGCCTCTTCTGTAGAGGCTCTAAAGAGGTATATGCTTTTCCACTGATCAATGGATAAGACGAAGCCAAAACAAAGACAAATAAGGATTGGTGGCAGCAAGCTACCTTAAAAACCCTTACTCAGTACCACATCCTGGTAGAGGTGGCAAATACTACAAGGCACCAAGAGTGGTCATCCGGACAAATACCACAGAGGGGAGACATCTGATATCTAAGATGCATTGAGCACAATCATATCTTCTCCCTGCCAAAGGGTCAACTATTAATTCCCTTACCCGGTGTAATCTGTAGATGTTCCTTGTGCAAATCCATTTGCTGCAGCAATGCCAAGTGCGCCATAATCTCTGGTAAGCCATGTTAAGAAAATTAAATGTTCAGGAAAGAACATACTTCAGCATTAAATATACACATATTGAACTGAAGGAAGTTATTCTTGGCCTTGTCTACACAGCCAAAGTGAAGCAGTAAGGGAACCCATGACTTGGCTGTTGGGAAAGAAATGACCATGTATGAAGTCTTGAAGGGCAGAATTTTACTGGCACCTGGTTGGGGTCAGGGAGATTGTGGGGAATGGGGTTGCAGGTGATTATGTAGGGAGGTGCAGGATGGTTCCTGAAGTGCTCCCACCACTGAGGCATTTTCCTAGTGGTGGGACTGGAGGTGGTGTGCCTGTTCCAAGAGGCAAGCAACTCCTGATGTGCACGCTGAAAGGCCCTATTAAGAGCCATTTCATTCCCACATGTCCATCACATGGGCAAACTGTCAGCTGCTCCAGAGCTTACAAAGCTTTCTCTACTTGTAGCATGTTAGCATGTTAGTTCTGGCCCTAATTTAACTTTGTCTTTCAGACAGTTACTGATCCATTGCATATTTTCAACATTTCAAACTGTTGTTTTTATTTCAGCTTTCCAATACTTAGAAGTTTGCTTTTGATCTCACCAATTGAATTTTTTTTGCCTTTTCAGATAAGTCTTATGATAGGAAATGCAAGTGTCTTATGTTTTTCTAGTTATTTCTATGAATACCAATTTCATAAAAGTATTTGCTTCTGCACATTTGGAACATTTCCATTTGTACATGACAGTTTAGCCAGAGTTGATGATATTCATGTTGAGTCTGAGATTGTTTGGATTGGGAATCTAACCAAGAATTTTAAATACATTTTTGAGAGACCTGTAACCATATTAAACAACACTTTGGAATGAAGAATCCGAAACTGATCATGATGGATTGTTTTATTCGTTGAATTCTTTAACTTATGTTACTTAGATAAGCACTGATGTAAATCCCTTTGCTTCATCTTTATGCACATTAATTTATTTATACTTTTTTTTGGGTTATGGACATAAGTGGTAAGGCCAGGAACAAAAACAAAGTTGCTCAGCAGGTCTGGCTAATGTTCTGAGGAGGGGTCACCAGACCCAAAACTTTAACACTGTTCTTTCCTTCACAGATGCTGCCAGACCTGCTGAGCTTTTCCAGCAACTTTGTTTTTGTTCCTGATTCACCGTGTTTGCAGTTCTTTTGGTTTTTATTTAGTGGTAAGGCCAGTATTTGTAGGCCATCCCAAATTGTCTTTGAGAATTCCCCTTCTCAAAGGGCATGACCATGATTATGACTGAATATAAGGTAATGTGTATAATAGTTTAGAACTATAGAATCCCTACAGTATGGAAACAGGCCATTTGGCCCATCAAGTCCACACCAACTCTTTGAACAGCATCCACCCAGACTCACACCTCTACCCTTTAACCCCACATTTCCCCATGGCTAATCCCCTCTGCATATCCCTGAACACTATGGGCAATTTAGCATGGCCAATCTACCCAACCTGGACATCTTTGGACTTTGGGAGGAAACCAGAGCACCCAGAGAGAACCCGTGCAAACACAGGGAGAAAGTGAAAACTCCACACCGACAGTCACCCAAGGCTGGAATTGAACCCAGGTCCCTGGCGCTGTAAGGCAGAAGTGCTAACCACTGAGCCACTGTGCTGCCCCTGTGGCTCAGAAATCTTCTTTGGATATTATATCTTGTGCACAAATAAAAGTGATGGAGCAGATTGTTGGGAGAATTTGGTTGGTTGCACAGCTAATACTCGGGGAAGGGATTTCTACTTATTAATAAATGCGATATGTTCCAATCCTTGATATTAAGGTAAATGTCAATACGTCGTATGGAGACGAGGACTGTCGAGGAACATAGAGATTCTGATCTCAAAATTACTTGCTCTTTATGTCTGAATACAGCTAGACATGCAGAGGAATGATGCTAACTCCGCTGAGACCAGGATTCACTAGCTCCAGGGTATGCTTGGATCCCAGCCTTGTAGTAGTTTTCTTTGATCCCGTCTCCATTCCAAAAAACAAAGATCACAGGCTCAGAGCTACTACATTCTAGGACTCAAATTGGCCTGGCATATGGTTGATAGCAAGATTGCCAAATTAGACAAGGTATTCAGTCTCATGATCAGCAAATGTGCTCCATATCATGGGGATTAGGGCTGAAGGCCATAATCTTGGTCCAGGAATTCTGAAGATCAGAAGTGGGGAGGGTCATCTATTTTTCACAAAATTGTTTTAAAGTGGTTCTTAAGACCATAAGAAATAGGAACAGGAGTAGGCCATTTGGCCTGACGAGCCTTCTTTGCCATTCAATAGGATCATGGTTGATTTGGCATTCCTCATATTCACTGCCCTGTGTTTTCTCCATTACCCTTGATTCCCCTACTGATCAAGAAACTACCTATCTCAGCCTTAAATGTACACAGGGATTCTGTCCCTACAGCTCTCTGCAGCAAGGAGTTCCAAAGACTCTCAACCCTCTGAGAGAAGAAATTCCTCCTCATCTCAGTCTTAAATTGGTGCCCTTTTATTCTAAGACCATGACCTCTGGTCCTAGACTCTCCCATGAGGGGAAACATCCTCTCAGCATTTACCCTGTCAAGCCCCTTAAGAATCCTATATGTTTCAATGAGATCATCTTTCATTCTTCTAAACTCCATGTGAGTACAGTCCCAATCTGTTTAGCCTTTGCTCAAAAGACAATCCCTCCTTACCAGGGATCACCCGAGTGAAACTTCCCTGAACTGCCTCCAATGAAATGAAGAATTTCTTTTTAGGGACCAAAACTGCTCTCAGCACTCCAGCTTGGTCTCACCAGCACCTTGTACAGTTGCAGCAAGACTTCCCCATTCTTATACTCCAACCCCCTTGAAGTAAAGGCCAATATTCCATTAACCTTCCTCATTACCCGCTGCACCCGTGTGATAGCTTTGTGTTTTGTGGACAATTACCTCCAAATCCCTTTGTATGGCAGTTTTCTGCATTTTTTCTCCATTTAAATAATATTCTGTTCTTTTGCTCTCCCTTCCAAAATGAACAACTTCTCATTTTCCTATATTATTCTCCTTTTGCCAACATTTGGCTGGCTTACTTAACCTATCAATATCTCTCTGTAAACAGGTTGTATCCCTCTTGCAAACTGCCTTTCCATCTATTGTTGTGTTGTCTACAAATTTGACTTTGGTACATTCACTTCCTTCCTTCAAGTCATGAATATATGTTGTAAACAGCTGTGCTCCCAGCACTGACCCCCCATGGAAACCCACTGGTCATGGGTCACCAACCTGACAAAGATCCCCTCTTCCCCACTTGCTGTTGCCTGTCTGTGTGTCAATTCTCTGTAAACATCAATATACTACCACTAGCACAATGAGCTCTTGACTGATGATTTAATCTTTTGAAGTAGCTTGTCAAATGCCTTCTAGAAGTTTAAATACAACACATGTGGTTCCCCTCAATTTGCACTGGTTGAAACTTCCTTGAAAAGCTCTAATAAGTTCGTCAGATATGATTTCCTTTTCATGAAGTCATGCTGACTTTACTGGATTAGATTATGATTTTACAAATGTCCTGCTATTACCTCCTTAATAATTGATTCCAACACTTTCTCAACAATAGGTATTAGGATATTTGGTCTGTAGCTCCCCACTTTTTGCCTCCTTCCCTTGTTGAATAGGGGTGTCGCATTGGCAGTTTTCCAATCCACTGGTACTTCTCCAAAATCCAAAGATTTTTAAAAACTTACATCCAGTATCTCTGTGGCTACCTATTGTAGGAACCTAGGATTCAAACCATCAGGGCCAGGGAACTTATTTGCCTTTAGCCCCATTAGTTTATCTAATTCTACTTTTTGTGATGGTAATGGTGATTAATTTTGTCATGAGCTCTTCTGAGAATTTTTTAGACTGGAGCTGGCCCTAAGGCAAATTTTACTGCTACTTCTGACTGGCATGGTGTTGGGGAAAATTTGGGGAAATCCATGAGTTAGGAAAGACCAGAGGGACCTCCAGTTTCAAAGGTCTGTTCCTGGAAAACTCTTCCCAATGATCCCACAAGTTCAGCTTAGCCTTCATTCCAATGTAACTTCTGGCATCACACTTCCATGAATTTTAGTGGGCCTCTGATTCTACTGTTAATATGTTCATGTTGTAACCCTAAAAGCCTTGTGCAAATGAATGCCTGGCTTTGTATTTGAGAGTGCAAAGAGGCTTTAGAGCTTTTCTTAACTGGTGAAAAGGCTTTAGCTCATTCCTACTTATATCAACATTTTAGGGAAACAAAACAGCCTTACCTCTGCATTAAACCAGTTCTGCAGTATGATCATTACCACACAAAAAGCATGTACACCATCATTGAGAACTGTAATGTACATTGCTTTGGCTAATATAAGCTAACCCTAACCCTATCAGAAGTCCAGATTCGGTTCTCAACTGAGACTTACATACTCACACTTTCCAGTAAGAGCCACATGCCAGTATTCAAAATTGCCACCTGTGCCCTGCAGCAGTTGGAGGTATTAAAGTGCCAACCAATTTTCATTGTTGGTTAATCGGTTCATTGGCCATTTACTATTGATTTTAATAATAACTTTATGGTTATGCAGTAAAAGGACATTAATGTAATTCTCAAAATGTACAGATATTTCAAATTGGACTACAGATTTTCCTACCATATCACTTAAGGAAAAAAAAAGGGCTTCCAGAAACTAGAATTGTTGTCATAATTAAGAAATATTTCCCAACAGTGAGGCAATTGTATATTAATTAATCTGAACACCAAAAAACATTTATTAGACAATGGGAAGTTGGCAGTAAAATATCTTCATGTAGAGAATTGAGACCAATTAATTGAATAGCTCTACGTTTCCTCCCCAAAACACAGATGTAAAGTTGAAAGGTCTGTAAAGTTAACAATTCAGTATAGACTGTTATTTTATTATGTAGCTATTACAAGTTACAAGATATTTGCAAACTCATTTTGTTGGATACGTGCTGCACTTGGTAGAGAAATAAAGGCACTTTGCTTTGTAGCAATGAATTGTTCAAACAAGACCTGGCTCACATTTGCATTGCACTGTGGAGCAATTTTTTCAAAGGCCAGTGCAAATTCTGTGCTTGTTAGATAACCAGGCTCAGTCCCAGAATGCTGTCGGAGATTGGCTTCACACTGAGGAACATACAGGTAATAATCAAAGAATCACTGAATTCCATTAGAGTTTAAAGTGTAAAACAAAAATCACTCTATTCAGTGAAGATGTTAAAACTGCTTAAGTGGCATTTAATCTGCAAATCTTTTTTTGCTTCAACTCATTCTGTGTAGGCTTTGGAATCTATTCTCTTTCTGAATGTGCTGAAATTCTTCGATAATGCACGGGTTAATTATTAAACCAAGCTGAACAAAACAATCTGGGGTGGCCTGGTAGTTTAGCAGTTAAGATAGGCTCTTCATAATCCTTTGCTCTGCCTGACCTTCAGAATCTGCCAGCCTCTCTGCCAATGATACATTGTTAAAATTTAGTTTTTCTTTTAACGACTTCCTTTCTCCAAAAAACTGAAATTTTCTCAGATCTAACTCATTCTGTTTAATAAATATTTAATGCTGGCATTATCAGTCATTTAGCAGTTAGCAGTCCTTTGAGACCTATACCGGCTTAGACTGATGTTAATCCACCAGACTTCATATTGCTGGCTTTACAACACTGTCACACGAAAGAAAACAGAGCTTCAAACAAGAGTACAGACTCACCTCCATAAACATCTATTCATGAGGATACAGCTGTTGCCTCACTTTTAATATTAGAAGAGGGACTGATCATTAGGGGCCACATTTCACCAGAGGTGTGAATTGGGAGGGGCAAACAATCCCACCTTTGAATCCTGCCTTGTCCACCTTTTGTGGCTAGCTCTCCAACTTTCCTTCCTGGTCCATTGTAGATTTTTCATTGTGGATCTCTCTCCTCAGATTCTGTCCCCCTCTCATTCAAAACTGCTACCTCATTCCCTTTTGTAAAATCATATCCTCAACCTTTCTGCCCTTACAAAGTACAATCCCATCTTCAGACTCCTTGTCTTCTCCAAAGTCTGGAGATTGTGTGGCATCTTTTGAAGCCAGATCTTTGACGCTACTGGGCTCTAGAGAGAAGGTGTCAGCCGGTCTGCTTTGCAAGGGTAGAAGAGGGAAGGTGCTCTTAATTTCCCATTGTGGGCATAGGTTGCCTTCCCCCAGCCGTGCAAATAACCACAAACCTCAAAAGATTGGGATGAGGCCCCCAGCCTTTGCTATGGCAGCCAAGGGATCTGCTCAATTACACATGCATCATCAGAGCAGACCACAAGGAATGAAAAAGTTTAAGCGTTTTCTCCATTTTAGCCCATCTATTAGCCACACAGATTGGCAATGCACCACAAGCACTTTATTCAAATATGCAATAAGTGCAGTGAGGGAGGGGAGATCCAGGCTGTGATGTGAAAAGAAACATTCTATTTTTAATATTGAAGTGTGGTGTTCATAACTTGTAAAATGTAGGAATTATTTTTAAGTTTGAAATATATGAGCAAACAGCAAGCCAGAATATTTAAGAACAGTATTACTCAAAGTTGTAGAATTATTTTGATTATAAAGATGTTTTTGTTGAGAAGTAAGTAAATTTGGAATGCTTTGCTAACATGTAAGTAATGCACAAAGCTGCCAGATCTTTGACATACAATGTGCACACCAGATTTATAAAAATCTGGAATAAAATTCCTTGTAGCTGTTGTGTGTGGTGAATCTATAGTCTCTTCAATCACAATGTAACTGCACAGAGCAGTAATGTCACTTTTTCCAGACAATTCTGAGAATTGCAGAGTTTGTACATGGCTGCTCTGTCCTTACCTCTTTAAATAGTGGTTCAGAATTTGTTAAGATGAGTTTCAGAATATATTCCATCACAAGTGTTTTTGAAATACATTTCTCATTGAAACCCAGATATCTCATCAACATTGTCTTAATTTCATCATCCTGTAAAATACGAGTCAATACTTCGTTAAAAAGCAAAAGAAACAGTAACAACAAGAATGAATAAGCTTGTGGGTTGGGGACACTTTATTTTCTCCAAAGTGTTCATTACATTTGAACATAGAGGATACAACTATCTCTGATTGGGATGCATTTATTCAAAATTGATTTATCAGGTAATTGGACTGGGAAAAGAATCAAGATATCTCTATATACTGACATTGCTTATGATCTGTTGCTTGCCATTTCTGAACACAGCATTCAAACATTTCATGGACCTTTCTCATGGCTAACCACCTGTAATCATTCTTTAAACGCCAAAGGTGCCCTGTCCCTTTCAGTCACTGATTTCAACTATTAAGCTCAGCAGGTCTGGCAGCATCTGTGAAGGAAAAATCAGAATTAACATTTCGGGTCCAGTCACCCTTCCCCAGAATTGTGCTGAGGAAGGGTCACCGGATCCAAAACGTTAACTCTGTTTTTACCTTCTCAGATGCTGCCAGACCTGTTGAGCTTTTCCAGCAAGTTTGTTTTTGTTCCTGATTTACAGCATCTGCAGTTCTTTCGGTTTTTAATTACATCTATTAAGGTGAAGGCTGAACACGTCTGAAAGTTGCCATAACTGTGCAATTTTGACCTCAGTGGCAGCCGTGCAGTGCTGCCCGTCATTTGCACACCTCAAAAAAGTGCCAGCTACCAGCGAAAAGAAACCAAGTTCTTCACATAGCAACCCTTGTGTACTCAATTTCCCCCAAGAAAATTTCAAAAGCAATGGTTCACTGTCCTTCCAAATGTTTACCCTGCTTTCATAGTATTTTACAGAGTGGTCTTGCAGATGGAAATGATTTGTCAATTAGAGACACCCAGAAGGAACAAGAGAGAATGTGACCAACAACTAACAATTTTGTTTCATTGAGCAAATTACCTTTTCGCTTCAAGGTTACTAGAAACCTGTCAATGGAACAATATTCAAACAAGCAGGGACACAGTCTGACCGATATGGGGCAGCTGATTAACAATAACGCCGTTAAGTCTCTCTCGCTTAGTTAGAGAAGAATGACAAATTGTGGTCAAGCGGGTGTGGACCAAGTGAAACTTTAATGTTGCTCAATATGTGGCTCTAAGAATGAACAGCATCAATTCACCACATGATGAACATATTGGATAATGCTATTGTGGTAGAAGTAGAAGCCAAGAAGGTGGTATAGAAAGAGCCTTGGTGAGATGCTATACCTTATCTTGTAAAGAATATATACGTCAACCACTGTGCATTTATAGTTATGGAAGTGAATATTTAAGGGAGGTGGATGGGATGCCAAACAAACTGGCTGCTTTGACCTAGACGATGTTGGGTTCTTATAGGCTGTTAGAGCAGGACTTATCCAGCCTCTTATTCCATGACATGTCTAACTTGTGTCTTTAGATGGTCAAAAGGTCTTGTGGAATCAGGAGGTAACTTACTTCAGAATATCCAGCTTTTGACAGGAAACTCTCATATTCATGTGGCTTATCCAATTATGTCAGTGGAGATTTGCAGAATGTCGATGGCAATGGATGTCAAAGGAAGATGGTTTGACTTTGGAGTGCTTCATTATCTGAAGAATCATGAATGATAATGAACACCGTGCAATCCTCAGTGGTCATTTCCACTATCTGACCTAAGGATACAGGAAAGGTCATTGATGAAGCAGTGAAAGATGGTTGAGCTCAGATATTGCCCCGAGGGATGTCCTGAGGCTAAAATGATTGGTCCCCAACAACCACAGCCATTTACTTTATGCTAGCTACAAACCTCTCCACTCCATCAATAGAGATTTTCCCTGATTTCCCATTGACATCAATTTTACTAGGGCTTCTTGTTCCACATTCTCTAAATATGAACTTGATATCAAGGGCAATCATTCTCGAGAACCTCTAGAATTTAGCACCTTTTTTCATGTTTGGACCAAGGTTGTAATTGAGTGGTCTGGGTGGAATGTAATTTAATCATCCATGAGCAGATTATTAGTGGGTAAGTTTCACTTGATAGCACTTCTGGTGAATTTTCCACCACACTGCTGATGACTGAGAGGAAGTTGTTGGGCGGTAATTATTGCACAATACATTTACATTTTTGTGGAGAGACATATCTGGGCCATTTTCCACATTGTTGGGTACATGTCATAGCTGTACTAAGACAACTTAGCTACAGGCATACAAATACAGGGATGCTGGAGAAACTCTGCAAGTCTGTCATGGGTAACAAAGGAAGTGGCCAAGGTGGATCATCCATTCAGCATTTCTGGCTGAACATATTGCAAGAAGTCCTTTTGCGTTAATATGCTAGGCTATACTATCATTGAGAATGGAATGTTTGTGGAGCCTTCTTCTTTAGTTAGCCATTTAATTTTCCAACACTAGTCACAACATGACTGTAAAGCTTTGACCTGATTCATTAATTGTGAAATCACTTAGCTCTGTCCACAGCATGCAGCGTCCACTATTTAGCATGTATATACGCCTGTGATGTAGCTCCACCAGGCATGTCTGCATGCGTATGCGTGTATGTGTGTGTGTACCTGATTTGTGTGTCCTAGACCTACACAAAAAGTTTTGCTGGAATATTTCCAGGATTGCTGTGCATAGGCCTTGTGTTCTCCTGCTCAAAGGTCAGATTGAGTTTGGTGAGATTATATATAAGCAACAGAAAAGCTTTTTCCAAAGAATAAAAATCACACAACAGAAAAATATCTTCCTCATCAATCAGAAGCTCATGATGGGAATAAACAATAGTTTGTTACTTTGGCAGTGAGAAGGTTAACTCAAAGGCATCTTTATCTAATGAAGTATAATCTAACAGATCGGTTTCGAGGAATAAAATGTCACTGATCACTGTCACACTTCAAGGATGATAAAGATGGTTTTCTTTCAGAACTCTACTCCTAAAATTGAGGTCATGTGAACTATTAACTCCCTGCATCAGTGCACTTTAATAGGACCTAGGTTGTCCCTGTTAATCAGTACACAATCCAGTGATGTGCATCCTGCTATCCAGCATTTTGATATCCCTTGTTTGGTAACTGAGCGAAAAACAACCTTTCACTTAACATGAAACAAAAGATCTGAAGTGTGCAAGGACCTAGTCTTATCCGCACAAGAGCACACTTTCTGTGCATCAGGGAGTATTATGGAGTCACAGAATAGTACAAAATGAAATACATTGATATATCATTATGTTGTACCTCAGGGTGACTGGAGTCAATCTTGTGCCAACCAATTCCTTACATGGTAACTGTTATATTTTTATCCGATAACAGAAATTGCTGACTGGCGACCATAAAGAAGAGAGAGAATCGTTGGGTTAGTTACAAAAATTCTTCTGGGTTCATGCTGTCTGGTTACAGAACAAAATTTGTAAAATTACATCATCAAATGACATATGGGAAAGGAAATTTGTGAAGGAGTGAAGACAGTAAAGAGAAAAAAATGCTGAAGAAAGGAAGAGAAATTTTAACTCACTAATAATGTCCACAAAAGTCATGTCAGAGATAATAAAAGTATGTGAGAATATAGGGTGACTTTACAATCTCAAAGCAACAGTGAGCTTGCGGTCTGGAGATGCTGCAGTAGAGGCGGTTGAATGAGATAGCTGAAAGAGTCAATGCTGTCTCATCAGCGACAGGATCAGAGAGTCTTCAAAAGAGAACCTGAAGCAGACCATTTGGCCCCTCAAGCCAGAGCTGCCATTCAACAAGATCATGACTGATCTGTTTGTTTTGAATTCCACATTCCTATCTATCCTCAACTCTCAATTCCCCTGCTTAACAAGAATCTATCCAGCTTGATCTTAAAATAGTCAATGACCTGCTTTCACCGCTTTCTGAGGCACAGTCACATGACTCTTTGAAAGAAAAAAATTCTCCTCATTTCTGCCCTGAAAGGGTGGCCACTAAGTTTAAAACAATGCTTACTAGGGCTGGATCAACACAAAAGAGGAATCAGCCTTTTCAAAACCACCCTGTCCAGACCATTTTAGGATCTTACATGTTTCAATCAAGTCACCCCTCACTCTTTGAAACTCCAGTGGAAACAAGCCCAGCCTGTGTAACCTATTCTCATAAGGCAACCCACTCATTCCAGGTATCAGTGTAAAAAATCTCCTCTGAATTGCTTCCAAAGCATTTACATTCTTCCTTAAATAAAGAGGCCAAAATTGCATATAGTGAGATCTGGTCCAGGTAATACCATATACAACTGAAGTGGAACATTCTTATTTCTATATTCAATTTCTTGCATAATGAAGGATAGCATTCCAGTAGCCTCTGGCTGTACCTGCATACTAACTTCTTGTCACTCATGCACCAGAATACCTAAATCCTTTTGCATCTTTGAATTCTGCAGTCATTTTCTGTTTATAAAATACTCTGCTATTTTATTATTCCTGTCAAATTGAACTACACATTATTCCACATTATACTCCATCTGCCAGATTTTTGTCAACTTATGCTATGTATATCCATCTGCAACCTCCTTATAGCTTCTTTATAGCACATTTTCCCAGCTATCTTAGTATCTTCTGCAAATTTAGTTACCATGCCTTCGCTGCCCCTATTCATGTCACTGATTGTAAATTGTAAAATGTTGTGGTCCTAGTCCCTGGGGTGATAGTGGGGTGGGGGGAGAGCGGGGAGGCTGTTCACAAGATCACTGACCCCAGCACAGTTCAAGCACAGACCATCCGATGTTACTGCCCAACTTTCCCCAGTACTGGTGTCAGTGGCCCATGAGCTGGAATTCACTCTCCCATACCAATCTTTGTGCCATACATTGGTTTCTCTAATTCCATGTACCCAATGCCAATGCTCATGTGACTCAGGTAATAACCCAGCATATTATTATAAACTCTGATATTCTGTTTCACAATTTAGTGCCTAACTCCTCATACTTTCTATGCAGAACCTCTTAACTAGTTCTGTCTATGTTGTTGGTAGCTACATGGACCACAACCATTGGATCTTCCTCTTCCAACTGCGCGTTGCTTTCCACCCATGAGCAGATACCCTGAATCCTGACTGGACAGGCAACATAGCTGTCTGCACTTTTGCTCGTTGAACAGAGAACAAAGTCAACACCCCTCATTGCACTTTCACCTGCTACGATTACATCCCTTCCTGTTCCTCCCACTTGAAAGGCTTTCAAGAACCATGGTGCCATGGTCAGTTTGCACATCCATCCTGCAGCCTCCACTCTCATCCAAACAGATTGAGGGAACCTCAAACATATTGGACACTGATACTCTTGCCAGATGGATCCCTCACTCTCAGTCATGCTCGCCTTTCCTTGACCACTGTCCAAATCAGAGGACCATATCCTGAGTGGTGTGCCTGCCTCCTGGTACAAAGAATCCAAGTACCTACCCCTTCTCCTGATGTATTGCAGTGTCTGCAGCACAGCATCCAGCTTGAAAATTTTAAAAATAGTAATGACCTGAACAATTTACCACTTCTTTCCCTGTTAGTACAGCAAAAACCAACTCCAATCAGCACCAATAAATTTACTCTATCCTTGACAGTCTACAATGGGATCCCTTTCCCACCTGCTCTCAGTGATGCAGTCTGCCTGTCTAAGGGTCCTCACCATGTTCACTCCTCTGGGTGATGCAGACTGCCTGTGTCAGGGTTTTCATCTCTCCACTCCTCTATGTAATTCTGAGTCACTCTCTCGGGGTCATCCCCTCACCTGCTCCTCCGGTCAGGAATACATTTGCTGATTGCCAAAGTGTAATGACAGGGTTTAATGAAATTGTAGACAAATCTATGAAGTAAGCAGTGACATCAGTTGGTGCATGCTGCTCTGTAGCCTTCCTATCATGTACTGTGTAACAGTAAATATAATTCAATAGTTAGAAATCTAGCCTGAGTTTATATCAGAGGCTAAAGAACACACACAAGAACACAAGAATCAAATATGGTGACAATATGGAGATATCAGTCTAAAGTAAACTCTTTGTTTTTTCAGATGAATCTGAAACTCACAAGGTATGATTGAGCAACCAGGAGGCAAGATTGGACTATAAGGTATGAGAATCCTCAGAAGATTTCCCAAAGATAGTGGCTTGATGGCTTATTGATGTGAGGAAGCAAGCAGAGGTGGCAGCCTGGTGGTAATCTCACTGAACAAGTAATTCAGAATGTAAGGGCAAAGTTCTGGAGATATGGATTTGAATCTCATCCTTACAGACAGTGAAATTTGCATTCAGTAGGAATCTGGAACAAACAAAAAGCCAGTCTAATGACAACTAAGTAACTACCGTTGTAAAGAAATTTGCTATCCTTACCTTGTCTGGCCTACACGTGACCCCATAGTGATGTGACTGACTTCTAACAATTAGGGAGGGATAATAAATACTGGCTGAACCAGCGATGCCCACAACCTTTAAATTAATCATAAACAAAAACTTCCTTGGCCATTACTGAGGTTATAAGCCCTTAGGGACACATGATAATCACAACCAGAATTCTTAGTCAATCATTCTGAATGCCAACAACTTTAATATTAAATATTTCCTCGATTCAAGATCAACCATTACTTTTTTACCACCTACTGTGGAACAGCTTTATACAGTGCATTTTTAAAAACATTTGTCAAGGTCCAGGCTCTTGGAGGCGTTAAGCTTTAGGGTGTATGTTGGCTTGAAGCAACACTGCTCTACAATGTTACATATTTGAGAGAACCTATTTATATCTTAGGGAACCAAATTGTAGTGAATGTAACAAGGTCAGCCAGGTGAACCTCATAGACTACGAGTTCCCTGATTGGGCTTGTTAATCTGGTCCAATCAGGGAACCCTCGCTGACTGATGGAAAATAGGAGTGTCAGGCATCCTGACACTCTGAGAGCTGGCTCTGAGGAAGCTGGATCAGTGTCGACGACTTTCCATGTGTAAATAAAGGGTGACTTGGTGATGGGATAACAGCCTCTGAGGAGTTATTTCAAAAACCAACCCCTTGTTAAATCAATGGGCTTGTATGCAATATGTCTTCTACAGATGGGAGAAGTCTTCCCATGTTAGTGAAATGATTTCTGTCTAAATGATAACTTCAGACAAGAGGATGACAATATTCCATTCTTTGAGGATTTGCTATGAACAGATTATGAAAGCATTCCACCTCAGAGACTTTACCTCAGCATCTTCAGGAACAAGAGTGTTTGCTTCTAAAGAGGATCTGCTTGACATTTTGTGAATTTTTCCCACAATTTCCTCCACCCATTGAAGGTCCATGCTGAAAAGAATGGATGCCATTTTATGAGGAACTTTCTCAGCTTTTCCAAAAACTTGATCAGCATTATGATCCTTTTCAAATTGCCTTAGAAGATGAGGCGCCTCTTCCTTCTTCAGAAACTCCGAATCAGGAGACACATGCAGGGGGTGAACCCGAAAGCATATTGCCATAAGTCCTCATTTTGTCATTTCCAAAAGTAGATCCTGTGTATCTGACTCTTCAGTTCTTGATGGAGTATATCATGATTTCTCTGATACATCTCCAGATCCAAGAAAGAACAGACTTTTTCATGTCAATTTGTCATGACATCAGTTTTTATAACTGGCAGTGCTAATCAAGAGGTGGTACACATTAAAGAAGTGATGCAAGTTCTAGTACTTTTATCTTTAAGGAATTTCACCCTGGTATTTCATTCAGCAGTACACAAAGTGAGCCTGATGTGTTTGTCCAAGAATATAGGCAACAGGAGAGCCCATACATACAGAAAAAGTCTTCAGAAGCTCTGAAGCATGAGAACAATGCTCCACTTTTGTATAAAAATCCAGAAAATTCTTCATCTTCATCTATCATTGTAAAGACACTGCCTGATCGGACTTTCCATAATCTTAAAGTTCCTCTTAACTTGTCTTTTCATCCAGAAAATTTTGCTGAGATTCCAGATGCTCTCTGAGCAGTCCTGACTGGGACTGCTTCAATGAAGGCAACGGTCTCTGAAGAAATGTTCATTGATTCTTCAGTCACAATGAATGTGATCTACATTGACTTTACAAAAGCATTTAACAAGGTTATGGTAGCCTCATGGAAGTCTGTTCCAGAAAATCAAATTGCATGAAATCCATGGTGAGTTGGCAATTTGGATACAAAATTGGCTTGGCCATAGAAGACAGAGGGTAGTTGTGGAGACATGATTTTCTGTGGATGTCTGTGACCAGTGAAGTTCTGCAAGGGTCAATGCTGGGAACTCTGTTGTTTGTAATATGTATAAATGATTTGGATGAAGATCGCAATGGTCTGATGATTAAATTTGCAGATGACATGAACATTGGTGGAGCTGTGGATAGTGAGAACGGGTATCAAAGGATGCAGCAGGATATCAATCAGTTAGGTGGACAAATGGCAGATGGAGTTTAATCTGGACAAGAGTGAGGTGATATATTTTGGGAGGTGAAATGCAAGAGGATACTGTAAATGGCTAGACTCTTAGAGGCATTGTTATACAGAGGGATGCTAAAGTCCATGTTCATAACTCCCTGAAAGTGGCAACACAAGTGGATAAGGTGATAAAGATGTCTTACAGCATGCTTGCCTTCATTGGTCAGGGCATTGAATATAAAAATTGGCAAGTCTTGTTGCATCTGTATAAGACTTTGGTCAGGCCACATTCAGAGTATTGTGTGCAGTTCTGGTCCCCACACTATAAGGAAGATGTCGAAGACTGGAGAGAGGTTTACCAAAATTTTGCCTGGATTGGAGTGTATTAGCTATAAGGAGAGGTTAGACAAACTTGGACTGTTTTTGCTAAAGCGTCAGAAACTGAGGGGCAACCTGATAGAAGAATATAAAATTATGAGAGGCATTTATAGGGTGGATAGTCAAGAATCTCATTCCCAGTGTGAAAATATAAAATACTAGGGGTCATAGTTTTAAGGTGAGAAGGGGAAAAGTTTAAAGGAGATTTTTACTCAAAGGTATCTGGAACACACTGCTGGGGGTGTGGTAGAAGCAGATATGATAGCAGAGTTTAAGAGACATTTAGATGCACGAACAAGCAAAGAATTGAGGGATACAGACCATGTATAGGCAGATGGGATTAGTTTAGAATAGCATCATGGTTGGCACAGACATGGTGGGCCGAAGGACTTGTTTGTACTTTCAATGTTCTACGTAAGTGAATCAATACTTTGCAGTCTGCCTGATGATTCAGTCATCTCTTTATTCTAGAATTGAAAATGTGGTGCATGATTCTCAGGGTGCTAATGTCCTGCTGTTACAATTAAATGGAGATATTCCTCAGCTCCTCTTCGATTGTGCAGCTTCACTGTGCAGCAGTCTTTCATTGCCAGATTTTTTTTCCTTCAATAGAAGCTATCGTGAAAGAGGCAAAGATATATGATATTTTGTCAAGTGGAAGTGGTGCCCTTGTGATCAGCACTCACCTGATTTCATTTTAATGCAGTAGCCCACAGGCCACCTGCCCCTTCAGTGCCATGCACATTTGGGACATTATTACTAATTCTCCCCTTATTGTTTCAGTTTCTGAATATGTGCTTCCAGGCCAGCCTTTCTGCCATTGTCCGCCTATGTTATTTCAAATGGCCAGGTCAGGGAGACTTGAAAGATGTCCACAATGTTTGAATCTGTGAGAAACAGACTCTGGGGGGGTGTTAATAGGGTCAAAACTACATTGAGCCTTAAGAGGAATGTCTTTAATTAAATGTTTCAGTTAGTAATGTGAAGAACATATTTTTACTCCAAAACTGGCAAAGTATTGAGCGGCACGGTGGCTCAGTGGTTAGCACTGCTGCCTCACAGCACCAGACCAGGGGTTCCGGATTCGATTCCACCCTCAGGTGACTGTGTGGAGTTTGCACATTCTCCCTTGTGTCTGCGTGGGTTTCCTCCGGATACTCTGGTTTCCTCCCACAGTCCAAAGATGTGCAGGTTAGGTGGATTGGCCATGCTAAATTACCCGTAGTGTTCAGGGATGTGTAGATTAGGTGGGTTATAGGGGGATGGGTCTGGGTGGGATGCTCTTAGGGTTGGTGTGGATGTATTGGGCCGAAGGGCCTGTTTCCACACTGTAGGGATTCTATGATCTTTTTGAGGGGGGAGAGAATGGTGAGAAATGATGTAGTGATCAGGTTCAATGAATATGTGGATGAGGTAAGCAGTAGTATGAGTGATCTCAGTCATTATATATTAATATTCCAGAAAGCAGTTGGATCCTGTACAGTGGTGAACAAGCTGATCTGTAGCCTTACCATCATGTGCCATGTAACAACAAAACAAGTTTAGAAGTTACTAAGAAGTCTGGCCTGATCTTGAATCAAGGCCCAAAGTAACCACACAAGAACACAGTGAAGTGCAGAGGTTACCAAGGCAAAAAACTTTCACAATTTACTAAGCTTGCCCTGTTGTCTTACAAACCTGCTTAACAACATGTCCCCACAAAAATACCAAAAATAACTTCAGATGCTGGAAATTAGAAACAAAAACAAAGTTGCTGGAAAAACTCAGCAGGTCTGGCAGCATCTGTGGAGAGAAAAAGCAGAGTTAACATTTCAGGTCCAGTGACCCTTCTTACCTGCAAACTCAGTGCAGCATCACTCTGGGAAAATGTACATCTTTCTGATAAATGTTCATCAACATTCAAAAAATCTCAACTAAACTTTCATTGACTAATTTGTTTTGTTGTATGCCAAAGCATTTGTAGCACATTGTCATGTTGATCAGAGCATAGAACTCACTGTGTATACATAAGAAGGCTGACCTTATGGAATCTGATTTAATTCAAGTGAGACATCAGCAAGTAAGACATTTGTTGCAGTTTATCCTTTTCGACGTCAACACCCAGAAACTGCCCAGGTAAAAAGTAAAGCATATTATCATTAGTTATCGAAACTTAATTGTTAGTGCATCATTTGCAAATTAATGGGTCAATATACTGGGGAAATTGTTCATAATATTCCCCCAATGCAGTACACTCTCAACATAATTGACAGTTTGAAAAGATCAGTACAGGGCAATGTATAAAATTGTAGCTTAGAGGTATGATATGTGGTATTGATGAGTCTGTTTGAAGTCTGAATTAAATTTCAGTGGAAGTAATGAAAAAACCTGATGTAATTAATTTTCTGTACATTTCTACTCTTGTCAAAGTGATATTCTTCTGCTAATCTGGAAGAAGGAAAACCTGGCAGCAAAGAGTGAACAATGTTAAAACAGCCTATTGAATAATTACCATCCTTCAGCCAACAAATCTACCAATGATACCATCGTTTGTGACCACCATAAATATTCAAAAAGCCTTACTCCATCCGAAATCTTGATCAGTTTTCAAATTATTTAACCATTAATATTTATCATGTTTTATCATTAATTTTTACTCAGTCTCCAACTTAAATGCTGTTTTCTGATAAGTAAGACTTTCAGGATCAATTTGAATAATCCCTTTGGCTGAGAAATTTGGTTTTCCCCATCATGTGGAGGAGTGAACACTGCACTGGCCTGTTTATTTAGTCCCCGGCAGTATGTTTGTTTTTGTATCACAATGTCTCTACCCCAGCAGCCCACTTCCATCAATTCCCCTTCAACATGGAGGCCCCCCACATTGAATTTTCCTTCCAAATATCCTTCCTGCCTGCCTGAACCCTGATATTACACCTAAGTATCTTTGTGCTTGAGATTTCTGAAGCTTTGTCCAATTTAGAAAATAGTCTATGCCTCTATTCATCACTCCAAAGCGCAATAATGTCACATTTTCCCACATTGTATTCCATCTGTCTGCCATTTCTTTGCCCACTCTCCTAGCCTGAAGAGTAAGCCTAGGCCTCTGAATTACTAGAAGCCATTGCTTCTCTAATTTAGGCTTGAGCTTCAGCTATTTACAATCCATATCAGTGACTGTTTTGAAATAGCAAAGTGCAATGTAACCATATTTGCTGAACACAAGCTAGGAGAGGAAGTAGGCAATACAGCCCCTCAAACCTGCTCCATCATTTAATATGATCATGGCTGAGCCCAAATCAGCCTCAACTCCATTTTCCTGCCCGCTTCCCATAACTCTTCAACCTGTTACCAATTAAATTTGTGTCTATCTCATCTTTAATTTTATTGAGTGTCCCAGTGTCACCACACTCTGGGGTAGTGAATTCCATAGGTTTGCAACCCTTTGAGAGAAGTGATTTCTCCTCATTAGTTAAAAATCTGCTACCCCTTAACCAAAACTATGGCCGTTTATTCTATAATGCTCCACAAGAGGAAATGTCCATTCTACATACACATTGTCAATCCCCTCTAGTTTCTTCTATACTTGGAGCAACTTGGAAAGTCCTCGCAGCGAGTAATGAGCTGATGTCACCAGGTACCCGTTCTGAGTCCCACATTGAGAATTCCTGGCATTTGGTAGGATAGGAAGCAGATTATTACTGAGGTGAATTATGCTTTTAATATGGCATTTAACAAGCTATAATCCCCTTTAAATGACATTTTGCCACTGTCCAGTGAGAAACTTGATTTTCCACTCGGCAAATGCATAAAAGATGAAGCAAGTTACTCTAGATGTCAAGATAGGCCTTGCTGGACTTCTCATGTGATTCTGCCATAAATCATGTTATAACCGGCATTTTTCAGACCCCTGTACGATTTCCACCCAGAGAGACAGAGAGTGTGAGAGCTTCCCGGTGTGGGGAAGAGGCCATCAATTAACAGATTCACCAAAAGAATCATATAAGGAATTCAGAAGATGCTTATTTACTCAGAGAATGCTGAGTGTGAGAAATGTACTATCAGAGAAATTAGTTGAGGTGAATAATACAAATGTGTTTAAGGAGAAGCTAAGTAAGCATATGATAGACTGGAAACAAAGGGTTAGGATAATAATCAGAGATAGTAGGAACTGCAGATGCTGGAGAATCTGAGATAACAGGGTGTACAGCTGGATGAACACAGGAGGCCAAGCAGCATCATAGGAGCAGGAAGGCTGACGTTTCAGGCCTAGACCCTTCAGAATGTTGGATGATGAAGGATGGGAGAAGACTGGAGTAGATTATAAATGCCAATATAGACTGGTTGGGCTGCATTACCTGGTCCTGTGCAGTTATTCCATGTAATTCTACATAAAAGTGCTTCCCCTATTAGTGTAAGTGCTTCTTTAATGTTCCCTGTAGACAGTATATGGAGTTCCCTACAACCTGTAACCAGCTATCACCAGATTCAATGTAGTGATGGGGTAGTTGTGAATGCTACAACTGAAATATTTAATGGTTGAAGTTGTATAAAAGAAAGCCTGGGAAAATGTGGAGAGCTTTGAATAGGGTTGACTTGCAATCTGTTCTCCCAGAATAGGCAGGGAGGTTATCTGCACAGTTAATTTGGGTCAATTTTGGGAAATTCTGTCAGGTTGCACCCAATTGAGTACAAAACTCTATGTTCTATTTTAACATCATTGTTTTAAACCCAGGAGAATCTATTCTATTACGATAAGCAGACAGTTTTACATGAATTTACTCTCCACTGAATCCTTCAACGATATCTCAACAGTTTACTGGCTGAGTGTCATTATTGCAATCACTCTTCTCATTCAGGAAATACTGCAAGTGAAGCAAGCCTAAATGTGTGGGGTTTTTTTTGTTTGTGCACATGCAGAATCTTCTGAGTTGATTTGTTAGCCTACCTGTAAAGAGTAAACTACAGAGACAAACATCTGGAAATCACTAACAGACTGCCAGGAGACACAGTTCACCAGCTCGGCCATCAAAACAATGTAATGTAACACCATGGCATCCAACTTCCCACACAAAATATGGCCAAATACGGCAATCAGCTGTGAACACAAAGAACAGAATTGGATAGACCAAAATACACAGCTTACAAAAGGACAAGGCATCAATATTAAGGAATCTGGAAACAGTGGAGGGAAATCAAGGAGCTCAACAAAACTTATTTCAAAAGGAAAATGCATCACTGCTATTTTTACATAGGGTGTAAAAGATTTCTCCCCATCACACAAAATATCTTTGTAAAACTCACATATTTGCTCAGTGCAAATAGAAAGAAATGAATCACTATTTTAGAATGCCTGAAGAGTTATGTAAGACATTGCTAATAATGTGGAACTATATTCCACTTAGCTTTAATCTTGAATAAAAATATTTTTAATCAACCTGTTATGATACACCTCTGGATCACATATGACTTGAACCCAAACCTTCTGGCTTGGAGGTAGGGTCACTATCACTTTACCACAAAACCCTTCAGATTTCTTTTTCCTGAAGTCTGCATTATTTTACAGCTCTAAAGAGCCCTGTTGTAGGGTCAATGAGAGGTTCATTCGTATTAGGAACTTTCTGGTCAGATAGATATTGTTTCTTCGAAGTACCCGTTCCCCACACACACAGGCCTACAAAAAAGCAGGAAATTACATGCTTTCATTCTTTTTAAAATATATTTCTACATTTGCTTTGTATCTACAGCAGATGTGTCAAACACAGTGTGATAATTGTTAGATGGTAAGTTTTTATAGATGGATAGATAGATACTTTGGAACACATCCAACTGCAAAATGCACATAAAATATCCAATGGTTAAAATGCATCTATTTTCACTAATCTATTTTAAACAAAATGAATTTCTTTGTGCCTATTATTCAGCTAAAGAGAGCCCAAATCGCATACATCTGTTACATGTATTTTTATATAAGTCTAGCAGAAAGAAAATGACTGATGATATTTTATCAGTCTATATATCCTTTTATATCCTTCCAAAGATTGAGTAGACACAGGAATAGTTTGATACATGCTCAAGTTAAACTACTTCAAAGTATTTTATCTGCATCCATTTGAAAGGTAAGTATTTATAACAAGCATTTTCTGGACGACTTACCCTGTTTGTTGATGCGTATTTCTCTATAGCAGTCAGAAAATTAAATAGGGACAAGTTGCTGAGTTCTTCCACAACATAGTAATCATTAAAAAGTGCAACAAGGGAATCCTGCAAAAATAAAGCTTGCCGTTATAAACAATATGAAGGAAGTTTACATCAGTGAAAAAGACACTGTGATTCAGCTAGAATAAAACTGTTTATCCATGTTTAAGTGTAAGTTTACTATTTTTCTTTACATTTTTCCCAATAAACATTTTGAATATCAGCCCACCAAACTTTGCTGATCTCTGAGATAAAAAAAAACAAAACTGAGAACATAGTCATCCAAAGGCAGGAATAGTAGGCAGCAATGTGAAATTATTCCCTTTCTATGTAGTATCAAACTTAAAACCAAGGGACAGGTAGTCAAACTGTAAGGACATGGCAATTACTGACATGAATGTCAGAGAAGATCACTGGTAACTCCACCTCTCTGCTTACTCCTCTAGCCTCTCCATCTTGGATAGCAGTCACCAACATTCCAAGGCATACTCCATGGGCAGCAAGTGCCTATACGTCACATCCATGGACATTGGAATCAGGCATATACCAGCTTCACTGCACCCTCATGGCACATCTCTGATCCAAATACAATACAACTTTGTATTTCAATGTTGCACTCTGGAGTGCACTGGCACCTTTCATTGGAATGACGCTGCTGGGACACTTTCCATGCAGGTTCCAAGCACCCAACTTGTGAATTGAAGCATGCCGAGTCTCAGGGCTCTGCAGCTTGATCTCTTAGCACTCACTCACTTTGCACCTACGTCGATGCTGACAGTGTTGTCTTGGCTTTTTGCACTTTACCCCCTCAGAAACAGGTTGAAGGCTCCAGTTCCTTTGTCTAGATCTGCCAGGCGGCCTGACAGTGGTTATGGATAGTGACCAGTCAAAGGGGTGGACATGTCGCTGTACTGCATTACTGGGCTATGTCAATCTCACAGTAGCACCATTTTTCTGCAGCCTACACAGCATACACAGTGCATGAGCATCAATCAGCTGGGCATGTCTGAAAGGCTAAAAGTAGTTGTTCATTTTCAAGTCAAAGGAAACACTCTTCGATCAGGAAGTCCCAGCACAAGAAATCAGTACAGTCTCCAAAAACAGTCCAGGGGCTTTGGCACAGTCAATCAGCTGCTTGGGGCAGTCAGGTTCAGGGTCTGTGTTTCTACAGTCCAGGAACAGGACTATAGTCAGAGTGTTGTGACTCCAGTGTAACAAAGCTGGGGAGTCATAGTAAGTCAACCAGGGAGATGTGTGGCCAAGTTCAGCTCTAACTCCATTTACAAATTTGCTCATGACACCATCATAGTGGGTTGGATCTTAAACAACGATGAGACACAGTACAGGAAAGAGATAGAGAGCTTAGTGGCATGGTATAAAGACAACAATCTCTCCATCACAGTCAGCAAAACGAAGGAGCTGGTCATCGACTTCAGGGAGCGGAGTGGAGAGCATGACCCTGTCTGTATCGATGGAGCTGAGGTGGAGATGGTCGACAGTGTCAAGTTCCTAGGAATAAATATCACCAACAATCTGTCCTGGTCCGTCCACGTCAAAACTACAATGAAGAAAGCTTCTACTTCCTCAGAAGACTAAGGAAAATGACATACCAATTTTTATAGATGAACCATGGAAAGCATCCTATCAGAATGCATCACAGCTTAGTATAGCAACTACTCTGCCCAAGACCGTAAGAAATTGCATTGAGTTGTGAACGCAGCATATCCACCACAAAAATCAGCCTTCCTTCCATTGACTCCATCTATAATTCCTGCTGCCTTGGTAAAGCAGCCAACATAATCAAAGACCCCTTCCACTCCAATTACAATCTCTTCTACCATCTTTATTAGGCACAAGATACAAAAGCTTGAAAACACATACCAACAGATTCTGGAAAAGCTTCTTCCCTGCTATCATTAGAGTTATGAATGGATCTCTCATATATTACATTTAATTTTTTTCTGCAAATTCTCTGGAGCTGTAACACTATATTCTGCATTCTGTTCTATTACCCTGATGTACTTATGTAAGGTATGATTTGACTGGATAGCAAAAGAATACTTTTCACTGTATCTCGGTACATGTGACAATAATAAATCAAATCAAATCAAATCCAGAGAAAGGAAATTTCCATCCAAGGACAGACTTCATGTTTCCTTCCCATTTTTTAAGGGCTTCAAAGTAACTCATATTTTTTGAGAGGCAGCACAGTGGCATGTGCCAGACTTTCCTTGAACAGGTTTATATTACCAATGTGAATTTTCTGTCTCTTCAACTTTTGTCAGTCCTGTTAATCCTACAGGAATGCATCTCATCTTTATTTGATGCCACTGCTAATGATCATTTGAATGGTAAATGATTTGTAGAATGTCTAAAATTCACTTGATTAATTAAGTCTTCATTTCAAACCACCTGCCAATCACTGCAATATTCTACTAACAAATCAAAAAACCAGTTTGGGTTTGGGAAACATAAATCCAACCTAACATGGAATTGGCAGATTTTCACATTTGATTCATGTTGCAAACAATTGTCTAATTAGCAGCAATGTAAGACTGGCAATTACATTGTGTCATATTATTTTATCTTAATCCTTTCATATCAAATTTCATTGCTATTTTAACAGAGGTGCTAACCCATTTAATTGAAACAGATTAGTACCAATGCTAAAATAGTTGACAAAGTAATTTGTCATGAATGCTTTAAGTATCTGACTGATAACATCTCAGATCTAATTTTTAGTGTATAGTTTGGTATCTGATTACAGTTTTAACCCAGTGTTATAAATTAGTTTCTTAAAAAAGAGAAAAAAAGTTACATAAATTATCTGAAATGATAATCATGATAAATTATTACACATGTGCCTTTCCTGTCCCTTGACTACTTTCTTCTATCTCTGATGTTGTAATCCTAACAATAGGGAATGTATTATTCCCCTTTGTAGAAAACTAATATTTGAGCTGTTAGCTCATATCCCATCAGATAGAAGATTTAATTAGAGTTAAATCTCTTTAAAAATTCATGAATTTCTCCTCCACTTATTTAAAAAAAATGCCTGCTCATGATTAGGCAATAGTGCAATCCTAGCAATGTACAGTAAAAGCTATAAGAAAACAAATAATTCTTTATGTAAAGAGCACAAGGTTATTTACTGACAAGAAAAGGGATCCTGGATACCCCGTCAGCTTAGCAAGGTAGGACAAATGGATGTCTTGTAACAACTTCAGAATTATTACTGATTACAAACTACAACTAATTAAGCAAAGCCTAACCTTTTCTTCATATGTAAAGTGAGAATGCTGTTGTGCCCCAGATTCAGAATAGCAGATTTCGTTCTTGGCTTTGATTAAGGGACATAATGATACTTTCCACTTCAACTGAAGCAGCAGGAGAGGAAGACACTAATTACCTCAAATAAACAACAAAGTTTGTCTGAAGCAGACACTTTCATGTCTGGTTCACAAATACAAAGGGAGACAGTTTGCCTAAAGACAAACCAGCAATAGCTTCGGAATGAGAAACCAATAGTGGAAGTATCACGCATGACCCTATTTGTAATCTGTTCATGGGATATAGGAATCAATGGCAAGACCAGTGTTTACTGCCAAACCTCAATTTTTTAAATTCATTCATGGGATGTGGGGGTCGTTAGCCAGGCCAGCATTTATTGGTCATCCCTAATTACCCTGATCAGATGGTGGGTGAGCTGCCTTCTTGAACGACCACAGGCCTTGGGGTGTAGGGATACCCACAGTGCTGTTGGAGAGGCAGTTCCAGGAATTTGATCTGGCAACAGTGAAGGAACTGTGATGTATTTCCAACTCCGGATGGTGAGTGACTTGGAGAGGACCTTGTAAGTAGTGATTTTCCCAGCTGTCTGTTTCCCTTGAGCTTCTAGGTGGTTATGTAATGGGTTTGGAAGGTGCTGTCAATAAAGCATTGGTGAGTTATTGCAGTGCATTTTAGTTGGTACACGCTGCTGTTGCTGTGGGTTGGTGGTGATGGGAGTGAATGTTGAAGGTGGTGGAAGGGGTGCTATTTGTTGGATTGCTTTGTTCTGGATGGTGTTGAGCATTTTCAGTGTTGCTGAAACTGTACCCATTCAGATGCATACAGGGAATTTAATCACTCGAATGACTCGTACATTGTGGATATTGGGCTGTGTCTGGGGAGACAGGAGGTGAGTTACTCACTGCAGAATTCCTACCCTTTGACTTGCCCTTCTAGACACGGTATTTATACAGTTGGTCCAATTCAGTTTCTAGTTGATGGTAACACCCAGGAAGGTGATTGTGGGGAAATTCAGTGATGAGAATGCTGTTGAATGTCCATAACTGATCTTTAATATCTCTCTTCCTGGTGATGGTCATTTCTGGAGATAGTGAATGTTGGTATTCCAACACAAGAGTTACTTTGTTCTGGATGGTGTTGGGTTTTTCATGTGATCTTGAAGCGTCCAGGCAAGTTGGCAGCATATCCCATCACAATGCTGATTTGTGCTTTGTAAATGGTGAACAGGCTCTGAGGAGTCAGGAGATGACTGACTTGCTGCAAAATTTGTAAGGATTTTCTTACCAGCTCTTGCAACCACAGCATTTATGTGGATAATCCACTTAAGTATTTGGTCAACGGTAACTTTCGGATATTGGCGCTGGATTCAGCGATGATAATGCATTGGGTGTCAAACAAAGTATGGAGATGGTCATTTCCTGGCACTTGTGAGACATGTATGCTACATACTGCTTATCAACGCAAACATTAATGCAGAATGGACTTTGTTCCATATGGACATGGATGCTTCAGTGTCTGAAGAGTCATGGATGCTGCTGAACATTGTGCAATTATCAGTGAACATCCCCACTTCTGACCTGATGTGGAGGGAAGGCAATTGAGTGGCAGCTGAAGATGGGTGAGCCTAGGACACTACCCTGAGGAACTTCTGCAGTGAAATCCTGCAGCTGAGATAACTGAGCTCCAATCATAAGCATCTTCCTTTGTGCTGAGTTAGACACCAGCCAACAGAGAGTAACCAAAATAATAATAGGAAGTGCTGAAGTAACTCAGCAGGTAGGCAGCACCTGCATAGAGAGGAACAGATTTAATGTCTTAAGTCTAATACGATCCTTGTTGGAACCTGAAGAAGAATCATATCAGACTTAGAACATTAATGAAGGATCGTATTAGACTTAAGACATTAAATCTGTCTCTCTCCCTCTCCCGCAGATACTGCCAGATCTGCTTGAATTTCTCCAGCATTTTCAGTTTTACGTCCAGACCCCCAGTACCTGCAGTACTTTGCTTTTACTTTCATGGAGAGGTACTCCTGATTCCCAGTGACTTACACTTTTCTAGAGCTCCTTGACACTCCTTCAGTTGAATAAGCTTTGATATCAAGGGTGGTCACTCTCACATCACCCCTGGAAGTCAGCTTTTTTGCCCATATTTGGGCCAAGGCTCTAACGAGGTAAGGATCTGAGTGACCCTCTTGGAACCGAAACTGAGCAGGTTATTGTGCCACTTCACAGCATTATCAAATCCACCTTCTGTCACTTTGCTGATGATCAACGGTAAACGTGTCGGGTAGAAATTATCCAGATGACGTTGTCCTGTTTCCTGTGGATACACCTGGGCTATTTTATACAATGTTGAATAGATGCAGCGTTCCAGCTGTACTCTAACAGCTATAATGCTGTAGCATTAGCTTGGTGAGTGGTGTGGCTAGTTCTGAAGCTTAAGCCTGCATTACTATCACCAGAATGTTCTTAGGGCCATAGCCCTTGTTGTATCCAATGCCGTCAGCTATTTCTTGAAATCACATGGAGTGAATCAAGTTGGTTGAAGCCTTTGGCACTTCTGGCTGAAGATGTTGCCTTCTCTAAATTTCTTCATGTTCATAGGGATTTCATCACATCCTTCCTTCTGCTTTTCCTCACTTTAGTTTTGTTTTAATTGTTATAAATATTTTCACCATCAAAAGCTGCTAAATAAAAATATTTTAGGTTATTAACCCTCACTATGTTGTAAATAATTTATCTATTTAAAATACAGTTGAACTGAAAGGTAGCTTGTCACGGAATATGTTCTTTCCTGATTGACATACTGAAATGCTCAAGTGAATGATCTGCATGTGACTTTTTTATTCACTCATGGGACATGGACATCACTGGCTGGGCCAGCATTTTATTTCCCATCCCTAGCTGCCCTTGAGAAGGTGGTGGTGTCCTGCCTTCTTGAACTGCTGCACTCCACGTGCTGTAGGTTGACCCACAATGTCCTTAGGAAGGGAATTCCAGGACTTTGACCCAGAGACAGTGAAAGAACTATTTCCGTGGAAAATATTTCCAAATCAGGATGGTTAATGGCTTGGAGGAGAGCTTGCAGGTGGTGGCTTTCTCATGTATCTGCTGCCCTTGTACTTCTAGAAAGAAGAGGTCATGGGTTTGGAAGGTTCTGTCTAAGGATCTTTGGTGAATTTCTGTAATGCATCTTGTAGATAGTACACACTGCTGCCACTCAATGATGGAGGGAGTGAATGCTTGTGGATGTGGTGCCAATCAAGTGGGCTGCTTTGTCCTGGATGGTGTCAACCTTCTTGAGTGTAGCTGATTCTTGATTGGAGCTGTACCCATCCAGGCAAGAGGGGAGTATTCTATCATTTTCCTGAGTTATGCCTTCTAGATAGTGAACAAGCTTTGGGGAGTCAGGAGGTCAGTTACTCACTGCAGTATTCCTAGCCTCTGGTCTGCTCGTAACCACTGTATATGTGGTGAGCCTGTTTGAGTTTCTGGTCAATGGTAGCCCCAAGGATATTGGGGGAATCAGTGCTGGTAACACTACTGAATATCAAGGGACATTGATTAGATTGTCTCTTATTGGTGATGGTCATTGCTTCACATTTATATGGTGTGAATGTTACTTGCCACTTTGTAGCCCAAGCCTGTATATTGTCCGTATCTTGTTGTATTTGAACATGGACTGCTTCAGTATCTGTAGAGTCGTGAATGGCACGGAACATTGTGCAATCATCAGCAAACATTCCCACTTCTGACTTGATAATAGAGGAAAGGTAATTGAAGCAGCTGAAGATGGTTGGGCCAAGGATACTACCCTGAGGAACTCTTGCAGAGATGTCCTGGAGCTGACATGACTGACCTCCAACAACCACAACCATCTTCCTGTGTGCCAGTTATGACATTTAGCAGTGGAGAGTTTTCTCCTTGATTCCCATTGATTCCAGTTTTTCAATGGGCTGTTTGATGCCACACTCCAGTCAAATGCAGCTTTGATTTCAAGGGTTGTCATTCTCACCTCACCTCTGGAATTCAGCTCTTTTGTCCATGTTTGCACCAAAGGTGTAATGAGATCTGGAGCTGAGTGGCCCTGGCGGAACCCAAACTGGGCATCATTGAAGAGGTTATTGCTGAGCAAGAGCTGCTTGATAGCACTGTTGATGACATCTTCCATCACTTTACTGATGTTCGAGAGTAGACTGATGGGGTGGTAATTGGCCAGATTGGATTTGTCCTCCTTTTTGCTGCTTGGGCAATTTTCCACATTGGGTAGATGCCAGTGTTGTAACTGTACTGGAAGAGCTTGGCTCGGGGAGCAGCAAGTTCTTGAGCACAAGTCTTCAGTACTACTGCCGGAATGTTGTCAGGGCCCATAGCCTTTGCAGTATCCAGTGCCTCCAACTGTATCTTAATATCTCATGTAGTGAATCGAATTGGCTGAAGACTGGTACCTTTGGGGCCACTGGAGGAGGCCAAGATGGATCATCCCCTTGGCACTTCTGGCTGAAGATTGCTGCAAATGCTTTTGCACTAATGTGTTGGGCTCTTCCATCGTTGAGAATGGGAATATTTGTGGAGCTTTTTCCTCCAGTGAATTGTTTAATTTTCCACCACCATTCATGACTGATGTGGCAGGATTGCAGAGCTTTGATTTAATCCATTTATTGTGGGTTCATTTAGCTGTGTCTATCACTTACTGCTTATGTAAGTAGTCCTGTTTGGTAGATTTGTCAGGTTGGCCACCTCATTTTTAGGTGTGCCTAGTGCCGTTCCTATCCACTTACACAGTGACATGTGAATTATTTGAATTCTGGTGCACCGGCTGCCAAATATTTTCTTTTGAGCTGTTTTTTAAACCATTTTTTTTTTGACATGGTGAATTAGACAGTGACGCTAACGAGGGAGAGGAAGAAAAGAACAATTAAAACAAGGTGGACAAAATAAGTAATAGTTAAAAGTGGAAGTATTGTTAGGGAGTAGGCAATGGTAAAGATAATTAGTAAAATTGCCATTGAGAAAACAGAGAAGGTGAGAAAATGGATAGAGAAATGAGGCCAAATCAACTGAAGTAAAATGCTGTAAAGCAATTCACATTTAAAATAATTTTAAACAATTTTTTTAGTTGGGCTAGTATACAATGTCAAAGCTGTGTTTGAAACTGAAGCTCTCCTAGAACCTACTAGCAAACGAATAGATTCCAAACAGTGCTGCTGCAGTCATGTTAGGACTCCCATTTGTAGATTTAGTGGGCAGCGTAAGTTATATTGCGGCTTCAAAGTCCTTCTTAATTGTAGTCATGCTTTAAAAGCAAAACGGCGCGGCAGACTCTTTAAGCAATAGGCTTACTATTTATTGCTGCAAAGGATTCGGGTCAGAGGGCAAAATAAGCAGTCAGCAAATTTTTTTTTTAAGTTTCCTTCATAGGAATTAACTAAGCTACAATCGTCTTTTAAAAAACTGTATGATCATTATATTTGTTGTCCTATACTTTGTGCTGTGATTGCTGACTGGCTTGTTATAAAATCTTGCTGAATTAATAGATTCTTTTCCTCAAGAGGGATGGTGCTGCTTTGTTTTAACAAGTGCTTCTTCCATCTTATTGCTCCTAATCATAAGTAACATTAGTGAATAAAATAAGGTATTTTACTGTTGATTGGCTTTTGAAAAGAAAGAAATTAAACCCCAACAGATTTCATTGGAATAAGCCAAGTTTTTCTATTTACTAGTCATTTACATACTCAACATACTGTCTAATGAATGGACCAATTTTAAAGAAACAATCAGAATGTTCCCTATTAATTGCAATTCAGATTTCCAACAGTTAGAAATGTTATTAATAATATCTTGGTCTAAAGCCAAACATTAACTGTTTGTCTCTTTGACTTGAAGCTCAAATGCATCTCATGTGATAAACACATCCATTCAGCAGCACACATGTTGTCACAAAGTCTAATTTTTCCGAGCTTCCGAACATTAACAAGTTAGAATTCACGTGGCACAACTGGCAGGGGTGAGTAGGGGAGGCAATAGCATCTGGTATTTTCGTTATATTGTTAATCCAGAGACCTAGGTAATATTCTGAGGACCCTGGTCAAATCCTGCCATAGTAGATGGTGAAATCTGAATTTAATTTCAAAATAACTGGAACTAAAAGTCTAACGATGGCCATCAAGTCATTGCTGATTGTCAGGAAAAACTCATCTGGTTCACTAATGTACTTTAGGGAAGGAAACTACCATCCTAATCAGGTCTGGCCTATATGTGACTCATATATATGTAACCCATAGCAATGTGGTTGATACTGGCAGTTAAGGATGAACAATAAATGTTGATCTAGCCAGAGATGTCCACATCCCGTGAATGAATGAGTGAATAAAAGAAAAGGCTGTTGATAGATAGTTGCCAGTAACTGTTCACTAATGTCCCATGGTGAATTATATTTTTATTAAAACTTTTTAGAAATCGAATATGGAATATTGCTTAACAATTTTCACTAAACTGTCCAAGTGTCCAATAAATTAAACCCTACAGATGTTTTTTATTTTACATTTTTTTTTCCAATTTTCTCTATTCCTCTGCTGAAGTCTCTGATTCATTCTGAGCTATAGTTTCTAGATGATAGTTATTCTCTAACACCTCACCAAAATGCCCATTTGGAAAGCCAGGCTTTGAGGGCTACTAAGGTGTTTAACTGTAGGATGACATCAGAATCCATCTCAATGCTGGCCTCACACAACAAATTGATGTATGCAATTTAATTGTGGATAACTGAAATATGTGCATTTTTGCATAGCTGTAAGCTACATATTATTTTTCTTTTAAGTACCATTTTGCCGCAGATAAGTACCTGAATAGAAAGAGCTGGTTCAGTCACTAGTTTGGTTTCATCTTTCCACAAAAGATTGGCTGCAAGGTGTTCAATTATGGACAGACAACGATTCTGTAATGAGAAACAAATAAAAACAAGTGTAGTCAATGAGAGGGAAACATAACTTTGACACATCTTCCCACTTTTAGAAAATGAAATGCAACTGGTTGGCTGAGAATCTTTGACTTGCATCAGAAACACACGCAGCATCAGTATAGCAGCTGTATTGCCCACCTATTGGTACTGGTTCTCTGGATGGGTTGCTGGGAGGCCTGGTTTTTTTTTAGGATGCCTCCAGGAAGCGGCCTCCTGTATCTGATCAGTTGCAGAAGTGTACAGTGTTGAGCGAGTGATGTGTTTGATAATACAACAATGACATCAGGGATCATATGCAAGAATCTAAGAAGACTGAAGGAATAACCTGCATGAGAAAGTGAGGTACTAATCAAGAAATGTAGAATGTATTATAGTGTAAATACAGGAGTTTTAAAGAAATCTACCAGAGTCAGATTTTAATCCCCAATCCAGAAAAGGGCATAAGTTTCCAGAAGAGATATCCAAATTTTATTCAAAGATGGAACAAACCATGAACCAGGAAGGGTGTGAAATTCTATTCTGAGATAGCGGCCAGGCCAGGTCAGATGAGGTTAGTGGTGGGAAGAATAGTGGTGCTCGGAAGGGTCTTGAATGAAGCAACTTCGACAGAGCATTTCTGCAGCTTTGAGGTACACAAAAATGTTTTGTATCACATTGAGTGGCCACTGGATAGCAGGCAGAAGTGAGAAAACCTGCACATTTCATGATTGTATCTGAAAACTGCATTGGGATCCTACAAATAGTACAGGGTGTAAATTACTTATGAAAATAGCCTTTATCTATTTCGTACAATTTTCAATTGAAATGTGAGTGCCTGGCAGTTGAAAATCATCCCTATAATTATTACTGCTGTACCTCTAAATGACATTTGGGGTACTAATGTACAAGTGTAGTGTGATAAAGTAATAAATTTGAATTCTCACAATTAGCTGCTGTGAGGCAAAAAACCCCCTCTTCAACATTCCAATCATACGACATCTATCTACCTGTACTGAAAACTTTAGTAGCCAACACATATACTGGGGCTACCAAGAGGTAAATACGAGTGGTGAAAAACTTGCAATCGGGACCTCACAATGTGACCTTGCTCTCCTCCAAAACTGCCAAGTCAAACAGACAGGATGGGATATATCTGAGGGTGCTGAGGGAAGTAAGGGTGGAAATTGCAGAGGCACTGGCCATCATATCTAACTGTTCTTAGATAAGTGGGTTGAAGAATTGTGTATGTCACATACCAGTCCAGAAAAAAAAATGAATATTAACAGATAACTAAGCCACCGAAGTTCCCCTGAATGGAAGTTGAGAGGAAATTTGATAATGGTGTTCAAAGTTTGGGGGATTATAGGTAGATTAGATAGAGAGAAGCTTTCCCATTGGCAGAAGGGTAAAGAATCAGAGGATAAAACAAAGAACTGGGGATGCTGGAAAGCTTAAACAAAAACAGAAATTGCTGGAGAACTCCACAGGTCTGGCAACATCTGTGGAGAAAAGCAGAGCTAATGTTTCAAGCCCAGCATCCTTTCTTTGGAAGTTCAGGGTTCAGACCTGCTGAATTTCTCCAACAATTTCTGTTTAAGAATCCGAGGATAATGATTTGAACTGATTAGCGAAAGAAACAAAGCAACTTGAAGTAAACTGTTTCATGCAGCAAGTGTCTAGGATCTGGAAGGCAGTGTGGTGGAGGCAAATGCAAACATGACTTTCTAAATAAAAGGAATCAAGAGAAAAGATCTGCAGGTAAATGGCAGAAGAGTGGCAATAGCTGACTTGCAGAGAAATGGCCCGGATCTTTTGGGTCGAAATAGCTGCATCTGTGGTCTAGCCATTCTGCAAATTTAGCACCAAAGGTAAAACAAATTAATTGAATAAAATGTGAATGAGGAACACTAGTCTAGTTCTCTTGCTTGATATTAAATTAATTTATCAATTCTAAGCTTTACAGCAAGGAATCATACTTCATGTGAATAAAGCTTGAAATGGGACTACGACATTAGCAGACTGATTAACTGGCTCATGTTTCCCGAAGGTGTGGCAACCATTGGGCAGCGCTTTGATGAATTTCTCTGATATTGGAAGTTATTTATCATTTAATAAAAGAAAACCTCTCCTTAATACAGAAGTTTCCTTGCGTTCCCAGGTCAATAATCTGTCATGTGTTACAAGACCAAACAGAATTGATCACATCTGCTTATTGGATGCATTCCAGGTGCCCATTATGATCTTGTCACATTTGCGCACGTCTGTACTATATTTGGAAGGCGTGAAAGAACTCAGATTAAAGTGTACTAAATTACTAAATGACATGCTTTAGACTGCAATATTGGTTGAGTTTTCTTTAAAAAAAGGTTTACTTTGAGTGCTTTATAAAATAATTGGGCTCTTCTCTAGAGTATTTGGCAATTTGTATATTGATTGTCACCAATTCTATTCTATCTCAATAGGTAGGGCTTATGGTCAAGATTGATCTTTTTTCACTCTGAAATGACTTAATTGAAGTATTCAATATTGTAAAAGGCATTATTAAAGTAAATTTAGGCAAATAGTTAGTGTGGAAAATACCTTTGAGTGCGACTAACAGAAGTTCAATATTATTAAGGAATAAATTAAGTTGAACTTTTTCTATAAAGATTATGAAAGGTCTGTAGAATAAATTACCAAGGAAGCTTCTGAAGTAGCCAATTTAAATGAGTTTATCACAATTACTGTTAGTATCTCTTGGAGAGAGAATAGACTCAGGAACATAGCAAAAAGTCAAACTGAAATTAAAAGATAAAATTAAGGCTGTTTAAAAAAGGAATCAAAACATTTTATTGAGACAGTGGAACATTTTGAGTTCCACCAAGTTGTGATTTCATATCTCTGGAGTTAAACCGATACCTCTAATATATCTAAAAACCAAAAGAACTGCGGATGCTGTAAATCGGGAACAAAAACAAAGTTGCTGGAAGAGCTCAGCAGGTCTGGCAGCATCTGTGAAGGAGAAAACCGAGTTAACATTTTGGGTCCAGTGACCCTTCCTCAGAACTGATTATAGTTTAGGAATTGAAAGACTCAGCTGCTGGTAGTGATGCCACCATCAGTTCTGAGGAAGGGTCACCAGACCTGAAATGTTAACTCTGTTTTCTCCTTGACAGATGCTGCCAGACCTGCTGAGCTTTTCCAGCAACTTTGTTTTTGTTGCCTTTAATATATCTTCACTCTCTCTGAAAGAAGTATTTCTTAAAGATATGTGCCTAAAAGGCCCTTCCCTTCTGTATGGCAGAGAAAGTGCTGCATGACTTGAATATTTTATTTGATAAGAAGATCATAAAAGGAAGTACTAAATTTGAATGTTGTTGCTGGCATGCATAAGTTGAGACTTTTTCAAGTTTAGGTATTTTATACATGCATAGTTACATATTTTATATGTAGAAATGCAGTCGTATGAATTTTTAACATTATAGTTTAGGAATTGAAAGACTCAGCTGTTGGTAGTGATGCCATGGTAAGAAAGATGCTGTTGTTTATTTACTATTGCTGTTGTTGATGGTATCAAAAGGCTAAGTTCAATTTCACTCACTTCTTAACAAGCTACTTCACTAAATATTTAATCAGTTATGTTGCTCCTTGGAATCGGACCTGTATCCCCTTTAAAGGTGTCATTAGGCTGCATATTGTTAAAAATGCAAGAAGTAATAAGTTATTCTCTAATTCAGGGACACTGAGGTGAATTTCATCATGTTGACAGCCATCATTGAGATGACAGTTAAAAGAAGAAATACCAAATGACTCATGGACCTAGTTTCCAGTTCAGAGAATATATTTCTTGTCTGCTCGCACAATGTATGTATGTAGCAAACAAAATTAATTGTCTACATTTTCTCTATGCTGCACAGCTAACAGAGGATAGTTCTATAATGCCTCAAATGTGACTATCTTTCTCTACCCAGGAAAATATCCAGTGTCTTGTTATCAGAGAATGACAGTTCTGCATTTTGCCATTGGTAGGATCCAATGGTATTGGTAGACACCAAGCTAAACAAGCAACATACGTAGAAATTATAAATCAGAGCAGTAAAGCAATTTCAGTATGTGAAATTTGGAGTTAATAGCTTGGAAATGATTATGAATTAGCAAGTTTGGGACTTTCTTGCAAGCACTGACATAAATAGGGAGGGAGAGCAGGAGTTGTGATCTCTTTGTAACCTTGGTCCTTTTAAGAAGAGTTGCACCTTTACTCCCTGTCGATATGCAACTGTAGCATTCCCCAATGCCTATGAAAAGCATGCTGGCAATGCATGCTGATTATTTTAATTAACTGATCCTATTGAATCTGGTGTGGTCAGCTTTCCACACATGAATCAACTTGTGGGTTCTGCAATCCTGAATTTATTCTGCCTTGATCCATGGACTCCTCTTCAGACTGTTCTACATCTTTTTCTTTGGTTTAATGTGTACTTAATAAATATTTCAAAACAAAATTAAATGAAAATAATAGGTCTGTTCAAGAACTGAAAAAATTGGATTATCAAATGATGACTTTGGTGCCAGGTGGTTGTGTGGTGTTTTATAAAAAGATTTCATTTGACATGTATTGGAGCCTCAACTATGCAGGGGTCCTGAGAACTACATTCCATTGTAGTTTGATCTGGGTCGGACTTGTGGTAGTGCCACAAAGCTCCTGAATATGAAGATAATGAAGCTTAGGTGAAGATTGTGAAATTTGGTGATATGGGAGTACTCAGTGTCTGAGATGTTCAGATGCCAAGTTGAATTCATTATACCACAGGGAAAGGGCAATTAAAGCTGTTATGAATAAATTAATGACTGTTTTGATGAACACACAGTGGATTGTTACAGGCAAAGTTTTTTGTTTTTCAGGATATACAACAAGCTTTACATCAAATGGAAACTTTTGTTAATGAAATGCAATTTGGGAGATCATTGAAATCCAGGAGAAAGGTCCAACATAACATTATTGGTAAATATTTATCACGTAACAAAATTGGAAGGCATAAAACACAAAGACTTAGAAGTTAGCCAATGAGGAGAAAGAAAAATAACCAATGGAATAATCATCACAATGTAAACCAAAGATTCAACTCACTTGAGAGACGCAAGTATTATTTTTATAGTGTTTTAGTTTGTTAATTTATGCAATTGTTAAAGTGTTCATTTCTTTGCAAGTCAGAAAATGTTACTTTTCACAATGTTGGCACCCCACAGAACTCTATGATACTAGTGCGGGACAGATTGAGGCCCATGAATTCGCCTTTTAATTAACATCAGTGTTCTACTAAACTCTAACTATACATGGTACTACATCCCTAGAGTGTTTGTCAAGACCATCTAATTAGGGAGACATCTGCTTGCATGACTACGTATCACTAATATCATGCAGATGAGCAGTTTTGTAAAATTCAATGGCACCAACATTAACCCTACAATCTATTTTCTTTTTGTTGCTTATCCGTACTCAACCATCCATCCAATTGCTTTGCAATGAGTTTGAATGGTCTGTGGCACGTGGTCCAGATAAATTATAATAATGAACACCGGTGTTGGAAAACAATGTGCAAAAAGATGTTTTGTCAACATCACATCAAAGAATTAAATTACCAGTGAGATTATTCTGGGTAGCACTTGCTTGATTTGTGCACAATTCCTGAAGCAGTCCCAGAGTGACGTGAAATCAGCTCCCTACGAAATAAAAGAGACATCCTAAATTAAATCCCTTAAAAGTGCTAATAAGTTCAAGATTATCTTTGCCATAAAAATGCAAACACTTTCAAAATTGATTGTCACTTTTTTAAAAACAAATTCACGCATGCCTGAAAAGTAATTTGTTTATTGTGACTCAATTAATTCTTACTGCCCACCCCCTCACCCAAACCAAGCTTCATTAATGCATTCACATTTTGTAAGTACAATAACCTACAAAGAAGAATCACTTGTTAATAAGTGTAAGGCTGAAACAACAATAATTAGTGTAAATTGCCTTTCCAAACCTCAATATAGGAACAAATTTGAACATGCTACTGCTTAATGTCACTGCTTTACAATATGAGAAGTTATTAAGGAAGCTTTTGAAAACTTGTAAACCATAAATCAAGGAAACAAAGCCTTTCTAATGCAATCTGAGGGTGTGAAGTTTGGATATAATGATTAACATTCCTCCCTGCAGCATGGTGTGGGAGTTTCTTACAGATTCTTTCACACTGACATAAGTGGGAGGAGAGAGATTGATTGATTGTATTTTAACCTTAGTCCCTTCTACTTTCCCAATGTCACTGTGAAAATCTCACTAAATACAACCTGAGGAGGGAGATCAAGTTTATAAGGCAAAGCTGTATTTTGTCGAAAAGATAACATCAACAGCTTCACATTCAGATTTAGTTAAATTTTTACTGTTACTCATTATTTTAGCACAGAGACCTGTTTTGCACCTGCATCTGAAGTATCCTAACTTCTGTACTAACTTCTATATATTATAGAATTAAATATAGCTGGAGGACATTGGTAGAGCATTAAACAAATACTTCACATCTGTCTTCAGGAGAAGAAGGGTGTAGGGACAGAATTCAGGAAGAGGGACTTTGAGGTTCTTGAGCAGTTTGACACAGGAAGGCAGGAGATATTGGAGGCTTCAGCAGGTTTAAAAGTGGAAATATGAATTGTATCCCAGTCTGCTGTTTTTGATAACGGAGAAATTACAGGGGCTGTAACCCAAATTTTGAATTCCTTTCTATCCATAGGGATTGTGCCAGAAGACGAGTGGATAGCCAATGTAGTTCCACTTTTCAAGAAGGTTAGTAGAGATAAACCAGGAAATTGCAGAGCAGTGAGTCTCACGGCAGGGAAACTATTGGAGAAAATTCTGAAGGAGAGAATTAATCTTTGATTGGACAAGCAATGTTCGATCTAGGATAGTTAGCATGGCTTTGTTAGAGAGGTCATGCCTAACAAATTTGATTGAAGTTTTTGAGGAGTGACCAGAAGTGTACATGAAGGTAGTGCAGTTGATGGAGTTTATATGGATTTCAGAAAAGCCTTTGACAAGGTCTCACCAGAGATACTGACAGAGAACATAAAAGCACATCAGATCCAAGGTAATCTGGCAAGTTGGATCCACGATTGGCTTAGTGGTGGGAGACAGAGGGTGCTGGTAGCAGGCTGTGTGTGTGACTGGAGACCACAGTCCAGTAACATACTACAGGGATCAGTGTTGGGTTCCTTATTGTTAATGATATATATCAACGATCTAGAAGAAAACGTGTGTGGGAATGATAAGTTTATGGGTGACTCAAAGATTGGCCAGGTGGTTGACAGTGAGGAAAAAGATCTTAGGTTACAGGAGGATATAGATGGATTGGTCATATGGACAGATCAGCGGCAGATGGAATTTAACACTGATAAGTGGGAGATGATGCACTATGGAAGAAGTAACAAGACAAGGGAGTGCTCAATTAATGGTAAGACAGTAGGAAGCTCACAGGAACGGAGTGATCGTAGGGTGTTTGGTTACAGATCCCAAAGGCGGCTGCACAGATTAATAGGGTAGTTCAGAAGAAATATGGGTCACCTGCCTTTATCAGTCATGGCATAAATTATAAAAGTAGGGTGGTTATGTTGAAACAGTGCATTATTTTGGTTACACCACAATTGGAGTAGTATGTGCAGTTCTGTCACGACGTTATAGAAAGCATGTGATTGCATTGAAGGGGTTGCAGCGAAGATCCACCACAATGTTGCCTGGAATGGAACAGTTTAGCTATGAAGAAGGACTGGATAAGCTCAGGTTGTTTTCTTTGGAGAAGGCTGAGAGGGACATGACTGAGGTGAACAGGATTATGAGGGACTTGGACAAGGTGGATAGAAGGTAGTTGTTCCCTTAGTTGAACAGTCAATAATAAGGAAGCAAAATAGTAAGGTGAAAAGCAGATGGTTTATAAGGTATTAGAGGAAAAGCTTTTACACCCAGAGAGTGGTAGGAATCTGGGATGCACTGCTTAGGAGGATAGTTGAGACAGGAAACCTTATAACCTTTAAAAAGTATATATGTGAGCTCTTGAAATGCCATAACCTTCAAGGCTATGGGCCAAGTACTAGAAAGTGGGACTAATATAGATTTAGAGTAATTATTGTCGGTGCAGACATAGTGGGCGAAAGGGCCACTTCTGTACTGTATGATTCTATATCTAAATTATTTTGCTGATTAGTAGCTAGTTTTAACTGCTCTAATTTAATATATTGTACAGAGTCTGAACCAAAGCCCTTTTTTTGCCAATTCCCGCTTCTTGAAAATTTGAGCAGTAAATTTTCCTCTTTCATGAAAAATGATACATTATAGCTAGGAGTTTTGGCAAGGAATTTAATATAATGCTTTTGGCACTTTCAGAAAATGTAGCAAGAAAGATTAATTAGAAAGCTAATAATTAGAATGAAGGCAATTTAAAGCCATTTTAGAAACTGCTGATTATTCTGCAAAACTCACTTAACAGTTGAAAACCATCATTCTACCTGCGAATATAACTGCTGCAGTGCAACACAAATTGTTGCTGTTTTCATCACCCAATTCGCCTGTAAAGGTGCTGACTGACTTATGTTGGAAAATGGCATACTAGCCTTGGGTATTTTGCTGAAAAAACAATTTTTCAGACGCAGGTGGTCATGATTGTATTTTGCCTTATCAGATGAGATAGAAGTAGGTGAGTGAGGTGGGAGGCCTGTGCACTCCCCCAAATCTGGTCGCCTGTGCGTCCCTGATTTTAATTGCTGCACTATTGATGACCATGCCTTAAGGTGCCTCAGCCCTAAGGTCTGGAATTTCCTCCCTAAAACTCTCAACCTCTCTTTGGAAAAAGACAGTCCTTGAGACCCACCTGTTTCTGGTCATTCATCCTAACACTTCTAGATGTAAATTGGTGTTAAATTTGTTGGAAGACGCTCCTTAAATAAATGGGGTATTAGTTACATTTAGGGCACTATATAAATGCCTCATGTTGTCAAGAGAACTCCAGCAGCTTCTGAATGTCAGTACAGACAGATGATTGAAACATTTTGTAAATTCTCTGATACGTATTCATTCTTTAAAATAAGATGCCTACATAAACTGCATTTGAAAAGAGAAATTAAAGTTTCTTATCTTCACAGTGGTGTGACATGCCTATAAGACAAAAAAAGTAAATTAAGATGTAGAACCTTAAAGATAGATCAGATTGTTTAACTGAAATAGGATTATTAACAAGTCTTTCTGGCAGTAGAGTCTCAGGAAATAAATTAGATAGTGTACATCATCAGTTAATATTCTTTGTCCTTTAGTGTCAAGCAACAGCCAGAGCAATGTATTTAAACTCTGACTGCAACTGTGCATGTGCGTGATACAATATGTAGTTTTAAGACCTGAGAGTTCTCACAGTTCCCATCAGAATTATTTCCAAAGGTCAATTATTGAACATAATAAACCATGGCCATCAACAATGTTTATTTAAAACACATTTTTAAACAGTTGCTTTAAACAGCAGACTTTCCACACACCAAAACAAATGTCTATTTTCTTAAGTACACTCATCATTGATTGAATATTGATGTTTAAATTTAGAAGTAGAAAAATCAATACAAAAATTCATTTTCTAGAGAGGTGCTTAAGTATTGACAACATTCTCTCTCTCTCTCGATGGACGCTGCTTGACTTGTTCAGTATTTATAGCTCTCCGAGTTATTTTCTGAAGATGTTGCATTTCAGGAATCCTTCCTAATTATTTCAGGGAAATGGGTCTTTGATAGCTGAGCCAGCATTTATTAGGCATTTCTAATTGCCCTCAAGAAGGTGCTGCTGTAATCTATTTGTTGTACACACATGCAAAATGCTATTATTAAGGGAATTTCAGAATTCTGATGGAGTGACAGTGAAGGAAAAGCAATATAGTTTCAAGTCAGGATAGTGATTTGGAGGGGAACTAATGGGTTTATATGCATTGGCTGTCCTTGCCCTTCTAGATGGTAGTAGTCATGGATTTGAAAGGAGTGTCTAAGAAGTCCTGACGATTTTCTGCACAATATCTTGTAGATGGTACACACTGCTGCTACAAAGTGTCAGTCATTGGTGGGGTGAATATTTGTGGTGGTGTTTTGAATCAGGTGGATGCTTGTTCTGAATGGTGTCAAGCTTCTTAAGTGTTGTTGGAGCCGCACTCATCCAAGACTTTGGTGGACAGGCTTTTAGGAGCCAGGAAGTGGGCTACTTGTGATGATTAGATATTGTTTTGTTGAAAATGGATATTACTTGACCCTTTTGTGGTGTGAATCCTACCTACAACTTGTCAACCCAAGCCTAGGTATTGTCTAGGTCTTGCTGCAATTGAACACGGCCAGCTTCAGTATCTGTGGAGTTGTATATGGTACTGGACATTATGTAATCATTAGTGAACATCCCCACTTCTGACCTTATGGTGGAGCGAAGATCATTGAAGAAGCAGCTGAAGATTGTTGGGCCTAGGACAAGACTCTGAGGAATTCCAGAGATGTCCTAGAGTTGTTGTTTATGTCCTAGAGTTGAGCTGACTGACCTCCAACAACCACAACCATCTTCCTTTGTGTTAGTTATGTCTCTAACCAGTGGAGTTTTACATGGCTGCATAAAAGGTGCATTTGGTTTGGAAATGGGCATAAAACTGAAGGTAGTCTGAGGATCTATACTGCCCAGATTCATTCTGTTTTAAATGGAAGCAATAAATTAATAGCACAAAATAAATAATATGCACAGACCAGTTTATTCTACAAGTAAGCAAAATGCTGTAAGTTGTAAGTTTTATGACAATATTATTAATGATCATGATTATAAAGAATTTGTTCTCATATTAAGTATTTGTTTTGTTGAAACTATTTCAATGTCTTTATTTGCAAGGGAGCAATTTACCCAGAGGTCTCTAATTTTGAATTTCAGCACATAGAAGAATGTATGTATTTCACTTCTGTCCCTTTCAAATTACATGGCAGTGGCCAATAACAGAAGCAATCTTGTGATTTAAATAAATGTCACTAATGGCATCAGAGGAGCTCAAACCACCTCAGTGAGTGATTCTGTGGTTTGACCAGAAATGTGCTACTTTCCAAAAATGGACAACTGAGGGGTCAGCCTGACTTTACATGCCTGCACCGCAATTTTCTGCATTCACTCAACAATGTGGAAGGTCTTTCAATAACATTTAAATTACAAACATAACGTTTAAACAACTCTGCTTTCGCCACCCTATTGTTGATCCATTTAAGGTATGTGACCTTGCAATATAGAAAGATTTTAGTGATACCTTGTAATACGGAAAATATAAACTTATGTTCTAACATAGCAGCTTAGTATACTAACATACCTGATTGTCATATCTCTGCTACTTAATCTTTAATGAAGAGTACTGTAAGGAAACTTTTCACAAGCTGTGAGAAATGGTTGTCCTATTGCATATTGAACAGTTGCCATTTACATCTAAATTGATAAAGGCAAAATTGTGTTAAACAAACAAAGCCTCTTTGTTAATGTTATGCCAGTCTATACTGTACAGCAAAGCATTTGTTTTCAGCAAAGATTTTTTTGTCTATATACTAGTCCCAGGTGTAATAAACTTCATCCTCAATCCTGTAGGTTTTAACAAGCGATTTCATGTCTTTGTGAAATTGTGTGGTAGACCTAAAGAAAACTTGTTGCACCGGTCTCAGAGAAAAATAAATCCTGTGTAGTAACCCAAAGGTAATTACATCCAACCTAGACATTAAAAATACTAGGCATTGTAGTAACATTCATAGGTGCTATTGTCAATGATGCTTATATAAACATAATGAAATTATCCTTAATAACAGGTCTGTTTGACTTGGGGTTAATTATACATCACACACGATGAGTGAAATTTAAAGGCTCTTTTGAGGTGAGTTTGGGGTAAATAGCATATAATTAGGCCAGAGGGTATGAGGTGAGGACTCTGCCTCTGCCCTGATTAAGTCAAGGGATGAGAAGTAGACTTGTGGATAGCTTTCCCATTCTGCTGCCAATAAGATCCTTAAATAGGCAATAAATGTCCACTTGCCTCATTTCACCTCCACTGGTATTCAGCCAGACTGACAGGACTGTTGTTAAGCAGAGAGCCAATAAACTAAACCCTGTCAATGTTGAGTTAGACAAATTTTTGATCAACAGGGGAGTCCAGTCTTGTGGTAAAGGGAGTTAAAGCCATAATCCAATCGGCCATCATCTTAGTAAATGGTGAAGTAGGCTTGAGGGGCCAAATAGCCTATTCCTACTCCTATTTCTGATGTGCATTTGTAACTTGGAGCTTGATTTTAGATCATGCCAATGAATATATGCTAACACAATAGTAGGATCATGATAACAAGCCTTAAGGGGACAAATTAATAAACTGTTAAGTCAGTCTAGTCACTTATTCCATATATATCTTCGAAAGCAATTGCCTGCACCTGGAAATGCGCTGCAACTAAATAAAACAACAAAAAATATGACAAGAACCAAAGACTTACTACAGAATAAAGGACACAGCCTTCTGACTGAATGATAACTAGTAGCTAAGCAGATGGGAGCTCTGTTCATAAACAAACAGAAATTGCTGGAAAAGCTCAGCAGGCCTGGCAGCACCTGTGGAGAGAAATCGGAGTCAACATTTTAACTCCAGTGACCCTTCCTCAGAAACTCTGTTCGTAAGTTTTAAAATATATAGGCTCAGACCCAAGCACTGGCATGGATTTTCATGTTATTAATATATTAGAGTAAATAAGAACTAGGAGCAAGATTAGGCTATTCAGCTCTTTGAGCCTGCTCCACCATTCAGTACAATCATAAGTGATCTCATCTTGGCCTCAACTCCACTTTCCTGCCCATTCCCCTTAACCCTGTAACCATTACTTATTAAAAATCCGTCCAATTCCTCCTTAAATTTATTCAGTATCCTAGTGTCCACAGCATTCTGGGGTAGTGAGTTCTACAGCTTCATGGCCATTTGAGAGCGCTAATTCCTCCTCATTTCTGTTTTAAATCTGTCACCCCTTAGCCTGAAACTATCCTCATTCTAGTTTTGGATAATGGCATAAAAAGTCAATTATGCAGATTTGCTGATGACACAAAATTGAGCAGCATTGTAGGCCATGTTGATGACTGCCTAAAATTATAACATGATATTGATAGACCATGTGAGTGGGCAAAGCTGTGGAGGACGAATTTTAATATAAGCAAGTGTGAGGTTATCCATTTTGGATGGAAAAAGGATAGATCAGGAGATTTCTTAGAAGGCACAAAGTTAAATACAGTGGAGGTCCAACAAGATTTGGGGGGTTCAGGTGCATAGCTCTTTAAAATATCATGAACAGGTATAGAAAATAGTCAAGGCGGCTAATGAAATGCTCACCTTCATATCTAATGTGCTGGAGTGTAGGGATGCAGACAATATGCTGCAGTTATACAAAACCTAGTTAGACCCCACTTAGAGTACTGTGAGCAGATCTGGGAACCACACCTTAGGAGGGATGTGTTGGTCCTGGAGGGAGTTCAGTGCAGGTTTAGAAAGATGATCACTTAACCCCTGAAGTCTAGGTGTGAGGAGAGATTAGACAAATTAGGCCTTTAATCTGGAGAAATTGGAGGGTTTTAAGGGGTTTTCAAGGTCTTCAGGATATTAACAGGGAAAGACAGGGTAGATAAAGTTAAGCTATTTCCACTGGTTGAAGATTCTAGAATCGGGGGCATAGTCTAAGAATTAGGGTGAGGCCATTCAGGGGAGATGTTTGAAAGCATTTCCACATGCAAAGAGTAGTGGAGGTGTTGAACGTTCTTCCTCAAACGACAGTTGATGCTAATTCAATTGTCAAATTTAAGTCTGAGACAGATACTTTTTTATTAAGCAAGGGTATCAAAGGATACGGGTCCAAGGCAGGCAAATGGAGTTAGGCCACAGATCAGTCATGATCTTATTGAATAGCAGAGCAGGCTCGAGGGGTTGAATGGTCTACTCTTGTTCCTAGATTGCCCCACACGGGCAAACATCCATTCTACATCTACTTTGCCAATCCCTTTACCATCTTACATACTTTAATTAATTATCCTCACATTCTTTTGTAGGCTGTAGAATCCTAAACCGCTCAATCTCTTGTCATAAGACAATTAATCTGGTGAATCTCTATGAATTGCCTCCAACGCAATTACATCTTTCTTCAAATAAGGGGAGATAAACAGAATGCAGTACTCTAGATGTGATCTAACCAATGCCTTGTACAACTACAACAACACTTCCCTATTTTTATAGTCCATTCCTTTAGCAATAAATGCTAAAATTTCATCTGCCCTCCTTTATTACCCATTGTACTTTTGTGATTTATGCGGAAGAACACCAAGATCCCTCTGCACCAAAGTATTTTGAAATTTCACTCCATTTAGATAATTTTTTTTATTCTTCTGAACAAAATGTTAACTCAACATATTTCCACATTAAACTCCAGCTGCCAAAGTTTGGTCCATTCACCTAGCCTATTCACATCCATTTCTAAATTTATTATTTTTACATTTTCTTCTATTTTGGTGTCATCTGCAAATGTGACTATTGTACCTTCTATGGCATCTAAGTTCTTAATAGTTTGGTTATTATATAACTATTATAGAACTGTAATAGTTGGGGCCTGAGGATCAAACCCTGCAGCATCCAATTATTTATAGCTTGCCAGAAAAAAAGACCCAGTTATCCTGACTCTGTTTTTTGTCAATTAGCCAATCCTCTATCCAGGTTTATATATTACCCCTAACTCTGTGTGATCTTACCTTATGTATTAAATATTGTGTATTGAGTAGTCCTGGGTATTCCTAAGAAGTATTCAAGGGATCCCAAAAACAGTTATAGGTTTGACACTACACTCCACAGTGAGAAACCCATATGTTACAAACTCTTCCTTCACAGCAATATATATTGCAATATAAACAAATCCCAAAATAAATGCCTTCTATTCAGCATTGTTTTCTCATGATGTTGCTGGCTTTCATTCTAAATTTTCATAGCACACACAAATAAGAAAGAAGGAATTGCAATTAGGCTCCTTAGCACCAGTGGTTCAAACATTTTGGATGTCCTGTGGGAGATGTGTGTGTGTGTGTGTGTGTACACGTGCGTACATGCACTAGAGCATCAGGAGTGCTTAGATTGTGATGTTAATCAGGCATTCTGGCTATTTTGGCCCATGGTTTGTGTTATGAAGATATGTTATCTGAATAGTAAATTATAATAGAATTGTAACACACAAATACATCTTGAGCTTTTTGAAAAGAACATTTTTCAAACCAAAAGGCACGGGTTACAACAGTAAATATGTTCATTTGCACAGAACATAAGCTGCTTGAATGGAGACACTGAGTTTGCAACACTTTCAGAGAGAGGTCATGCCACCCAGTTTGCGGTATACAAAAATGGTGTTGAACGCAAACAGAGACAACTTGCAGAGACTTACAACTCAGAGACAAGGTCAATAGCCTTTGCTATCTCCATCTTCATCTCTCTCTTTCTCTGAAGCCCCTCTCAAAGTTTGAGTTTGAAACCCAGTGGAAGGCCTTAATGCCACAAATGGAGGGTTCTTGAAGGAAAATCTGAATTTATACCACTGTCTCCAGGAAAATAGATTTTAACCATCTATAACTGATTCAGGAAGAAACCACAATGCTAACAGCTTTTATGGACAGTGAATTCAACTGTGGACAATCATTTGGGGCAACCTGAATTATTATTTTTCCTGAATTTATTATTTGGCCAAAGAATTCTTAAGATAACAATGTGTGAAGTTTTATGTTTTTATTCCAGACTTGAAGCAGGTTTTGTGCATTTATGTTTATAGTAACCTATAACAAGGTCAACCAGGTGGACCTCATAGAATACGAGTTTCCTGATTGGGACTGTTAATCTGGTGCAATCAGGGAGCCCTGGCTGTAAGGTAAGAACAGGAGTATCTTTGGAGCTGTTGTTGTGAGCTCAAACATAGACGACATTGAAATTGGTCACCTTCCCACATCTGGGCTACAAGATGTTTGGGGACCAGTAGCTACAGGATCCCAAAACAATGCCTGGGGCAGTCTGATCCAACTGAACATTTTCAACTTCCTTTAACAAGGCCGGTAGCCTCAATCAGGATTCCCAAAGGAGAAGGGAGCCATCAACTACATACATCCTGTTATGTGGGCCACAAATGCTGAGGTACAGGAATTGCAAGGGTTACCGTACCATTAAGGCTCAGCTGTGTTTGGCCATGCACAAGTCAATACTATAATTGAATACCTGCTATTCTACCTCAATGTTGGGGCAATCGTTCTCACCATTCATGAGCCACCAAGAAGAATCAGATACTGATGAGGAATGCCCCCTGTGTACATGGTTGATGACTCCTCTCCAATGCCTGGCTAAGACGCCCTCTAGTTTTGGACTCCCCCACTTCAGGGAAAAGACCTTGGCTATTTACCCTATCCACGCCCCTCATGATTTTATAAACCTCCATAAGGTCAAGCCTGAGCCTCCAACACTCCAGGGAAAATAGCCGCAGTCTATTCAGCCTCTCCCTATAGCTCAAACTCTCCAACCCTGGCAACATTCTCATAAATCTTTTCTGAACCCTTTCAAGTTTTACAACATCCTTCCTATAGCAGGGAGACCAGAACTGAATGCAGTATTCCAATAGTGGCCTAACCAATGTCCTGTACAGCCACAATGTGACCTCCCCCGACTCCTACACTCAATGCACTGACCAATAAAGGCAAGCATACCAACACCTTCTTCACTATCCTATCTACCTGTGACTCCACATTCAAGGAACTATGAACCTGCACTCTGAGGTATCTTTGTTCAGCAACACTGCCCAGGACTTACCATTAAGTGTATCAGTCCTGCCCTGATTTGCCTTTCCAAAATGCAGCACCTCACATTTATCTAAATTAAACTCAATCTGCCACTCCTCAGCCCATTGGCCCATCTGATCAAGATCCTGTTGTACTCTAAAGGTAACATTCTTCACTGTCAAATTTGAGATTTTCGCTTACAGACAGCCTTGTATTGCAGACTTTGTTAATCTCATACTGGCAGCCAGCTCACCATACAGCATGTCTTTGGAGTTGTGGCCATCACTCATTTGACTGAGATTACCAAGCCAATGGAGTTGCTGCTGATTTGAGAGCGTGTTCATGCTGGAGGTCCCTGCACAGTGCTATACTTCCACATTTAGCATTCTGTCTTGTCAGCAGCTCCTCAGTATTCGCCTGAGGGAGATTAGAACAGAAGAAATGGGAGGAATAGGCCATTTAGCCCCTCAAGCCATCAATAATATCACAATTAAACTGATCAGGGCCTCAACTTTTGTGTCCGGTTCCTGTGACCTTGGACCTCCTTGATGATAAAACATTTGCCTAATTCAGCATGAATATAGTTTAATGAATCAGCTACTACCACTTTCTGGGAAGTCAAATATTAAAAAAACTGACAGAAGGCATTCCTCCTCATCTCCAGGTTAAATAGGAGTCCCTTTGTCTGAAAAAATACCTTCTAACTCTAGATACCCCCACAATGGGACACGTCCTTCCAGCATTTCCCCTTTCTTTCCCTGAGAAACTTGTCTCCATAAGATCGTTTCTCATTCTTCAAACCTCCTACAGGCCCAATCTGCTTAAACTTTCCTTATAAGACAACTCATCCACCCCAAAAATCAATGTAGTGACCTTGCTCTAAATGGCCTTCAAAGCTAGCATATCTTTCCCTTAAGTAAGGAGAACAAATCTGTGTGCAGTACTCCAGGTGTGGGTTTCACTTGTGCAGTTATAGTGAGACTTCTTCGTGTTTATACTCCATCCCCCTTGAAAAAAGGCTAACATTCCATTTGCCTTCCTAATTACTCACTGTACCTGCCTACAAACATTTTTGCTATCCATGTACAAGCACAGCAAGAGCCCGCTGTAGTTCAGGACTTTGTAGTCTCTTCCTATTTGAATAATTTTCTGCTCTTCCATTCTTTCTATCTTCGTGAATAACCTCACGTTTTCCCACATGATACTCATCTTCCACTGGAGACTGAATCATCCGTGATCCCTAATGGCAGGCCTGACAATACACTGAACATTGGAGTCCCCACCTGAGCCCCTAAAGCAGAACCTTTGTGTGACACTGCCTGTTTTAAAATCGTGGTTCTAGACTTCCCATCACTTAATTCAACATCAGTATAGGATTACAGATCTCCATCCAATTTTCTGATCACTGACACCCATTTAATTTGCAAGGATCAGGCATTACTAATCAAAAAAAACTGTCTGTACGCATTCAGGCAAAAGGAGAAATTTGGGAACATGAGAAACTTGCCCTCTCCACCACCAAAAATAAGCTGTTCATTAAAAGACACCTCAGCTTGTGTGCTTCAATCATCAAGTAACCCTGCTGGCTGAAAATTGCCTTTCCCTGTAATTTGATTGCTATGATCAAATTGTTTCCATATTGCTTAACTTTGCTGATGTTTCAACCTGTCATTTCGTCAATCATAGTCATGAAACTTAGGTCTAGTACTGTTACTAAATTGGACAAAGAACCAAATATTAATGGAATGTAAGAATGTTTGCATTCCAAATGGAGGGAGACAATCTTTTCTTCATTAATGAAATTGATGATTAATGAGAAATTTAATTGATGTAACATTACATATTTTCCCAATTTCTCATTAGAAAATCAACACTTAAGATTTGTTAAATTTGTTCCATTGTTTTTCTTATGATCACAATTTATTCAATAACTACAAGAAACATCTGTGGAGAGGTCTTAATAACTGACCCAAGATGATGAGCTTTATTGTAGAGAACAAAATATACTTCCAATCCTGGATTATATTATGTAAATATTTGACCTACCACAAACAAAAACATCTCTCAGCAGTGAATTAAAGCAGTGGTGTAATATTTGGGTGAAAACTCTCAACACGCATATATAAAAACAGTACATTTCCAGAGCATTAATTATACTATGTAAACATTAGTACAAAAATGTTGCTGTTGATGGGAAAAAGTTACAGTTACATTGATCAGTTTAAAAGAATTGGTTAATGGTTCTGCTTAAAAGCATTAATATTTGTTCAGTGTAATTTTAAAGCATTCCTCAACCTGAAACAAACACAAAAGATGCTGCAGAAATTCAGCAGGACTGGCAGCATCTGTGAAGAGACAGATTTGTTGAGTTGCTCCAGCATTTTCTGCGCTTGTCGCAGATCTCTAGCGTCCACAGGATTTTGCTTTTTTCCACAAGATGGGCTGTTGCTGCTACAGTATCATCTGGAGAAGCTTTTCTTTCCCTAAAGTGGACAGAATTGAGGCAGTATTTCCTTCAAATTCTGTACTCATTTCACAAGATAAAGTAAATACTGATGAGCTATGCACTTCAACTCATTTTCGTTCTTTCTCCCAAAAGATGCTACATTGTCCACACTTCTTCCTTAAAGAATTCCAGGATTTTGCCTCCATTACTCTGCCCAGAAGTACATGGTAATGAATCTGCAGCCTGTTTTATACCATACGAGGAGACAGCAAGAACTGTAGATGCTGGAAGTCTGAGTCAATACAGTGTGGAGTTGGAGGAAAGCAGCAGGTCAGGCAGCATCAGAGGAACAGGAAAGTCGATGTTTCAGGTTGGGACCCTTTATTAGGACAGCTTGTCCACTCCTGATGAAGGGTCCTAACCCGAAACATTGACTTTCCTGTTCCTCTGATGCTGCCTGACCTGCTGTGCTCCTCCAACTCTACACTGTGCTGACATCAAATGAGATTTTCTCTTCCATTGAATATAAACATTGCTGTTGATTTCATCATGAGCCTGTTTATCAATATTGGCATTAGATGACTATCATTTCCTTTGTGTGGACATCAATCCTAAAGCTCTCTTTAAGTGCACAGAATATGAGTTCCCTTTTTTATTTGATCTATGTTTCCGTTAGTAACATTTTTGGCTGTAAGTCTAAAAGGTTGTGTGCTCATGTCCACAGTATTCAGCAAAATAATCGAGGCTGATATTCTAGTGCAATACTCAGAATGCTGCAGAGTTGGAGGTCCCATCTTTTTGGATGAGATATTAAACTGAGGCCTTGTCTACTCAGGTGTCAGGTGGGTGCAAAATATGCCATAGCAATACTTTGAAAAAGAGATGACAAGTTATCCCTCGTTCTCCGGCCAATATTATCTGGTAATTATCATATTGCTGAACCTTGTGGGACCTTGCTGCATGCTAATTGACAACATTTCTGAAGTACTTCATTGGCTACAAAGAACTTTGGGGCATCCTGAGGTAATGGAAGTTACTCTGTAAATGCAAGCTTTTCTTTCTGATGCTTAAGACATGACTGTAGGCCTTATTACAAAATAACCTATGCATCAGTCTTTACTGTTGCATTAGCAGCAATTGTGACTCCATAGACATTTCTTCAAAATCAGGACTGAAGTTGTTTGAGTTGCGTAGAGGTACTTGCAAAGAGGAGAGAGGATGAATGTATTTATTTATTGGGAAATTTATTCATGGTGCAGATAATCTAACAACTTTCTTTTGCACAGAAAATGCAAGAGGTTTGAATTTGCTATTCATAACTCCTATATTGTGTTATGATAGTGCTGTAAAACATAGTGCTAAAACACTCAGATGTTTTTTTCTCAGTTCTGAACTGGGATCATGGCAAGCATACCATTTAAACTCAAAGTATGTGGTAAGTATCGGAAAGTACTTCTCATGCAATTACTATCAACTAGCTAAGTTGGAAAAAAAAGTTTCCTACCTGACATGAGATATTTACAACATATTTTTCTTAGATTAAGACCTAGTTCTCCAAAATTCTCTAGGCAGCTATCCAACTGATGTCATATACAGACCCTGTCAATGAGGATTCACAACAGTTCCATTTCAAGTGCATTCTTTCATATCCTGAAAGGTAGCCCTTTGGGAGCAAATACCATGTACGCAATCATTTTTTTTAAAGAAATCAAGCTCAATGTAACAGTTTACACTAAATCTATTACCCACCTCACCTTTTTTTTTTCCTGAAATATTTACCGAAAATAGCTGCAAATTCAAAACAGATGTAAATGTGCAGCTGTACTATAAGTACAGGTTACTCAATTGGGAACTGTACAATACAGAACTTATTGCACTAGTGTGTTAGGTTTGATCATTCCCAAGCGTAAAATTTACAGATGAGTTATTAAGCCCTTTCCCACAAGTGGAATAAATTCAGTATTCCATGTTTCTCCATTGGGCATTCTGTTTATACCATTATGTGTAATTATTTTTATATTTCAATTAGAAATAGAAATCTACCTATAATACTATTAACATCTCAGAGAGGCTTTGGCAATACTGTGGCCTGTACAAAGAACTCTGCAATTCATTGATGCAAAGCCCGAGGCTGTATTTTCAACCCCAATATGGGGGCAATAGTGGAGGCAGATGAGGCGAATATGGGTGAATTCATGCTCCTGGTCACAATGTCAATTTGCCAACACCTTCCTATTCCTGGATCATTTCCCTAGAGTGAGATTGAAGCAGGGGATCTACCTATCTGCAAGCACGGGTAACCAATTAAGGGAAGTAGCAGGCCAATTATGTACAATTATCAGAGGCCAACTGGAATTTTCCAGTCAGTCTGTTGATCCTGCTATGGTGTAAGAAACAGGTCAACTGCTCAAAGTAGCCTCCCAGTGATAGGCTAGAGGCCTAACTCTCCCAATTTCATTTCAGCTTTCATCCATGCACCCCCCCCTCCAACCCCACCTATGTGGCCACCTCTTTGTCCATAGGCTGGTGATGGGTAGGGGATCACTTCAGGAATAGTGGTCAGGCAGCTGGGGGTAATTTGATAGGTTACTGAGAAAGCACCTCAAAATGAATGGCAGGCTGTAGCTCTTTCCATATTGAGGACATTCCATCAGCCCTCCAGCTTCAAGAATTATAATTTTCAAATCAACCTGTTCAGAGATATTATGAGATAGTAGGAACTGCAGATGCTGGATAATCTGAGATAACAAGGTGTAGAGCTGGATGAACACAGCAGGCCAAGCAGCATCAGAGGAGCAGGAAGGCTGACGTTTCGGGCCTAGGGCCTTCTTCTGAAGAAGGGTCTAGGCCTGAAACGTCAGCCTTCCTGCTCCTCTGATGCTGCTTGGCCGGCTGTGTTCATCCAGCTCTACACCATTTTATCAGAGATATTATGACACCTCTCTGGATCAGGGTGATACTTGAACCCAGGTTTCCTAAATTAGAGGTAGGGATAGTACTACTGCACCACATGTTACCTGTCCAGCTTCAAGAATCAGTGCTATCCTTAATCAGAAACAGATTTGCCCTGAGGCCATTAATTCAGGTGAATATCCTTGGCATTGTGTATGGTCAGGACTTCCATATGACCCTTAATATTTGGGACCTTGTCCCAAAAGTTGAAATCCTATCCATAGTTTGTCATAGTCATGATAGAATGTGGCCTCTAAATATCAATTCAAGCTCAAATTGAAATGAGCAGTTTTATAGGTGTTTAAAATTTTGGATGTTTGCATGACCCACCTAAATTATAGTTCTACAGCACTGATACCGAAAACAAGTTTCCTGTTAATGAAAATATCCATTTTAAGTAAATAAATACAGTATGTGACTAAAAAAGAAACATTCGAAAAGAATATAAAAAAGCTATACATTGCAATGTAATCTTATTTTTATAGAAAAAAACTCTAATAGTGTATTTTACAAAAACTTCGGCTTTTATAAAATTTCAAGTTAATTCCAGTTTCCAAATTTAGGAAGATTGACTCCTGCTACATATTGTTATTTCTGTTCTAAGTCCAAATAGATTTTCTCCATTTCATAATAAAAGGCATTGCTGCAATTTCCTGACCTTCTTCCATGAATTTTCTTCCAGGCTAAGTGGTGATGGAAATGGGGTGGGACTCTGTTCTGTCATACCCTTTCCTGGGGTTTCATGCTTCTCCTATTTCCTTCTATAAATGTGTAATGATATAGAAACATAGAAAATAGGAGCAGGAGTAGGCCAGTCAGCCCTTCAAACCTGCTCTTCTATTCAATATGATTATGGCTGATCATCCACCTCTACCCTATTGCACTTTTGCCTCACACCCTTTGATCCCTTAGCCTGAAGAAATATATCTATCTCCTTTTGGAAAACATTCGATGTTTTGGCCTCAACCACTTTTTGTGGCAGAGAATTCCGCAGGCTCACCACTCTCTGGGTGAAGACATTTCTCCTCATCTCAGTTCTAAATGGCCTCCTCCGTATTTTTACTTCCCTGCTGCACTACTCCATAGGGGGACATGATGACTCAGTGGTTTGCATTGCTGCCTTACAGTGCCAGGGACCCAAGTTCCATTTCAGCCTTGGGTTACCGTATGGAGTTTGCACATTCTCCCTCTGTCTGCATGGGTTTCTACCCACAGACCAAAGATATGCAGGTTAGGTGGATTAGCCATGTTAAATTACCCCGTATTGTCCAGGGATATGTAGGCCAGGTGGATCAGCCATGGGAAATGCAGGAGTACATGTGTCTTCAGAGGATCAGTGCAGACGTGTTGGGCCAAATGGCTTCTATCTGCACTATAGGGATTCTATGATTTTTTTTAGGCTGTGACCCCTGGTCCTGGACTGCTCAGTCATCAGGAATATCTTTCTGGTATGTACCCTGTCTAATCCTGTTAGAGGGATATATATTGGCCTAAGTATATTTTGGTCAATCCCAGAAACTCATTTTCCAACCTTAATCATAGAAAAAAAAATCACTTTTCCCCAATTTTTCTGAGCAATCTTCCATTGGAGGATCCTTCAGAAACCGCTCAGTCGAGCACAAATAAGCTGTTCAGAAGTCAAATCAACTTTTTGCTGGGGGTTAGCTACCACATTCAGGCAATTTTTTTTTTCTTTATTCATTCTCAAGATGAGGCCGTCGCTGGCTAGGGCAGCATTTATTGCCCATCCCTAATTGCCCAGAGGGCAGTTAAGAGTGAACCACATTGCTGTGGGTCTGGGGTCACATGTAGGCCAGACCAGGTAAGGATGGCAGTTTCCTTCCCTAAGGGGCATTAGTGAACCAGATGGGTTTTTCTGACAATTGACAATGGGTTCACGGTTATCATTAGATATTTTGTTGAATTCAAGTTCCACCATCTGCTGTGGTGGGATTCGAACCTGGGTCCCCAGAACATTATCTGGGTCTCTGGATTAATTGTCCAGCGATAATACCACTAGACCAAAGCTTGATTGAAAGTCCATGGAGAGAAAGAAATGTTTAAGAATGGGTAAAGAAGTAGGTTGGCAGGTGGGTGAGGTGTTTTGATGTTAGTCAGGTAGGGGGCAAGCCTGATTGGGTTGGGGTAGTCATGGGTTCAAGCAGGTAATCGGGGTGTGAGGGTGTCAGAATGGATCATCACTTATATGGTTACTAGTGGTTAGGATTTTTCTGTCCAATGTTTTCTGGGTAATTATCCAGATCAGTTAAACTGTTTGTACTCTTTGATTCTAACTCAGAGTTGGAGATCTTTTCAGATATTGATTACTGTTCCTATTTCTTAACAAATTTCCATCTGCAATTTCATTGTATCACAAATGTATACATTTGGCCCTTCATATCTGTTCCAGCATCATAAAACACATGTTTGACCTCGACATATCTCTTTTGAAAACAAAGGTCCCAATTTGTTCATATAAATTGAAATAGCTTCATCAATCATCCACACATTTTTTCCACATTGAAGATGCATACTTAATTTGAACAACCAGTTTAAAAACAGCACAGAAAGCCAATTAAACAGAAAAACCAAAAGAACCGTGGATGCTGGAGATCAGAAACAAAAACAGAAATTGCTGGGAAAACTGAGCAGGTTTGGCAGCATCTGTGGAGAGAGAGCACAATTAACATTTTGAGTCCAGTATGACTCTTCTTCAGAACTGATGATAGCTAGGAAAAGGTTGATATTTATGCAGAAGATAGGGTTGAGGGAGAGTGAACAATAGGTAGAGATGGAGCCCAAAGAGACAGAAACACCGCTGGACAGACAAAAGAGTAGGTAAAGGTTAGTCTGGAGGAACAAATAAGCTGCTAATGGGGACTATTAGTAGCTGGCAATGGATTGTTTGTGGTAGCAGCCCATGTGATGACAAAGCCTGGTGTATAGGGGTTGGGGTAAGGACATTGGGAGAAGGTGGCTCAAGCCCTAAAATTGTTGAACTTAATATTAAGTCCAGAAGACTGCGGAGTTCCCAAGTGGATAATGAGGTACTGTTCTTCCAGCTTGTGCTGAGCTTCGCTGGAGCACTGCAGCAAGCCTGAGATAGAGATCCTGGCCAGAGAACATGGCGATGTGTTGAAGTGGCAGGCAACTGGAAGCTCAGGGTCTTTTTTGTAGACAGAATGTAGATGTCCTGGGAAGCCAGTCTGAACTTCATTTCCCCAGTGTAGAGGAGACCACATTGTGAGCAATGAATACAGTAGACTGGATTGAGTGAAGTGCAGGTAAAGCGTTGCTTCACCTGGAAGGTGTGTTTGGGCCCTGGGGTGGTGAAGAGGGAGGAAGTAAACAGGTAGGTGCTACACCTTCTGCAGTTGCAGTGGAAGGTGCTGTGAGGACATGTTGGGATAGAAGGCCAATTGCCCATCTCCATGACTCTATTCTTTTTCGGCAGCTGTACAATGTTTTTGAGTATGTGTCAATATGTCAAAAAAAAAGAGGAATCCTGATGGTTATGGATAATTTCCCACTTAATTGCTGCTATTTATCTTTCACAGATTCATATTGATCTGCAACTCTTTGCACTAATGAATCATGCACAATATATCTAGAAGTACATTATCCTATCCAGCCAATTCCGCAAGATTGTAAGAGGAATCTGAAATAAACAATGGTAAATTGAAGTCCTGTCCTTTCCTTTTACTTTTCATTCAAAGGTGGTAATTCCTACGGTGCAGCATTTCCTCATCACTGCACAGCACTGAAGTGTGGGTATGTGCTCAAGTCACCAAAGACAGACATAAATGCATAGAATAGAAGGATCACATTAATGCTGTAGAAGTGCACTTCTCAGCTGCGCATAAAATGGATGTAGATACCTATACTGCATGTGACTCATTGGTTTACTTTGTCTGAAAACTTGAGATATTTATTATTTTCTACCGTATTTTCCAGATGAGGAAACGAAAACTGTTAATGGGTTGAATCCAAACAGATATTTGTTTTGTTGTCTGTAGGCCCCACTATATGTATGTGCAGAAGTGGTGTTGACATGTTAATAATTCACCTAAACCAACTACTCTAAATAATCAAGTAAATTCAGAGATCCCATTCTCAGCATTGTAGCAATCAAAGGGAGGAAATCAAAACACAATAGAGCTTACTTCATGTTTAGATTAATTCTGCAAATAGGAGATCAGTGAAGTTACTCAAATAATCATTTCTAATTCCATGAAATAATGAAGATTTAACAGCATTTATTGTACCTGTACAGACTCTAGGAAACTAACTGTAAAAAATATTTCAATTAAAAGACCCTCTGACAGAAGCTTGGATTTGTATTACAAATGAATCATATCTGGGCCCGATTTATGGCTGGGTATATACAGTCAATGCAAAGGACACAAGGTTTAAAGGAGGACTCATTAAACTTTAAAGAAGATCTAATCTTGGTTAAATCAACTTCAATATCTTTCTCATAATCCTTCATTATCCAGTTATATTCCAATTTACCTAGTCCCTTTTGGTCTCAAAATTACTAGTGCAAGATAAAATGGACATGAGCATTATTGCTTATTAAGACTAAGTGTCATCTTAGAAACTAATAATTGTATGGACATTTTACTGCAACAGTACAGACACTCTAACCACTTCCTCTTTAGCATCTTTTTGCATTTTCTTCACGTGCCCTTTGTTATATCTTTCTTTGTATTTATTGTCATTTTTTTCTCTACAGGAAAGAAATTATTAAGTTAAAGAGGGTTCAGAAAAGATTTACCAGGATGTTGCCAGGACTGGAGGGTTTGAGTTAAAAGGAGAGAGTGGGTAGGCTGGGACTTTTTTCACTGGAGCATAGGAGATTGAGGGGTGAATTATGAAGATTTATAAAATCATGAGGGGCACAGATAAGCTGAATAGCAAAGGTTTCTTCCCTAAGGTGATGAAGTTCAAAACTAGGGGGCATATTTTTAAGGTGAGGAGAAAGATTTAAAAGGGACCTGACAGACAACTTGCTCACACAGAGGGTGGTTTGTATGTGGAATGAACTACCAGGGGAAGTGGCTGATGCAGGTACAGTTAGAACATTTAAAAGACATTTGGATAGATACATGAGAGTAGAGGTTTAGAGGATATGGACCAAATGCATGCAAGTGGCACTAGTTTAGTCTTGAAAACTTGGTTGGCATGGACGAGTTGGACCAAAAGGTCTATTTCTATGCTGTATGACTCTATGACTCTTGTGACTCTGACTCTCTTAGTAGCAACTGTTCTGACCTTGCTTTTGGTCTGTGCAAAATCACTTTTAAAATATAATGGGTGGATTCATTGGTATTTATGGTATTTATTATTTGCATTAAATTACTTACTTTTGGTACTTTTTTCTAATTCTGGTTAGTGGAGGTTATTTTGTTTTATGTACAGATCCCACCTAACCATGAAAACTCCCACTAACACTAAGGCTCACTGCTGACCTCTTTCATCCATTGAAGATAAATGTCAGAATTCTTAGGGACAGCGAAAGATCACTTACATTTCAACAAACCTGTCCCTGTTTGATTAAACTTAGTTTCACTTATCTGCCTTATATCATGTCCCTCAATCCAGTTTGTCTCCAAAAACAGGTTTAATTATCTGTTGAATCAATATCAATGGTCTACTTCAATGAAATTACAGGTAACTATTCCACAATTCAATTTCCTTTTCGAAGTTCAGGCTGATTTGATCCTAATGTATTTGTTTTAAACTTTTGCTGTTAGCACTCACACTCTTAACCCTGTTGAACAACTTTCCTATATTAGCTCTGTTAAATGCTGTCAGCATCTGGAGAATTTCAATTGAGTCAATTGACTCTTTTTTTTCCCAGATAATCTTGGCCAAGATTCTGCTAGGCCAGAATGAAATTAGTAGTAATCAGTATCAGACTATTCACAACTCCATTCAAGTGTTTGTTGTTACCTTCAAACAGGTATATTCACAACATTAAGCGCTCTTCTGTAAAGGCTGTGTCACTACCTCTGAGCCAGGAGGCTGGGGTGCAAGTCCCACCTGCTCCAGAGGTGTGTCATAACATCCATGAACTGATTGATTTGAAAATAACTACATTCACAATGTAGTGGAGTTTCAGATTTTCTTTGTCCATCAGAATTAATACTATAACACTAGATTTGTCAGTTACAGAGCCATAGAACCATAGAGATATCCAGCATGGAAACAGACCCTTCTGTCCAACTCACCCAGCCGACCAAGTATCCTGGATTAATCTAGTCCTATCTGGCAGCATTTGGCCCATATCCCTCTAAAGCCTTCCTATTGATATACCCATCCTGGTGCATTTTAAATGTTGTAATTGTACCAGCCTCCACCAATTCCTCTTGCAGCTCACTCCACTCCACACACACACCACTCTTGCCATGAAAATGTTGTCCATTAGGTTCCTTTTAAATCTTTCCTCTCTCACCTTAAACTTACGCCCTCTAGTTTTGGACTCCCCTACCCTGGGGAAAAGACTTTGACTAGTCACCCTATCCATGCCCCTCATGATTTTATAATTTCTTTAAAGTCACCCCTTAGTCTCTGATGCTCCAGGGAAAACTGCCCCCAGCCTATTCAGCTTCTCCCTATAACTCAAACTCTCCAACCCTGGCAACATCCTTGCAGATCTTTTCAGAACCCTTTTAAGTTATACAACATCTTTCCTATGGCAGAGTAGCCAGAATTGAGTGCAGTATTCCAAAAGGGGCCTAACCAACATCCTGTCCAGGTGCAAACTTTGAGTTTGTTTCTCTATGGTTCCACATTGACTGACAGACATGTACAGATACAACAAAACAGTACTGAGCTCTTATTATAGAAAATTCTATTTAATTTGCAAGACTGAATTTTAGAAATGAGGCATGATTCATTGACTGTTTTGGTAACATAAGAAGGTTGCATGATCCATGAAGACAGCATATCTGGAAAAAAAAATAAGGTGCATTATTATTGTAGAAAATTAAGAGAAAAGTCTCAATTTCCTTCATACTGAATCTCCAGCAAAAGCACTCAACAATTTTCCTTTAAGCTAAAACTGAGATATTTTTACCTGAAATATCTATCTAGTTACAATATATATCACATTATTTTCAAATATAGAGGATCACAACAGGACTTTCATTTAAATTCATCCCCAGTAATCAAGTTACCCATAGCATTGTTTTATTTTTGGTGTAAAATTTATACATCATCTTTGAGGAATGTACACTATGCAAGGCTCCATTAAAGGTTCAATCCAAAACGGCAGTATCTGGTGTAGTAATAACATAGATACAGGCTAGAAAGTAATCACTGGGTGTTTGTGGTGCAGTGGTAGTGTCCATACCTCTAACCCAGGAGGCCCGGGTTCAAGTCCCACCAGTATGCAATAAAATCTCTGAACAGGTTGATTACAAAATATTTAGGAAGGAATAATTTTATCCCTGATCTCTCTCTGTTGAAGTAACAGATTTAGCCGTAGGAGCAGTTGAAACATAACAGCTGGGGGTAGTTGTGAGGTGGCAAATGGTCAGTGTCTCTGGGCAAGGATAGGGAAAACAGACAGTGAAGAAGGTTTTCTAAAATTACAAAGGGATCTTGATAAAATGAGTCAGTGTGCTGAAAAATGGCAGTTGGAGTACAATCTGATTAAATGCGAGATATTGCATTTTGGTACAACAAACAAAGGCAGGACTTCTACAATTAATAGCTGGGCCTTGGGTAATGTTGTAGAACAGAGGGACCTAGGGGTTCACGTACATAATTCTTTGAAGTTTGCGTCACATAAGGAAAGGGTGGTTAAAAAGGCACTTAGCATGCTTGCCTTCATTGTTGTTATTTGAGTATAGGAGGTGGGAAGACATGTTGAGGTTGTACAGGGCAATGGTGAGCTGTCTTCCAGACTATTGTGTTTGGTTCTGGTTGTCCAGTTACAGGAAGCATATTATTAAGCTCAAGATGTTTCAGAAGTGAGGTACTAGGATGTTGCCGCGTATGGAAGGTTTAAGTTATAAAGAAGGCTGGGACTTTTTTAAAACCGGAGCATAGGAGGTTGAGCGGTCACCTTTTATAGAGGTTTATAAAATCATGAGGGGTACGACCAGGGGTAATAGTTGGTGCCTTTTCACTATGATAGGGGATTCCAAGACTGAGGAGCATATTTTAAGGTGAGAGGAGAAAGATTTAAAAAAGACATGAGGGACAAATTTTTTACATCGAGGGTGCTTCACAGTGGAATGAACTTCCTGAGGAAGTGGTGGATGTGGGCATAGTTACAATGTTTAAAAGACACTTGGATAAGTACATGAATAGGAAAGGTTTGGAGGGATATGGGTCAACAGCAGGCAGGTAGGGCTAGCTTAGTTTTGGATTATGTTCAGCATGGACTGGTTGGACCAAAGATTTTCTTTGTGCTGCTGACTTTGTAACTCTGACTCCATTTGCCTGAATTTTTGCTTCTTATTGCTGTCCCTTGTGAAGGTGTGTATGTAGGACAGGATGAGGATTGGCTATGCTTTTTTCAATTGTTGAGCAGATTGCCAACACACTGTCACAGCTCATACACAAAGAATGTCTTAAAGGCATGAAAATAATTTTGCTTTTTACTGAGTATGAAGGCACACTGATAAAATGATGCGAAATGTTTCTCCTTAAGTAACAATACAATCTATGGGCATTTAGCCAAGTTTTGTATTGTTGTAAATAAGATTAATATTAAGGAAATTATGATACTTTCACAATGACAATACAATGATGATAAATTCCTAATTCATCCATATAGAAGATTCTCAAGCTTGTTCACTGAGTGCGTAAACTTTTATAAGCTTCGGTTTGCATCAATTGTGCCAATGGCAGGTGACCCTTTCAGTACAAAAACCAGGTGTTCACCCATAGGTATTTACTCATTGGCAGATTTGATTGCTGAAACATCCGTTGATGCTATTTAACAATGATTGACTCACCAGAGCATTTTTCTCTTCCCTCTGCCAGCTGCTCCCTGCCTGTGGCGACTGGAGTTTACAAGCTCCAGGGGCTGATGGTAGTTGTGCCGTGTCATTTTTTGATTTGTTACATTGATCTACAGAGACTGTGCTTGAGGAATCCAGCAAGAATTGACTGACGGCACACGGTTCAGGCACGGTGGCAGTTACTGTGTCATAGGCTGTGACAGTTACATGCTCTCTTGCCCTTGGCCTTTAGTTATGGGAGGAAGAAGGGGATGAAAAGTTAACTTAAACCAGTCAAATGGTGTTAGGTTTTAGAATTTAAACAAACAATCAGAAAAAAAATCAAGCTACTTTTTTCAGATGTTCACGATTCTATCACATAATCAAAATCCATTAGTGTTTTCTATGTCAATCAAACTATCAATTAATGTCACATTAATATCATACAATAATTTTTCACTTATTATACAGCACTAGAATATCTCACCCATCCAGACACCATGCTATCAAATGGAGCTTCAAAACCTGTAGGAGCTAACTCTGTATTCTCTAAAGAGTTGCCAACTCAATTGCACATTGTAATATGCCTCCTCACAAAACACAGCTAATGCACAGTTGATTTCCTGCCTCAAGTTCAGGCATGTTGCCTATTACCTGACAGGCCTACGACAGGATTCAAAATTAAGCATATGGTAATTTAATTAACTCTTTCTTTCCCACAAAGCACCTCCTGAACAAGTTGTATGCCTTAAGGCTAAATATCAAACATGGTGAAATTGTTTCCTGCTCTAGTGCGCACCTTGCTTTTGACTTATTGCGTGAACATTGGATGAGAACTGTTCACCTGCTACCTACAAGTAAGTCTCACACTTGACCTGTTCTGAAATCAGACGATTAATTCTCTATTGTATGCAAAGGGTTTTTTTTGACTTGTATGGTGAAAGCTGACAATAAAAAATACATTCACTGGCAGGAAAAAGCATCAGCTAGTAGATCAGTAGCCAAAAGGTTCTAAGTGCAACTTAAAAAAAACAAATAGCAATTTTGACATCTCAGTCAAACCTACAGCTAAAAATGATACCTTTCACAGAACAATGGTGACTCTAATTACTGTTTTTAAACTGGAAGTAATAAAGCATTCTAACAAGAGCCATCATGTGCAAATCATCCACCAATTTGTGAAGAAAAGCATTTGCCATAGCAGGGTGGTTGGGAGGAGGCACTGCCCTGTTCGCATGGAACACTCATTTATTTGCTTGCACACTGTTCACCATTCGGAAAGTCTGTACAACTGCTTAAAATACTACTTGAAGTAAGCATAACTTTAAGCAATTGTGTTCGGCAGTGTTTGATCAACAACATTTTCAGACAGGCCTATTGTATAATGTTTCAAAATGTTCAAACACACAATGCTAATTATTTGGGTGGCCTCAATGGATCATCAGTGTCAGAGTCTGTTTGATCACTAGAATGTACTTTTCCCAAAGCTGTAAAAATAATGTTTCATTTTTACAATGCAAATGTCATCTTATTTGATGGATTTGTTTTAAACTTTTGATTGGCTATAAAAGGATATAAGACAAATAGATTATGCTTAAAGGCTGATTCTGTTTTGCTTAGCTGCAACAAAATATTCTCATTGTTTTTGTACATTTTTTCTTCAGTGCTTCAAGGCCATTGGCAAAATCATATTTTCCTTTTTTGCATGGAGATGTCAGCTCTACTTGTATGCAATGGACTAAACATACTATTTTACAAGGAAATGTGAGTAATGCTTATTTTTCAATGTAACGTATACTTGCTAAAAATGCATGATTCTGCAATGAACACCTTCATAAGAAATAGATTTCAAAGAGATCTGGAAGAAATCAATTTAAAAAGAAGCATGAAGGTATAGCAGGAATGTTATTGTAAAACAGTGCAGGATATGTAGTATGTGCTAGGGATTTGTGCGAACACAAAGATATCTTGACAAGAAGGTAGAAAGTAAGATGGCAATTTAATAAGTAGAACCCTGGTTGTAGGTCAGGTATAACGGCCTCAGTCCCCATGGACATGGAAGAAAAAAAAAAGCCATATTTCCACACTCAATGGCTCTGCAGGAAACTTTGCTAGAAGTGCATGTGTGGACTTCAGGTGAAGGCACAATGGTGATGGCCCCAGCAGTTAAACAGCCTGCCAGCATTCACGACCAAGGTCCCCAGTGCAAATGATATGGGACACCCAGAACCATAGGCTCGTACCCCAAGCAAACAGTCACTCTGTCAGGAGGGCACTGGTTGAGAAAGCTGCTGACAAGAAAAATGAAAAACTGGTAAGGTTCTAGGGAAGCGAATGTACTGCAGGAAGCAAAACAGGAAGTACATCATACTGGTGAACAATATGATCAAATATTTGTTAGGAGTAGATCATTTTTCAATGAGAAGGGAGTGCTGGAAAGGATTTGAAAGTGTGGGAATGGAGGAGTCAAAAACAATTAGTTTTGTCTGTGTATCTGTGTCATTCATCAAATATTGTTCACTTTGAAGAATATTTTACAACAAAATTTCCATACACAGTGAACAAGTCCGCAATGACAATACCATGCAAGCTGAGACAAATATACTTACGATTCATACCACAGAATTTCCGCAAGTGTTCTGCCAATCTGCTAAGTCAAATTTGGTACAGAATTAATAAAAACATAGTAAAGTCGGATAAATTGTAAAATGGTGATTTAATTGTTTCCCTGAAATTCCATCAAAGCTGTCCCAAAGTTACAGCAGGATATGAGGAGACCCCTGTATAAATTCTACTGCCTCAGAATGTCTCATCTGGTCTCCGCAAAGAAAGAAAAACGAATCTTTTGGTCAACAGATAGCATTTTAAGTGCATCATTCACTTAAAAATCAGATGCAAACTCATAAGGTGATTATACTGACGAGGAAGAAGCAGAGTAAAGCACCAATGAATAGCAACATAGAGGATCAGTTAGGCTGCAGTCAATATAGGGTGAAGATTCAATAGTCAGAATGCCCTTTCTGAGTTTACAATGAAGACTTTATTGTGACATAGTGGAGAAATATACCTATGCTATGCATTTACATGACCCTGTTCTTGTAAGTTCAAATACAGTCTGGGTCTACATGAATTTCAGGCTAACAACATGAACTGACTTTTTGGTCTGCCCTTACTTAATGTATCTGCACCTCTGGGTTGTCTGTTTTTCCTCTTTTCAACTGCACATTAGTCATCATTGAACAGTAAACTAGTCTATACTATTTTGCTTGCTTCACTGTTCTGGAAACCAATGTTACCCCACTCTTTTTCAAATAGAAATTCTGTTAAACTTGAAAGACGAAAACAAATAAGCCACTGGTGTGCTTATGAGATGGAAGAACAAAATTTAACTCCGGTCACATCTATGACAGAAGATCATTGCTTTTTACTTGATTGATCGGTGCATTGCTATAAGTAAGCACTTTGTACTTTTAGTGTGCTCACATACTGTTACTGTCACTGTACACTTGCTTGCAACTGGCTTCAGAGGAAATTTTCTGCTATTTCCTTTGAGCGTCACTGCATTTGTCACAAGTGGCACAGCTAGAATTCACAATCTTGATTCTCTACACGTTCTCATAGAACATGTGACTCAGTCAAAAGTAGCCCTGGGATATTCCAGGTGACTATGCATGATGTGTGACATTGATTGCATGAAGTAGGGAGAGAGTTAGACAGTGGCATTGATACTTGTTTCCCTGTCTGATTCTTCAGGTGGTGCACAAATGACTGTGTCAAAAACAAAAAGAGCGAACAATTAACTGAGGTAATTTTAAAAACTGGGGGCAAGTCACATCAGATAGATGAACTTACTAATAAAACCCTTCACATCACTCATAAATGATAGTTTAGCATAGTTCTCCATGCAGTGGGGCATTGGGGAAATTGACAAGAGGAGCCAAAGAGTGCCTCAAATTGAACCTTTTCACATAATGAACCTTATTGATGTATGCAGCACAGCCATACCATGCAAATACAATTGAAGATTGTAAGTACAGACCAATAACTGATATCCTCTACCAATACCAGCCCTCACCCAAGGAAGGCAGCACTGCATACAAATAGTATGTCCACAAATATATGCCGTCCAAGATTGAGCGGAAATCAGCTCCTCGCCTTTGAGCAGCCTATGAGACCTTGGCTTGAACTTTGTGATTTGTGTGACAGCTTTATGGTTGCCTATGATTACTTCACAGAGATGACGGTGATCAATCTGTAACAACTAATGACATGGTCGAGGTTGCTTGTGGCCAGGATTTGTATTCCACACACTTAGACAGTACTTATTTCCAATGCAGGGTATGCACTGTAATTAAAGATCTCTTCAATTTGTACTAACATGCATTGTCTGACCTAAAATGTCACCTCTTTTTTACATTGATAAAACCCTTCGTTCTCTCAGGACAGTAGCTTGAAAGGAATTTGGAGATTTACATATACATATTAATCAATTAAAACCTTCTAACTGATTAAAGATTTAACAACAGGTTTGTTCAATACATCCTTGTCAGTGGCATGACATTTTGACATTTCACTTTTATAAATTCTGATACTACCTCTCTCACTAACATCTGAAGAAGGACTGAGGCTCCAAAACCTTGTGTTTTCAAATAAACCTGTTGAACTATAACCTGGTGTCGTGTGATTTCAGATCTTGTCCACCCTGGTCCAACACCAGCACCACCACATCTTGGCAACCTGTACTGTGTAAGTGCTTTATTAATGCAATTATCCATTGAAAGGCCTGACAACACTCTCAAGTAGAACCTGCATGCTCAGGCATAGAAAAAAAAAATATACCAACTACTAAAGATGTGATTGCAGCCGTTTTCATTTACGTTGCGCATTTAGCATTCAGATGAGGGTAGAAGGCACACAGGTCATGTGTTGTAGTGTGAGTCACAGGCTCAGCATACTAACCTATGTGATCCTCCAAAGCCTTCATGATCCTCTCTTCCTTGTATATTGCGTCAACCCCATCAGCTCTGAGCTTCTACACATCCCCATCCAATATACCAAATTATACCTTCATCTCCCAACATTACCTACGAAGTGCTGGCACTATAGCTTAGCCATGCCAAATATTACGATGCATTGCCCCTGCCCCTGTCGAAGCCAAAGTAGTGGTAACTGTCAATTACTCCCCTCACCATATCCTCCAATGCACTATTATCTCCCACGCTTTTCTGCTGAGTGCCCCTTCACAATTATTTTCTTCTTTGCATCTCCGTATGAGGCCTCCAAACCTCAAAACTAACATCTCTACCACAGTGTTGGCTCCTGATGATCTTCCTTGATTTTTGGTGAGCAGACTCCCAGGACTGACCATAGCCCAGCCACTCACTGTATCAGAAGGAAAGCCCTGACTGATGAGTGACCAGACCCCTTCCTGATATCTGTGCAGCTCCTTGACTGACTTATCGTTAATCCCTTGATTGGTCACACTGGACTTAGAAGACTGACCATGCCCACTCCCCACTCTGTAATGGTATTGAAACCCTGATTCGCCGAGCAGCTGTCCGAGCATGTCCAAGCCCCTGGACTGGGATGGAATGCTGCCCTTGAGTAATTGTGGCACCACCCTCTGATTAATGGCAGTCTCCCTTGACTTGACTAAGGACTGCTCCCTTCAACATGGAGATATGGCCATTTGGCTGAATACATACGGTGCATTTGCCATGAAAACTGCTGTCACATGCGACAGTAACATATCCATCCCCTTGAACAATCACTGCTGACAAACATGATAAGCTGCCTGCCTTTGTATTTCTTCTGCACTAAAAGGCAAGTCAAGACAGAAGGACTGTGAGTTTTTAAGTTTCAAACACGCATAAGATTTTATTCCAAATCACAAGAATTATTTATTAGCCAAGGAAGTAGTTTCCTTTATTTTTATGATACATCTTCCAACACATTTCTTTAAATGAAATATCTTGTCAAAGATTGTCCATTGAATCAAGTATGCCAGGTCAGAGTCTCTAACACAAACAACACTGGAGTTCTCAATTTATAAAAACTTCAGCAGCTACCACGTTCTAAATTTTAAGTACTTTATTGCAATCACCTTTTTTATAAAAGTTGTCTACATGTGTTTCTGATTAGAATTTGAAATCCCTTTCTTTGATTTCTTCACACTGCCTTATATCCGTGGGCTTCTTCAAAAACATTTCTTCAATCTTATCTGATCATAATAATCAGTTTTAGTTGCACATGACAGAAAACGCTTTCGCTTTCGTCTTCAAACCCTTTACATCTAGCCCCCTCCTCCCCCATCGTCAAACAAATTTTCTTCTCATTTTATCTCCTTTAATGTTTTTTTTTCTGAAATATGGTTCAATGGTTAGTGTAAGATCTCTAATGTCTTTTCAAGTCTTTATTTGTGGGTCAGGGCAGTGAATGCCAGGAGGCTGTAATGCCATTGCAGTTATCACAACTAAACCTGATCCTGTCCTCGGACAGTAGAAGCTCGGACAGAACTTCATTTCACAAGTCTCTGATCCCTCATGGTAAAGAGAGGAGCTTGAATTTTTAATACCAAATTGAGGTGGGAGTCAGATTGCAAATTGCTGCACTTAGTTTTTTTGTCAGAGGAAAAATAATTTTCCACTGCTGAGTTCCAAGTTTGTGTGGTTTTCTCACAAGTCGGAGGGCCTGGTGAAAAAAATCTTAAGCACACCTTCTGAGATCAGACCCACACTGTGAGGACCACAGGAAAAATGTATGTCCTCCCATGTACCATTTTCATGGTGACGATGCAGCTTCTTTGAATTCCTAAAAAAAATAGTCCTTATAAAATTTGTGACAACTGGGGAAAGCCCGCAGATGAGCCTGGAACATTTTGAAAGGAAAGTGTAAAATGTTTTGGCTCCTTTAAATGTCGTGATTAGATCCTGAAATGTACATTTGTGTTTAATGTAGTGATTCATCATAGGGGTCTCTCTTGTGGAGGTAAGTTGCCCCTTACATTGGCCAGCGTGTTGTTATGTTTTATAGTTAATTGCCAATTGTTAAAAGTTCCACTGCACAGTTTGCAGTATCAATGATTGTATGTTTGAATTGGTTTTCACAGGGATTGTTACACTGATTTTTTTCTGTAATGATTAAAAATAATTCCCATCACAATTGCATGACTCTTGAGTACACCACATAGTGGATGTTGGGCAAGTGGCAACAGAGAATACATGAGGATCATGAAAGTGGCATGGTGGATCTGAGAGGGCATGAGGGGGTGCGCAGGGAGAGAAGTGATGAAGTTTAGGGGGCCTTTAGGAGGCTTAGGGAGCTGAGCTTTTGTGTTAGAACTGAGATAGGCCTTCTCCTCTTCGTATCCACAATTTTTAAGAGTCATACAGCACAGAAACAGGACCTTTGTCCCAACTCATCCATGCTGACCAGGTTTCCTACCTTCACAGCTCCTAAAATGCACTGCAAACCTGAAAACTGCAAGAAGGTTAAAAACCCTGGGCAATGGCATATGTGGGTCAGGTAGGCGTGTTGAAAGGTAGGGAAGCATACAGGTTGGGTCTACACGAGCCCACACAAAGATCTGAGCCAAGGTATGCAGTGTTAAACTTAGACCCTTTTACAAACTTGCAAGCAGATGTGACATTTCCATATAATCTTCTCTATGTTTCATCTATACTGAGGAAAATGGTTAAGTATTATTGTCATAAGTTTATAAATCAAGAACAAACTAGTCATTTAAAATGAAAGGACTACTATTTTGGACTCCAAACCCAATCTGATGACTGCAATTATCTGAATATTCACACTAATTGATATCAAGCCAGTCATGTGAATAAATTTGTAAACATATTTTAAGTAAATTAAATTGGCATTCACAGATGTATTTAATTCAAAAACATCACATGACTTTTTTGATAAATTAAGACTTAATTCTTGTAATTATTTTTCACCTGAGTCAGCCTCTTTATATGCATTATTGTTTTCAGTGGAACGAGAAGTTCCAGACGGTATAACGTAATAAATGTTTCTACACTGGGACAACACTTGCTGAAAGAATCCTGAAGCCAGTTATCCATGACTTCCCTGGGTAAGTTGGCCTAGACTAGGTCAGAGTTACAAGTCTAGCCCTGGAATTAAACTCAAATCTCTAAATGAGTCCACTGAGCTAACAGAGCTGTGGGTTGCCCTAGGCATATTATCTCTTTATTATGCCTGACTTATTTCTGTATCTCAAAGCTGTTTACTCCAAAGGAACAATATGTTTTCACCCCTCTTGAGTCAAGGTCTTAGAGGCTCTGTTCTGCTAAAGAACAGATACCAGGATCTTTTCAAAGAACAAAAGGATATCATTGAGAAGCAAGACAGATGGGGCTTATGCTTTTCATGGCTGACATGAACTAATTAGGATAACCACAGATTCTTGCCACTGAGAAGCATGGGTCAGTGAAAACAAATTATATGTGATTCCATGCTAAGGGTCTAAGGACTCAGGTGACATCAGGCAAGGAGCCCCCTCCCAGCTTTCAATACATCAGAAAGCAACCTGATTTCATAATGACTGACATGAAGTGGCAGCTAAACACCAAATTTCAAAAAGGAAAATCTAATTTGTAAACAAATTGACATCATAACAAGCTATAAACAGCTGTCCCGGTTCTGGCAGATTTACTGATGCTTCAGTGACTAAAAATCACAATGTTTTTCCAAAGCAACTTCATTAATTTGTGGTCTGGCATTCATTAGGACAACAAGCCCCAGGGGACTACTTACAGCTTAGCCTCCATGGTAATGATGTGAGCTTTGGGTCTGCTGATTTTAATATGGGTGCAATTCTTGGGTAGTGCAATCACACAGTTGTTACCAATTTTATGTGGACAGATCAGCGTCTATAAAATAAAGCGTATTAAAGAATGAATGGTAAAACATATATTATAGGTGTTTAAAAGGCAATATAAGGTAGAAAATATGCACTTTATCAACAATTTAGTTTATGATATGATTTTACTAAACACGACTGAATGCACAAATAGGAGTCCCTAGTGAAATGGAGAAACAAGCGAGTACTTGTTCTAGCCTGTAGAGATTTCCCAGAATGGTTAAAATCATCACCGTAAGCACTGGTAATGGAACTTTACACTGTTCAGTCTGAACAAGCTGGTCTGTAAAGTGGAGGGAAGTAATGAAGTAATTAGCTGGACTATTATAAGCACCTGTGACACTGATTAATACATGTCCGCTTTGGCAAAGTTTCTTCCCCAGTTTGACTAAACCTTGTGTTTTCTGTTAAGCACTTCCTCCACAAGATGAAATAACACAATATACGCGAGGTAAAAGTTGTGACAATGTTGCGCAAAATCTACTGTAATTTGCTGAAGTACTCAAATGAAGCTTCATCATAATTACCCCATGTCAATTCTAACAAACATTAACACACCATCTGACCAACAAGCACAACAAAGATGTTCCTGATATTCTTAAAAGAATGGAAAAGTTAGGTTATGGTGTGGTTAAATATTCCTCATCACATTCTAAATAACTTAAGTTTTATTTTGATTGAAAATCTTTTTTTCCAAGTCATTAAGAGTAATATAGTAAACTATCTTCAATTAGTGCCTGCATTTGTCTATTAGAAATAGTCTAATGAACCTTTTGTAAAAACCACAACATAGCATAAAATAATAACCCTCAACTGCACCATGGTGAAAGAAGCACAGGTTGGTATTAAATACATGGTTGATAATGCATCAATTTTTCCAGAAAAAAAAGCCAGAGGCAGCACAAACTTGACTGGGTGCTCTTTTAAAGCATTAACATTATTCCCTCTTTATGTAGATCAGCTTTTCCTGCACTCCTCCATCCAGAATAGTGTATTTCCAGTTCTCTGATATTGATTCTCTCTTAATCCTCTCCTCTTTCTCCTGCCCTGTGGAGATCCATTCATTCTCCATTGATTAAGCATAACCCTTAAACATTGGAGAAATCCAACTTCAATAACAGCTTGTAAAATGACAAACCGATAATTCCAAATATGAAATGGAATTCAACCTCACCTTTAGTTTCTGTGAACTAAAAATCTCCAAAGCTTGTTTAAAAAGGAATTGGGCTTTCTAATTCTGACACCAATCCGTGGTGTCAACTGACCCTGTCCACAAGGGTGGTCAGGATATCTTCCACAAGTTTCAAAGTGGATGAGAATAACCGGATGGATATCTGACTTTGTTCTTTCCTCTCTTCCTGTGGACAAAATGTAGTACGAACATTGCTTCCCACCCGCACCACAACAATGGCAGCAAAGCCATGATTGTGAATTCAGCGTGTTGCGAATCAAGAGTCTAAGCCCACATCCTACTATTGGGTGCCAGGGCTGTTTAGACTTTAACATGGCTGCACCATTGAGACACCCTATCATAATCTGCCACTGGGACTGTGATGTAGGCTGCAACCATTGTGTTATTCTTCTGACATTTATTCACATTTTATTTACAGTCTCATTATAATAATCCAACGTGGAAAATTTGCTTATTGCCACGTAAACAACATCATGCTTCCATACAGAGCAAATGATGCCTAAAAACAGCCCACACAAGCATTTGTCAACAAAAACAACACTAGTAGAGACCAGTCAGCAAAGAAAAATCCTACAGGGAGAACAGAGGTACTTTTGAACAAGAATACCAATTTCACGTGTTTTAACCAGGTAATCAAGGATAGCAAGCAACTTAAGGACTTACCCTGTACATTCCTCTAGACTGGTCTAACACACAGCCTCCTTAAAGTTCACGGGTGTCTTTTTGGTCATTGTTTTTCTAGTATTAAGTTAGTGATAATACCATTCATGAGAGAAACAAGCTCTTCCAAGGTAATTTCTTTTAAAATCAGCATTCTCAATGTTCATAACTTCTAGGTAATTTCTCTAAAGTCAGTGAACTTTTTCTGTGGATTTTTTGTTTTTTTTTCCTCTGACCACTATTTAGTTTTTGCTAATTATTCAGTAGATTCATCACAAATCTTGTTGGATTGTGTCAGCACCATAATTTTTGTCATCAAAATAAATGGATTAGTTTGCATGATAGAGTTCATGTCAAATTCTTAAACGTCTACTTTTCTAGTAATAATCACTTCTTTTAGCTTTGCAGTATATCCTGCAGAAGCAGTAAGCATTTTAAACCACTGTCAATTTTAGATTGACACAGTTCTGAATAATTGGCCACTCTCCTCAAAAGGTTTCAACTAATGATTGAGAATGAAAGTTTTAACAGGTTTTTTGTTAAGCTTATTATAATTTTTCTTCTATGTCTCATGTGAACTTTGGGTGAACTGCCAGATCACCATCAAAAGTATATTTATTTACCTCTAATTTTCTACCTTTAAATTATCTTTTCCAAAAAAGGCACGGAACCAATGTTGGATTTGTATCCATAGCTCTCTGGTATTGCAATGAAGCAGGGACTCTTCAAGTGTGAGTCACTACCATGATTCTTGAATGGCCAATGTGACTATAGAATCTGGGACAAGAATAACCTTCACTGTGTTGCCCAAACAATCCTGTTTCCAACAGGGTTCACCAGATAATGTTAAAAAGCTTCGGCACAGCCCAATTGCTCCTTGTCCTTCTCTGGAAACAACTTAATGAAATTGGTTAACTCAGCATACAATCTTGGAACTTTTTGGTCTGTACAGCTCCACTCCACACCCTATAGCACCATCAGATACCCTATGAATGCTGGTTATGCGCCAATTACAAGAAACGGAAGAGATTATCTCAAATTGAACTGATCTGTAATTTCTTCCTTCCTCCTATGCTGCAGGTAAGATTGCCAATTTATCACATGGGGAGTCTTGGGTTGCCAATTCTTTGTGTCATGTGAGCCTAGAGTGCCAGCTAACAATGTCGCGATACTGCCTTGGATGCTGGGTTTTAAAAGAATGCCAGAGATCTTCACCTCTCACCCAGTGTTTTTAACCTTTCGATAAATTCCTTCTCCAATCATATGTTTCTTATTTTAAAACAAACACTTTTTTTTCCCTGACATACTTAAAGTGCATACTGACTTTAATCCATTTTCTTCTGATTGACTTTATGCTTGCCTTTTCTGCACAGCTCAAACACATTGTGGCTTCCTTCACCTCTACATATGAATTTCCACCGTTGCAAGAGGTAGAAATCATGGCTGAATACTTGTTTAGTACAATTTCATTTGCGGAAAAGGTATCCGAGAAAATTTCTTCTGGAGATTCATCCATGTAGTTCTCCAACCCACTTAGTACTGAAGAACTTGAACCTAAGAATAATTGAAACACAATGCAGTCAGAAAATTGTATAAAGACATTTTTTTCATGTAATCCATTTCACCATTCTGAACCTTCCTCTCTTTCTTTGCTGCTTTCAGTACCAGGCAACAAATGAATAATATTCCTACGTGTCCACTAGGTGGTATCTGCTAACCATTTGCCCACTGTTATTCTCTATAATCCCCTCATAACATTTGTCTGTTATCATTTGTGATGAGAAACTGAACTGAATGGAAGTGTTTTTTTAAAGATTATATAATACCAGTTCAATAACATTTCAGACTGAAATAGCCCTTGATTTAAAGTGACATATCTAAACAACAAACATTATAAATAAGAAGAAATAACGTTTTGTGATTACTCTTTTATTCCACTGAAGATATTTGCCTGGATTTCCTCCTTGCAGCTAGATGAATATTTGACAGGTCTGTTACATCCTTCTATCCCATTTTGCTTCCTGTTGCCTCCCCCATCCTATGTTATGCTAATGTCATTCAGTAAGCCCGATATGGGTGGGTACATTGAAATGATTGAAAGTGAAGAAAATATGTTGTCTGACATACTTCCTTCCATTTGTGTTGTTTGAATGCTGGATGCAAAGGATGTGTTTATCTCAGACTTGTAGCATTTTAAAGTCACTGGGTCAGAGAGTTGGTGCGATTCCAAAGATTTAAATGAAGTAACAGTATGTGCCAGCAGTAACAGAGTGTTCTCTCATGCAGGGTGAAGAGTAGGCCGTAACATTTTATAAAAAATGTTCCACTTTTGTTGGTAGCAAGGAAGCAGCATGGTTCCACACCGTACAGCACACCTCGAGCTATACTATTGCAAAACCTCATCATGCAGAGATTGCAAACACAACCTACAACAAGCTAGAAGTCCTATGTCTCTTCTCAAAGATTACTTTCCAGCACAGAAGGTCTCAATTTACTGATTCTTGCTAGGTTAGGGTTCCAGCATAACAGCCAGTTACTTTGGCCATGAACATTGGTAGGACATTGAACCAATTATTTTTTAGGGGTGTGAAGACGAAGAGAATATGAGGGAGGCTCATAGCCACATCTGACCCTGTCCACACTCCATTCACACTTTACAAGAGAGATCACTGAACAGCAATCTAGAGTGGGAAAACACTGATTTTTCCTTCTTTTTGCCAGCAAAATAGCAATGCCAATTTTTGTTCTGTTGTCAAATTGTAACAAATAAATATCCTTTCCTAGTTAAGTTGCAAGCACAAGTACGAAGTTACAAAGAAATGTCTGAGTTGGATAACTTAAAAATTTTGCTCTGGTGCTCGCCATTATAATGTCAATACTCATTGAGAGTACATATTTGGAATTTTATTGGTTCCTCTTGTGTTTTTTTTTCACCAAAACTATGACTATTATTTACAGCTTGAACTGATTCATTTGTTTCTTCACATGATAAAGAAAGCTAGCAATGAAATGACAATAATAAACAACTAGGGGGTACGTGTATCTGGGCTTCTGCCACGTCAGCAATTGTTTTAGCTCTCAGCTGCACCTCATGCCAAAACAATCCCTGGGGTGGTAAAACCCCAATCTGTGTACCGTTTGTCGTTCCATTATTATTGCCTAATTAAATGACGATTTAAAGCATATGGTACATCTGTTAGTGTCTATTTTTATTATCCCCTTGGACTAAGATGGAAATTGTGATTGGCTGAAGAAGTGTGGTGTGTGAGAAACTGCTTGTTACTATTTCCTGCTAATTCAAGTCAGCGAGTAACTAAGCTGAGGCCATTACCTGGCCTTGTCACAAGGCACCGGCTGGAGCATGGAAAACGCCACAGAGAAGCTTTTTGTGAAGCATTCTATAAGCCAGATATGTTGCCCAACTTATATTGATGCACAGCAGCTTTTGGCTTCGTCGAGATCCAAGCTGCCCAGGGCAATCTGGGTGTGAAATTGTCCAAATTGAATTTAGGCTAGTGGTATCTTGAGGAGGTGGTCTTAGACCACTCTCACTTTTCACAAGCTGCAGTTGGTGCAAACCAGGGTTTAAAATGATTCCACACAATCCACCAGCTATGTTTTTTAACCTGAAGAGTAATTATTATTTGACTGCTCATTTAATTTTCCCCATCCAAAGTGGTGCAGATCTATTAGTATGGTTTAACACCAGCAAGTCTAAATCACTCTAAATAAATACCAGTCCTTTATTTGTTTCTGTGGTATATTTTTGAAGTAGCATATAACATGCACTGATTGCTTCATGTTAACCTTGTGATACATGAACCAATCATCAATACTGGAATACTTTACAATTTTATAATATTACACTCTGCTCTCTACAACATTACATGAGCACAGAGTTTTTTTTCAAGAGAGGGATTTAGATACAAGTGTAAAACAAAGTAAAAGTACTGCTCAATCCCGAGTGAACAGGGGTTCCTCAGGTTATGGAAGTACTCAAGAATGCTTATAAAGAAAGCCTGTTGCTTCAGGCATTTAACCCACCTTTAGTCACTTTAGCAATGCCTTTTCCAATGGATAAACAGATTCAATTTACTTCACATTTTGATTTTGTTTGAGGTTATTTGATGCAAAAGAATTGGAAAATCCACTGGCACCACCCCATTTTCAAAATAAACCACTTAGCTTGTCACTATGATTGTCAGAAAGGCAGGGAAAGATCAATGGTTCTTCAGTACTTGGCTCATACCCAAATAAAAATGAAGGGCATTTTTCATGAGACAATGCCTGAAACTTAGATGCCATATTGTTTATGCTCTAAGTCTTTGAATAAGTGGAGTCTACCTGATGACATTAAGTACTATGTGGCTACCTGTTGAGTGAACAATGATCGGTAATCTATTGCAGGTGTCTGTGTCACCGCAGCTTTTAATCTTGGCTTGGAAATCAAATATCATTACATTTTAAAATAATTTTCAATAAGCCAAATCACAGTTTATACCTCTGAAATACTGTCGGGTCAATTGTGCAAAGCTGCTACTCCAGAGCCACTGCCTATCCCTGTGACCCATCAGCTGGCCTTAACAGATGTTAGGAAGTCACCAGATTTATATAATTTTATTTTACTCAGGTGACATACTTGACAGGATTCTTGTGGCATAGTGGTAGTTTCCTAACTTAGTCAGTTACTAGGGGGCATAGGTTTAAGGTGCAAGGGGCAAGGTTTAAAGGTGATGTACGAGGAAGGTTTTTTACACAGAGGGTGGTGGGTGCCTGGAACTCGCTGCCGGAGAAGGTAGCGGAATCAGGTACGATAGTGACTTTTAAAGGGCGTCTTGACAAATACATGAATAGGATGGGAATAGAGGGATACGGTCCCCAGAAGGGAAGGGGTTTTTAGTTGTGACAGGCAGTATGTTGGTGCAGGCTTGGAGGGCTGAAGGGCCTGTTCCTGTGCTGTAATTTTTTTTGTTCTTTGTTCTACTCCTGAGCCAGGAGGCCTGGGTTCAAATCTCACCTGGTCCAGAGGTGTGTAATAACATCTCTAAACAGATTGATTGGGGAAACAATATTCAGATGATGTATTTGGAAGTCATTGATGTCAGGCACCAATGGAATTAGAAGGGCTACCGAATACCTGTTTACTGGTGTCACTTCACCAAATTGCAGCTACTGAGATTTTAAGTTCCCATGTGAGATTTGGCTGGTGAAGAGCAAATAAAGATAGTAGTAATAAATAATGGTGGCTAATATAAAGGAGAAAGGCATCTTGGATCAAACATTTTTACACTGCACAATGGTCACCCTTGAAGTCATAGCTGAAATCATTTCTGGCATCTGAATGAGCCATGAGCATATTTGATGAAATAACTCCCAGCAAGTCATGTGCCAATTGGCATAGGAGTCCATTCATAATACAATGAGACAACACCCAATCAGCTCTACGCAAAGGGCATTGACCATTGTATTATTGCTATTGTATTATTAGTAATGGTATCTTAAGGATTTTTAATACAATCTTTGATCATGGATACTAATATTACCCTAGCTAGTTCTTCAAAAAAAAATCTTAGCAAAGAAATTGCTTTGGAAATGAAAATCAATTATCAAAACAAAATACATTATAATGAAATGCTTTTGTTAAAAGGAGCAGGAATTCTATTAATAAAATGTCATGTACATATTGGAAGTAGGAATTTAAAACCGTTGTGTAATTGAGTGACTTAAAAAGGAAATATTCCAATATAAAATTTCTGTTATTGTTGATCATCATCACAGCTCATATTTCCGCTATCTAACCAAGCTCAAAGCGTCCATCCATAAACTGTGCTGCATCAATAATGTGCTTGGTAGAGACTACTTTAGAAAAAGATATTTCAGCAAAGCACAACCACACTAATCAATGTGAATTTGCAAACATTGCAATATGTTTTTATGGATTTTAAATTTGCAGTTTCTTTACATTTCTCATTCTTTCAAATTTATTTGTTGTGTCTACATAAGTGAGGGATAATACCACTGAAGAATAAAACACTTTTTCTCCATTATTCTGATCCCAGGATTAGCACTTTAGGTTAGGTTGTAACACCGGCTGGCTTTTATCCTGATCAACTCAGGCAGGAAAGAGATATTTTTTCAACTCCCATTAGTCAAAGTAAGAAAGCTAATTTATTATCAGATGATACAATTTAGTGTTTTAGATTCATATGCACGATTAACTGTTTATGCCATTCAAAATAATTTGAGCTTGGACTTTTGTAATGAGAAGAGATTTTCATCCTATTCTTCTGTGTTTAATTTAGACCAAAGTCCAGAGATAAAAGGGTAGTATCTTAAAGAACTTAGACTTCCCTTCATTCCACATTCTATATATTTCTTTTAAACAGGACACTTACTCTGCCTTTATGTTACAGTGCTGATATTACAGGAACCTGGCTGTGCACAGTACAATGTCAAGAAGTGTCTTCTATCTGTGCTGATGCCACATTCTGCCACTATTTTTTTTGGACTTGGGTGGGCTGAATTTTCAACCTGTGCATCCAGTATGTCAGCAGTACAACATCAATGCTTCAGCCAGAAATTTAAAGTTGCAACTGTAACTGTGCATAATATTATGTCTGTATATTCTTCCATGTGTGCAATTCTTTCAGTATTGCTGACAATGCTTTGAATTCCATGCCACAAGGTGAACAAAACAAATTTCAAACACCAGCAGCCTTGAACATTACAGACCAATCTTTTTTGACACAGTGACAATATTTCAACTGAAACTTCTTTGAACATATTTTCAGTATCATATTCCATTGGTAACATTCTGGATAGATTATATTGTACCACAGGTGTGCTGACAAAATGCAGTTAGTGAGCAACTTTTTTTTACATTTAATTGCATGGCAATTGAACAGGATATGCTAACTAACACTTTCCTATGCCATGTTCCTGGTCCCACATTGAAAGTGGGGTATGAATGAGGTAATACTGCTAACTGGCATCATTTTCAACCGCAAAACAGAATGTAAAAACGTATGGTTAAATTAGCAGGTTCCACATTATATTGCTTAATCCTATTCCTTCTCAACTGACCTGGTTTCCAGTGTGAGCTACACCTGCTTTGTGCTGCAGAAGACTCCCCCAAAATAATATCCCGAAGTATATGAATGGATTATACAAATGCAAGTCAAAAACAGATGACTGAAAAATGCAGTCCCAGCTCAGGAAAGAATTATATTTAACCATCTCTCCCACTCATTTCAGATGTTCACAGGGATGTCCCTCAATACCTCTATGTGTTATGCCTTCTAACAAGGAGTCAACACTGTATTCAATAAATTTAGTGTTTTCACTAATGTTCCCAGACCAATCCATCAGATTACACTGCAGTCATTCTTTGTCTATAAAAGTAACTATTTCAAATGTTTTCTACATTAAGCTTTTTTTTAAAAAAAGAGATGAAATATATAATAAGTATAAAAAGACACAAACGGAATGCCAATTGTCTCAAAATGGGATAAGGAAAAGATTTATGGAGTTAATAATATGCAGAACTCGTAACTTGAGCTATGAGGTCATTTAGGCACAGACTTTTCTCCACCTTCATTCTAAAACATATGGGATCGTCTATTTGCTGAGCAGTAATTGTACTTCCACTGTGTCAATTGCTTCCTTGCAATGTCAAAAATTTAATAGCCTTCAATATATTTTTATATGATTTGAAGCAAGTTTGCAATAAATTTAGCAGAGATTGTGATGATTGCACTTCCTCTGTTTTATATATAATATAGAGTCCATGGTGCAGAGCAAGTCTCAATACTCATTTATGCAGCCTTCCCTGTTTGAGCAACTCATTGCAAATTTCATTTCCCTCCATTGAATACTTCAATAGATGAGTCAACAAAGTCATTATAGTTGATGTTGCTCAACATGAAGTCAGTGTGAATAGTCCAGCATAAACCGATTTGCATTTGATACTTGTGGAGTGAGATTCTCTGAACGTCTCCTCCACACTTAGACTACAAATCAATGTTAACTGACTCACTGTCCCCAACTATTGAGAAAGCTCACTGAATCAAGCTCCAATCAGCTTGTTAAGGACTGATTAGTCAGTTTCTCAGCTAACTGCAGGGTCTTGACAGTCAAGTCTGGTCTTGACGATCAAATCTTGCCTTGCCAGAAGCTGCTGGCTTATCAGAGACTGGTTCTGCATCCTAAAAACCACTGGTTGAAGTCCAGTCTACAAGGGATCCAACAGGTGGGAGGTAAGTCTTTATCTCTTCTTTTTCATGGCGTGAGGATCATTAAATGGGGGGTCGGGGGGTGGTCAGGGGAGTCGAGGCAAGGAAGCAGGATGGCCGTCAGTGGCCACCCACTCATGGCCGCATCATCCCTGCCTAGATTGCAGTAAATGGAAGACTACCCCAGCCCAGCAGGCAGGTTATGCTGTTTCTCTCCTGCTGGGAAGCCAGGCAATTGGGCTGGTGGTAGGTTGAGGCCCTTAAGTGATTATTAATCTACCATTTGAGGCCCTTAATTGCACTTCCTCTGTCAAGAAAGGCAAGTCAAGAAAGTTTCCAATGTACCTCCTCAGCCAGCACTTTATTGCTGAGGTTACAAGAAGGGGGCAGTACCTCGACAGTGTCAACTCACCTAATTATTTGCCCTTCTCACCATCTCCAATTAGGGGAAACTTTCATGCAAGGAGTGGTTTAGGTACTTATTCAACACAGATCCTGAGATGCACTGGAAATGTGATGCAAAGGTTAACATACATCCCTAGGCAGTTTTGTACCAAGATCCTAAACCTATGCAATATTTTCTTCCAGAGAAGCTTAACAATCTTTTGTGCTTTTGTTCTGACCACATTGAACTCACTATACTTAAAAATTCATGGACAGAATTGCTTTAGGATCTATTACAATGCTTTTCTATGAAGCAGAAGTCAGAAATGAAATATAAGGCCTGAAGGCTTTTCACCAGGATCATACATTTTATCTAATAACTTCATTCATCAGCATTGCTTTTGTCCCAATACTTTCAGTTTATTCATATTGTTATGCAAAGGTGTAGTCATTAAACCACTGCATTCTTCTGGAAAATCCTGAGACTTGGGGGAATTAAAATGATTCCAAGTTATACTGGTGTCCTATTTCATTATATCCTGGGATGAAGAAAAGCCTCTTTACCATTCTGGGCATCTACTCATTTCTGCAACTACTTTCTCTCGTGTGTATAAAATACAAATGACTTTGCAACCTGTTGTATCCAACTTCTACGGGAGTGAATGCTATGTGCTTCCCATCCCCCAATCAATTTTTTAACCACATCACCTATGACACAAATGCTTTAATGCATCTTCCATTCAGGCTATAGAAAAGAAGAGATGTAAAAGCACCAATCAGACATTTCAGTTAAAATGTAAACAGAAAGGGATAGTGTCAGACTAGCTGAAGCACTGAATGCTAACCTTATGTCAAAGTAGTAGATTGACTTAAGATCTGTAAATAATGAGGCAGTTAATGCCACGGCACTCTATTTTTGTTGGTTTATTGGCATTCCTCACATCTTCACCCCTGTTTAAGAGCTATCCTTCACAGACAAAGCCACTGTGCTAATCCCACCAATAGAATCAGGTGAGAAGGTTGAAAGTGAACCATTACACAGGGCAGTGCCAATCTTGGTTTTGAAATATTCTTTTCAATGTATCATACATCATGTTTCATAGAAATCAGCTTTGGTGTGAGCACTTAACCCAATGTGCAGCTGTTAATTTCCTTGACAGGATTAAAAAATGAAATATTATCATCTACATATTGTTTGTCTCTTTTTCCCATCTCTGGTTTCAAAATTAAATTAGACAGAGCAGATGTGACAAGAGAGATGAAGGTTGGTTTGTATTACATCTGATTTTTTTGATGCACTCTCAATTTCTGCTTTGTATTGCAAATTTCTGACATGGACCCTCCCACCTGACTCTGAATTGGAATCTGATACCGAAAGCTTCTTTTTTTAAAAAAAAAGTCAAGAGGTTGTTGATAAGTTTACATTTTGACAGTTTAGAAATTTCCTTTGATTTCTGACATGGATTTCAAGTTCCCATGTCATCTGGCCTTGGGAAAAAAAAACTTCAAGAGTTGTCTCCCCAACCAATTTGTATGTGTTCAAGGCTACAATGAATTATATCACCCTCAAGTTGCTGTATAGACTGGCTGCCCTGGAGACCATGCTTGAGGGCTAACACCTGTTAGCGGCACCGACCCAATGAAAAAAAAATCTTCATTAACTCAAGAAATCAAAGCTTAAGGATAAAAATATAATTTTACCTCTTCCTAATCCTGAGCTTCCAGAAGTGACCTTTGACACTGAAGCTTGTGTGGTATGTGGTGCAGATTTCACAGATTTTTCTTCCTCTTGTCTTTCCTTTCAGAACAAAGAAATCAGAGAAATGGTGGTGAAAGTTGCTAACAATCTTGTCCAACAAAGAACACAGCATCCACTGGAAGCATCTGAATAAAAAATGGTAATTCTACTTATTTGAGGCTTTATTGAGTTAAATTGACAAGTAATAATTAAGAGGCTAAATGCCAGCATCGAAATTGAGCAGTAAACGTGGCCACACAGAAAGCTGGAACAGCCTTCCAAAACCCTAGGGTGGGTTGGGAGAGGTCACTGGTCAGGGTAATTTCAGGAAAAGCTAATTTCTCAACTACCTTTAGCAGGTGGCATGGCACTCAACGACTATTTACTGAAACCAGCCCAAGGAAGTTTAAAAAAAACAAAGGTCATGACAGACAGGAAGAAATGGAGAAACAAAATCCTCTCATCTATTTCTTTAAATGACTGCATGAAAAAGTCAATGAAATGAAGGAAAATGGATGGAGGGGACAGGGTACTGAATCAAGCAGCCAGCAGAAGGTCTTAGACGCCAAACTGAGTAAGTCAAATTGCTTGGGAAGCTAACTAAACGAACAGTACAAGGCACACAAACAGTGACTGTTACACCTGCGGGAAATTCAAGTTTATATGAAATGTGTTTCATCCCCTGTCAAGCCATTTTAAAAAAAATCTAAAAGGTGACCACGTTAACCAGTGCAGCTGGTGACACTGCTGCCTGCAGCAAGGTCAGAAAAGAGTAAAGTGAACAGAGTAAGTATTGTTTTTCCAGCACACAGCAAAAACATAGCAGGGAGCACTTTTAAAGCACAGCTGTGGTCACGTTTCTTTGCCAGTGACATTGATCAGATTCACACAGCACCATAGACAACTCTTTAATTATTCAGGTATCATCACAATTTCTGCTTTAATGTGTGAAAACATAGAGCACAGTTGTTATTAAAACAATGGGAATGGGAGGACCGGAGTAATCTAAATTTCCACCAGCATGATGATCAGTGTTGACTTATCAAGCGTCTACGTAATTTGATTAGAGTAAAGATCCAAACATGCGGACTGACACTGGGATCTTTGCATCTGTTATCGAAGATTTGATTAGCTTTGCACAAACTGCAAGATTAAACTCTCTGGTTGGTGAAATTCAAACCACTTGCATTATAGATCGACATCAATAGGGATAATTCTACTTTTTCCAAATGAGTAAATCCAACCTATATTAAAAGAGAATTAATTAATAATGAGTTTCAGGTAAGCAAAATTTAGCATCTGTGCCTGGGATTACAATATCAAAGCACACTGCTGAAACTCTTGTAGTCTTTATTAAGGTTTAACTCAATTTAAACATCACTTTTAGACCAATTTCCTTTCATGAATTAATAAAAGTCCCAGGATTTTGCAAATTATTCTTTCATAATTCATTATCAGCCACCATTTAAAGAATGACTGGTAGCTAATAAGATATTGGGCTACCCATTGTCTGTAATTTTAAAGACTTAAAAAGTCAATATGTGTTTCTAATAAATTACTAATATGATCCAAATGACAATATTTTTAAAGCAATTTTTATTTCCTTTCAATTTTATATTGCGCATATATTTGTGCTGAGGCCACAGAGACAGATGCATTTGCATTTATATGGCACCTTTCATAACCACATGATGCCCCGATTGCTTTATAGTTAGTGAAGTACTTTTGAGATGTCATTACTGTCAGAATGAGGGAAACATGGCAAGCAACTTCCATGCAGCAAGGTCTTACAAACAGCAATGTAAGACTGACCCAATAATCTGATTTTGTATTTCAGGACCAAATAGCAGGCAAACTTTGTGGCAGTGACATGGGTTCCATCCACCGTTTTGGAGAACCAGTTTTGGGGACCTAAGGCAATCAGGCACTTACCTAGTCAGTCTCTGATTGAATTAAGGCCCCTGTGGGGTAGAAGTCCTACCATGAGAGCTGCAGGCCCTGCAGTAACAGCAACACCTGGACTACCAAGAGTGGTAGCCACTGCTAGTATTTCACTGCCGCCTACACAGAAGATTGACAATGGATGCTCCGGAAACTGAGTGGGATGTGATGAGATTTGCAAGGAGGGAGAGTAAGGTTGGGATTGACAACAAGGGCAAGAGCATGGCTTCATGTGGGACCCCCACCCTCCCACTCATTTTCCCAATGTTTTTTTTAATGAGGAACCCTTAACCAACAACTCCCATTGCTTGAGAGTCTAGGACCAGAGACCATAGTCTCAGAATTAAGGGGTCCCAAAGAAGGGGAGGAATTTCTTCTTTCAGAAGGTTCAGAGTCTTTGAAACCCCTTGCCAAGGGGAGCTGTGGGGGAAAAGTGCCCTTGCGTATACTTAAAACTGAAGTAGATAGATTCTTGACCAGTCGGGGTATTAAGGGTTACAGGGAAAGGGCAAGAAAGTGGACTTGAGGAATCAGTCATAATCCTACTGAATGTCAGAGCACGCTTGAGAGGTCAAATGGCCTATTCCTATTCCTATTTTTTATGGTCTTATGGCGCATGCATCATTGCCAGGATTTTTTTGGAGAAGCAGGGAAGAAGTGAGAACATTACGAATCATAATGATGATGAAATTTAAGATGGAGTAGAGAATAGGTAGTTAATATATTCAATTAACATTTCCTTGGACGATTAATTAAAGAAAACTACAGCAATATGCTAATTAAAGAAAACTACAGCAATATGCTCTTATGTGGTCAAAGTGCTGCATTCAAATTTAAGAATTTTATATTAATTGGATGAAATAGGTGGTAGACCATTTGTCCATACAAATAAGAATTCTTATAAGTAGTTAGGAAATTAATTGCAATTTTCATTAACACACACGTTAAAATTCATATTTCACCATGTGTACAGTGCTGTTAATTAAAAGATGTCCACAAACATTTTATTACACTAGCATTTTTTGTGGAAGCAGAACAAGCAAAGATGTACAAAAATACTGAGGCCCTGCCTTGCTGCTGACGCAAAGGACAAGTTGCAAGCTGCCACTGTCATCCTAGATTAGGAAAACATGTAATGAGCTGCTTCATCGTCCTCATCTCACAAGTCAGATACAAATGAGGCATAGTTGAAACTTCTGAGCCACCAAAGTAGACAGACACTCATCCATTCCACCTATCAGTCAGCCAAAACATCAAATCAAACTTTGGGCTGAATCTTACCTTTTTGGCTAAGTGTCAATTACAGTGAATTTCATGAAGGGTTTCTCTCCCTGAATCCTACAAGGTTTTCTTATGCTACTGCCCAAAACTCACTTCCTTAACAACCTTCTCTGCACCCCAAGCCCAATGCTAGCCCAATTCTATCACTTGCCATACCAGGAAGAACTTGCCATTGCTGGGATAGTCAGGAATAAACTGGCATCCCTGGTGTCTGTGCCATCTTTAAAAGGCTGTTGTGCACTTGGACAAACATTGTCAGCCTGGAGTTGCCCTACACAGTTTGTCACATTTGCACAGATGTGGCAGATAAGGGCAATTTGGAGCCCTGCTTTACAGACAAGTACCTGGAGTTGATGGTAGACAAGGTGTTGCGGAGAAATCTATTGCCCCAGGACTGGCAGAGGAGGTCATGCTATCTGAACCAGCCAGCTTGGTTTGAGGGTACCACTGTGGTCTCAGCTGTCTGGAAGAATGCACATCAGTGATGGAACAATACCAATGATCTTCTCCGCTTGACCAAGGTAAATGGCACCATATTTTCTCTATTACCTCATACTCATTCACCCAACTCCCAGCAAGGGTCATGCTCTATCCCTGTCACTATTACATGTAACATCTTCCCTCACTCGATCTCACCCGTTCCAAACCCTATCCTCCTAATTCTGCATGGCTCTGCACGATCTACTCACTTGCTCAGAAAAGCTCATCACCTTTCTCCCAAAGTACTTTTATCTGTTTCAATCCCTCCCTTTCTCTCATTGCAGGAGAAAACAGCCCACAGTAGGGCACATAGAGCTAAAATGGTAGGTGGGCTGCCTGACATTTGATTTGTCACCTACTATGAGCAGAGGATTCTGACCCTGATCCCCCCAAAGTCATTGACCCACCATGCCCAAGGCTCTGGACAGATATCAGAGGCTGTCCTTGACTTATTGTGCCAGGACCCCTGACTAACGGCAGTATCCCTTGGTTTGACTGAGGACTACTGATGTGTTTCTTGGCTTTGTGCCTGTGTTAAATGGCAAGGCAAGACATAAGCACTGTGAATCTAGTAGCTCTGGCTGGAGGTGCAAAGCACATAAAGGCAAGGCAAGGCAAAGCAAATCAAAGATGCTGTGAGTATCCAGGTAGGCTCAAGGTAGTGACTGCTAAGATAGCAGCCCGCTGATATTTCTGAGCTGGATGTCTGTCCCTGTGTGCAAAGTGTCCTTGTAGCAGCATTTCAAAACTAGTTGCCAGTGCACCTCAAAGTGCAGTTTTAAAATGCAGAAGCATTCTGCAAGTGGATTGGAGAGGTCCCTGAGAGGCTTGAGAGGCTGGCAGGTGTCAGATGCCAGAGTATGTGAATGGCTGGTAAGTCAGTAAGTGCCCTGGAGCATGCCCTGAGATATTGTTGCCATGTGTCCAAGATGGCAGTCCAGAGAAGCAAACGCAGGCTAAGTGCCCAGTCTGACTTTCATGTCAGGAATTCATGGGCAATCGGATACGTATTAATGATGTGAGAGGTGCAATTAGTGAAGCTGATAACAAGTAATATCCCCATTAACAGGGATCTCACTGCTGCCTTGCAAGAATCCCATCTTGAGGTCTGGCATATAGTTGGAAAATACAACTAGTTGCTCCTCACTTTGAGAGAGGCCTGGCTGGATATCTCATGCAATCCTCTTACGATTTCTTGCCATAGCCCATGTTGTTTAGGGCCCTATAAGATTCAGCCCATTGTGTTGTTATGTTCCCAGCTGACAATTATGTTGGATAAGTTAGACCCCAGAATGAGAGTGCTAGTTTTGTTTTTTCTCATTTACCGTGGAGTTCGAACATTGTGCATATTCACAAGAGGCTGCCAATGTACTTTTAAAGGAATACTACTCAAAAGGGAGAAAACACGAATGGTACTACACAACAAACTATTGGAATGAACACATTTTAAATATAGGAAAAAAAGATTCAATCCTTCAATCCAAACCCCAACAATAACCTTACAGACACTTAAACCTCAGTGAAAGATCACCCCTATTTCTAAGCAAAAGATCCTTGTTCAGGGAACAAAGTTGTTTCCTATTCAGCAAGGCTCTGTGGATTTACTGAATTCTAATCTTTTCCATTAATGTCTCTCCTCAAGACCTTCACATCAGCTGCTGACTCACTTCACTATTACTATTGAACATGGATTCCTTAAACACGTCTTCGACTGCCTCATAGAATGTCTTCTTTGCTGACACCCCCACAGCCTCTGCTTCTGAAATTTTCTTCAAAGCAATTCTCTTCAACCCTATCCTGAATGTTTTGGATATTGTTTTAAACTAATAGCACCTCTGCTGCTGTAGGAAACTTTTCTCTTTGAATTAATCTGTTTCTAAGCACTACAACCCACCCCCTCCACCAAGACTTTCCCTCTCTCTCTCCTCCTAGGTTATGACACTCAAGTCAGCAAACATCTTTGTGCCTATGTCCCTGACAAGAATCTGAGTCATTTAGCTAAAATCATATGATTTATTGCAAATGTTTTCTTTAGCTCACTATTTAACTTTCTTACTTTATTCACAGAATTTAAAACTAAAATTGATTTTCCTCCACCTCCCACCAAGGCTTCTGCTCTCGCACCCCACTGTGTCATGCAACACCTTTCCTCACTCACTCCCCTTATCCTCTGTCCTCCCTCACCACTAAATCTACATCACCTCTGCACTGTCTCCTCACTCCCTCAGAACACTTCAACACCTTTCCTCCATACTAACAGCTGTGCCATCCGCTAATGCCTAACCCATTCACCCCCTTTAAGATATTACAGGAGAAGACATTCCACAACAGGGCAGAGTGAAGATGAACTGTTGATAGTTCTGGATGTCAGAATACTTAACCTATATGAGGTGAGGATACTCACCCTGTTTGGAGAGGACACGGAACTGGGACTCAGAGACAAGTGCCAGGAACCAACTTTGCCCTGAAATGCTGACATGTGACAGGCAGTCAGTGTGCTGCATCAGGCGCTGCCTTTAACCAATGGCCCTGACATTTGTGTCTTCAGGCTACAGCCTGCGAGCTGAGCACATCAGCCGAGAGACAGCCATCTCCTCCGCAGGAGACCTCCTCAACCCCAGAAGAAGACAGCATTCTGGAAGAGCCATTGACAAGGCTGTCCACCGAAACTTTCACCCCCGCCAGCAATAACCCCAAAATGTCAACGCGCTCAAAAGATGAAGCGAGTGCAGGATGAGATGTTGCACTGGACCTCACACTCACAGTTACAGTTATACTAGCAAATCCCACAGATCCTATAGTGAGACATGGTTTAATAGATCTTAAGTTTTGTTATCCTTTTTATTTCCTCTGAACATATTCACAGGAGGCTGCTAATGCACTTTTAACAAAAGAACATAAAAGTTGACACAAAAGGAATAAAAACACCAACCAAATTACATTCAACAAGAACTATTGGAATAAACTCATTACAAATCTCAGAAAGAAAAATTCAATTCTTCTACTCATTAATATTCTTCTAATCACTCAAACCTCAGTGAAGGGCCATCTGTCTCCACAATAAAACAGCTTGTTCAGTGGGCTTGGTTATACTCAGTTTCCTTCTCAGCCACGTTCTGTGCTCAGTGCTATTCTCTTCAATTAATGTCTCTCCCCAAGATCTTTAAACAAGCTGCTAACTGAATTTCCTACTACTACCAGACATGGTAAACTCATGTGTTAACCCAATTGTATGATGTCCTCCTTTCTAACATCACCACAGCCTCTTTTTCTGGAATTTTCTTTGAAGCAAGTCAGGACTTCTCCCAGCCTTGCACTGAATGCCTTTAAAACCACTAGACTAACAGCAGTCTGCTGCTTTAAACCTTCCTCATCGAATTAACCTGATTCTCCATCACTGTCTCTCTGGGTTGGAAACTGCAAGTCAACAAACACCTTGGCAATTATCTCCTGAGGATAATATGTATTATGTGCGTGTGGTGCAGGGGGTGGTTGGAGGGGAGAGGGGAGAGGGCTTGCCATTTATTTAGCTAAAATAACATGATTTGTTGGAAATGTTCAAAACTACTTTCTAAAGTTTCTAAACAAAATCAGACCTTTACACAACTGAAAATTAAATATCATTTTTCTCTAACTTAGAACTTATGTTTCTAAATAATAATGATATATTCTGAGCCTTCATCACAGTGTCTATTTACATAATTAAATTGCATTTCATGCCATTAGCTTTGGAGCAAAAGCTTCACAGCTCTGATAAAAATTACAGTAAACAAATTGACTTGTTGCATTTTTCACTGCATGTTTTCTTTTTCTGTCATCAGTATCTTTCACTTTTATGGGTTTGCTTAATTTGAACCCATTAAAATGGCATTGAGTAAGCCTTCAGAACAAATTTATACCAAGCAATAAAAAAACACAAATACAGTTCCAAAATGAGAGTCCACTGTTTGTTACTATTCAGAATGTGTTTATTATTTTCCTATAATGTTGCTCTTTTATGTTCAACATTTCTGCGATTTTACTGCATAAAGTTGTACCATCATGATAGTTAGCACATTAAATGCCTGATGGGCTGAATCAATGTGGGTGAAGTGGGTGGTGGGGAGCTCTTGCACATTGGAGAGCCAGCGAGATTCCCTACCACCTCCTGTATGGAAGGCCTGCCCAATTAAGTGCCAAGTACCAACTCTGACAGACTTTGCATTTTGGATTTCCCATGTATCAACTCTGCTACCTCTCACTGAGCATCTACAGCAGCAGGATGAGGTCCTTAAGTGAGCTTTATTTGACAACATGGTGGAAAAAACTGTCCAAGAGCTTTCCACCCCAGAGTTAATCAGGGCAGAGGCAGGAAGGTGGCATTGTACCCATCTGCTACCCTCCTAATCAATTAAATGCACCAACCTTCAAATGTACCTCAATATAGGACCTAACATCCCATCCACCAACTGTGTGCTGTCAGTATGTGGTGAATTATGGTGAAATGTTCAGAAGTGACCATGCCAACTGTCAATCATTTTTGCCAAATGGTGCAGTTTGTACAATTTACAATTTGAGCCCTATTAATGGGAGGCAGTTTTCTTTTTATGAACACCATGCTAAACAAGAGGAGGCTGAGTATGCACAGGATAATGATAATGGTGACAGGGGTGGGGCAATGCTCCCCATTACTTTGTAAACTTTGCCATTGGTGCACACATTTTTTAAAGTAATATATGAGCACAAATATTCTGATTTTCTATATTTTATACATATCATACAGAAATCACTGAAGGTATAACCACAAACCTACTGCCAATCTCATGGTGGTATAATCCTGCTGTCCTTATGTAAAATGTGTCCAGTATTAAAGGGTTCCACATACAAAGTTTCATATGAAGTTCTGCAGCCTCCCACTGACAGAAATACACCTTACAATCCTCTTTGAAATAAGATGTCTAAAGCAGAAGAATTTGTACCTCTATAAGTTCACAATACCAGTATCTTATTGCCTCATTGGTTCTCGTTCTCACTCCAAATACAAAGACTATTACAAAATCATGCCAAGGGAAGCAATTAACAAATGACACAACGTATACAACAAAAACAAGTCAACACATTTATAATTGATACCACTGTATATGCACAATGTTATAAAAGAATAAGCTATCCCTGTAAAATACAGAACTGACCCACATCTAGTGCTAACAAAGATTAAAATGTAGACATCCACATGGTATTTATATGATATGATTATTTGTTTTAGATTATACCTTTAATGGCTTTAACTCTTTCTGTGTAATGTAATTATCAACTTTCAAAGCAATGTGTAACAAAATATTTGATCAATACCATACTTGTGAAACTCATTGAGTTAAATCATCCTGTAAACTACAATAGCTCATTTATGAAGTAGATCCTTACTAATGTGCAAATCAGTCAATAAGTGAGCAAAAGTGCCACAATGAGTTGAAAATCTTAAGAATTTGCTGGTCAATTACTGCTGTTTTGCCATTAGTCTCAAACAACCAACAAATTGCTATTAGTCTCACCCATGTTTTTGAGAACTTTTGTTGGATCTTCCTACAAAACTATGACAGAAACTTGGCCGTCATTCTTAGCAGCAAACACATTCTTGCAGCAATGTGATAATTACCCCTTCACCAAAGATGGGCAAAGGTGAAGTTTGTGCTCCTACTTGTTAGGTTGTTCGTCTGCAAACTAGATATTCCAAAAGTTAATGGATGGATTTTCATGAAACTTGGTACACAGAGTGGGTATGGATAAAGAACTGATTAAATCTTTGTGAAAGACATGGATCATGGTCGTCGAATTGTTGAAGGATTTGTTAACATTTGAGATAAGGTGAATTAACTCTTTTTTTAGAACATTATGGATTGTTTTATTTAAAATGTGTTTGGTTTAGAACATTATGGATTGTCTCAGATGCTGTGGTAGAATTTGTCTCAACTGTCAAAATGTTGGCATTTTTAAGAATAGGAACGTCCTTATGAAAAGATTCATTTTTCTCAATTTTACTTAAGGAGCATCAGCCAGACAGGGAAATTCCTCAACCAAGAACTGCATAATTGTCAAAATGTTGAGTTAGCATGGTATGGCAGAGGTGTGCTGAGTGTCCTTTTCACCTGTTGTTAATGCAATGCCAAGCAGTCTCATAATTTTCTTTCATCTCTTCTGTAGCTTTTTTCTCTCTTTCATTTAAAATTTTCCTTCCATTTATTTACTCCTCTTTCTTGTACCTTATTTGACTCTAATTTATGCTACATCTCTGGTTCTTTATATCTCTTTGGTAAGGAGATATATTGTTGGTCCTATTGTGTGCTATAATTCCAGAAGCCCAATTGTCCTGTTCTTAGAATTATCAGCTCACACTTGCAGTTACGTATGCCACAAATTATATTCGAGTTAAAGGGTGCTGGTTATTCCAACTGAAAGGTATGCTGTGAGACACGGTGCTTCATCAAGATTTGGCCCATTTTCTAAGTATATACTTTTCAATACTACATGGTTGTAGTGAACTGTGGGAGTGAAATGGAAATCCTCAGACTGATTCATAAATGGCACCTTCATTGTAGGTATATCTCTCAGTTGGTTATGAGCTACTTCATGTATGGCTAACATTTTTCAGTACAATTGCACATTAGCGAATCTCTGGTATGAAACAAAAGTCATCTCCCACGTTTTAAACACACTTAATAACAAATCATGGTCTTAAGTTTGGGTCCACTGTTGCTGTCATCAAAACACAACATTCAAGCATTTTCCACACTCCTAATACTTCCCATTAAAATCATGGAAACAACATGGACACAACAAACTATTAATATTATTCTGCATCATATTTGTGAACATTTCACACTCTAAACATTTTCTGATTGGTAGGCAATGACTAATGAGGTACCACAGGAATCAGTACTAGGATCCCAGCTGTTCATAATATATATGGATGATTTATATGAGGGAACAAAATGTAACATCTCAAAATTTGCAGATGATACAAAGGTGGGTGGAATGGTGAACTAGAGGAGGATGCAGAGATGTTGCTGCGTGATTTGGACAGGCTGAGTGAACAAATGCATGACTGATGCAGTATTATGTAGATAAATATGAGGTTATCCACTTTGGTAGCAAAAATAGGAAGGCAAATTATTATTTGAATGAGGGGGGAATCTCATTGAAACCTAAAAAGTCTAACAGGACCTTATAGGTTAGATGCAGGAAGGATGTTCCCAATAGTAGGTGAGTCCAGAATGAGGGATCAGAGCTTAAGGATAAGGGGTAAACCTTTTAGGACTGAGATGAGTAGAAATTTCTTCACCCTGAGAATGGTGAGTCTGTGGAACTCACTACCACAGAAGGTGGTTGAGGCCAAAATATCACATGTTTTTTCAAGCAGGAGGTAAATATAGCTCTTGTGGCTAAATAGATTAAGGGATATAGGGGGATGGTGGTATCAGGGGATTGAACTTGATGATCAGCCATGATGACATTGAGTGGCGGGGCAGGGTGAGGGGTCGAATGGACTGTTCCTGCTTCTATCTTCTTTGTTTCTATGTTAAATCTAAATGGCAAGTGAGCTCCATATATTAATTCAAGGATGCAGTTTACTACCTGTGCTATAAACTGGCTGTGTAACTCTTGTAATATTACTGGTAATGGCCTTCTGGGGTTGAACATTTCAAGAACATTCCCATGATCCTTGTGTTGCACTAATATACACAATGTATCAAAATAACAAAAAGAGCTTTTGTGTCACTGTTTAAATAAATACTTTTCAGAGCCCAATCAGAATGGTTTGCATTCAAGTTATTTTATAATAACAACACAGAGATTAAAACAAAACAGAAAGAATCATTGGGCTTACATATGTAGAATGCACTTCCTTTAAACTTCAGATTTTGCCAATACCGTACAAATATTAATTTTGGTCAAATTCAATGGGATGTTATCCTCACCGTCAGGAATTGAAATTGCCCAAGCTTGTTAGTACAAAAACATTGTATCAGTCAAAACCAAAATCAATATTTGGGTTCAAAAGTTTTCTTCCACTAGTGCAATATAAAAGTAGCTGACTAAACATCCAAAGAAAACACCAGACCAAATTTTCCGAGAGTTCATTGATGTGCTGACTTTTGACAGTTAAAACATAAAATTACTTGCAATATAAAAATTAGATCTCTTTTTATAAAAACAAACAGTAAAAGGAAGTAATATTGTACAATAATATATTATATTTTGAATTTTCTTAACTTATTTAGCTTTCATTAATAGAGGGATTGAGTTCAAGAGCTGTGAAGTTATGCTCCAGCTTTACAAAAGCCTGGCTCGGCCACATCTGGAGTATTGTGTCCAGTTCTGGTTGCCTCATTACAGGAAAGATGTACAAGCATTGGAAAAGGTGCAGAGGAGATTTACCAGGATGTTGCCTGGAATGGAGGGAAGGTCTTACAAGGAAAGGTTGAGAGAGCTAGGGCTTTTCTCTTTAGAACGACAAAGGATGAGAGGTGACTTGATAGAGGTGTACAAAATGATCACAGGTATAGATAGAGTGGACAGCCAGAGACTTTTTCCTAGGGTGGAGGTAGCTATTATGAGGGGGCATAGTTTTAAAGTGAGTGGAGGTAGATATAGGGGAGACGTCAGAGGTAGGTTCTCTACTCAGAGAGTGGTCGGGGCGTGGAATGCATTGCCGGAGAGGGTAGTGGAGTTGGCCTCATTAAGGGCATTTAAGCAGCTATTAGATAGGCATATGGATGATAGTATAAGGTAGGGGTGGAAGTTAGATAGACCTTAGGATTAGGGTAAAATTTCGGCACATCGTGGGCCGAAGGGCCTGTACTGTGCTGTACTGTTCTATGTTCTAGTAATTCTGCACCATTCACCACTAAAGAAGCTTCCACATTTCAGACACACTGGGCTAGATTCACCTTGGTGATCCTTACCAAATTAGGAAGTAGAGGAATTGAATTTGTAAAAAGCTAAGAAATAGAAGCTAGTATAGGCCACTTGGAGCTTGCTCCACTGTTCATGAAGATTGTACTAAGACTTCCTTACCCTTAATCACCCAGACCTTTAACAAAACTAACATACGTTTTGTCTGTGTAATTGCTGGCTGTGCCTGCATGCAGACTTTATATGACTGATGTTCAAGAACACCCAGGTCCTTCTGAAATGCAGACATTTCCCCCTTTATTATTCAAAAAGTGTTCTGCTTTTATCACTGTTGTTAACGAATTTGATATCTTTACCACTTGGATTCCATTTCTCATTCAACCTATGTCCTTCTGAAGCCTCTTTTGCATCCACCTTGCCACTTAATTGTCCTCCTAATTTTGTATCAGTACCAAACCTGGACACGTTACACTCATTCCCCACGTCTAAGGCATTAACTTAGATTGTAAATAGTCGAGGCTCAGGTACTGATCTGTACAATACAACATTGGTTACAGTCTCCCAACAATCAAATGCCCCACTTATTCTCACTCTCTGCTTTCTGCCCATTAATCAGTCCTCATCCTTGCCGTATTACATCTCAAATCTCATCAATCCTAACTTTGTGATATAACCTATTTAGTGACCTCTTAATAGATTTTTTTTCAAAAACCAAATATATTAGGTACATTGGGTAGAATCTTACAGAGGCCTGAATTAGAGGTCTTTAGTGAGAAATGTATTAGAATCTAGCAAGGCCTATCTTGACATCAAAAACAACTTATAGCATCTTTTAGCTAAATTCCAGGCAACGAGGTGAGATTCTCACTGGGCAGAAGCGAGTGCCTATTAATGGGGATTATTGCTTGCTAACAACTTTATTCAGTGCACAACTCATCTCATTAATATGCAGCTTCCTATAGTACCACCCACCATGAACAAAACAGACACCAAGAATTTTAGACATGGAAGTTTGATTGGGTACCTAGCAACCTTAGCTCATCATTGGCTGCATAGAGCGTCCACGTTCCCTCTCATGACCTGATCCATGGGCACCAGCCACATGCACACCTCATTTACAGGCATTAGCATCTGGTAATTGGCAACCCCTCATAATTCTCCGATCCACTTGCAGCACATTTGGGAAGCAGAGACCAGCACAGCAGGGTGCACTGGCAACAAACACTGAAAGGTTGCTGCAAGGATACTTTGTGCACTGGGGTGGGAGCCCAGCTCATGGATTGGACTGGGCTGCATAACAGCACTGCTTGTTTGCTCTCTCTGCACTTGCTCACTCAGCATCTACCTGCATGCTCACAGCATCCATGCCTTGCCTTTGCCTTGCCATGCCTGTTAGCACATTGGCGCTTCAGCAAGAGCCTATATTCTATTAAAACTACTATATTAACATATTCTTTTGCACAGACACATAGTCAGCCTGCTGCCATGCTTATCAGTAAGTAATCTGTTTGGGGCTGGGAGGACAATTTGTTGTATGACACATCAAGACATCAATTGAACACCTCCACTATATGCCAGCTCTTGTGTGGCAACATACTGCATATTTATTCAACCTAGGAAAGAAAGCAGGTGGGGCTAGTGTTCAGTCCATTCACACATACTAACCAAGGGCTTGGTCTCAGTCTACCATCCACATTGGAGATAGTAGGAACTGCAGATGCTGGAGAATCCGAGACAACAAGGTGCAGGGCTGGATGAACACAGCAGGCCAAGCAGCATCATAGGAGCAGAGAGGCTGACGTTTCGGGCCTAGACCCTTGGTCTTCATATCAACACCACTCTCAAATCTCCTCCCCATCTTCTCTTCTCTGAAAATAGCCCCACCTCCTCCAATTTATTCACTTTACTGAAGAACCCCACCCCTGGAACATTCTTGTGCATATCCTTCCTAACATGCAGTGCCAGAAATGGACACAACAGAAGGCAAACCAGTACTTTATTTGTTTATAATTTTATACAGGGTTATCATCACTGCCTTGTTTTTATACTCTGTGCCTCATTAATAAGGAACAACACTCTGTATGTTTTATTAACTGTTCTCCCTACCTGTCCTGTCATCCTCAATGATCTATCTCCCATATACACCAGGTCTCTTTGCTCCTGCAGAATTTTACCACTTATTTTTTACTGACTCTTTGTTCCTACTTCATAGCTAGGGAAGCAGAGCCGGTGTTGACTGAATATTGGGGGCAAGAGATCAAACTTGGGAAATCAAAGAGTGGAGCCCAAGCCAAAGAGAGAGGCATTAATACAGGAAACACTGAACAGACTGTGACGTGAAGGAATAGAGTGTATGAACTGAAACATCAAACAGCAGATAAGACTAGAATTTACAGAGTGTAGTAGGATAAAACTAAACTCTCTGTGTGTGAATGCAAGTAGTTTTTGAAATAAATGAATACATATGATCTGGATTGGATCTGACATGGATTGGACCTGAACATTGAAGGGTACAGGACACATCTGAATGACAAGGTTGGAAGGGTGGCTCTGTAAGTTAACGAGGGTATTTGCACAATACAGAGGGATGACCTAAGCTCAGGAAACCAACAATCTTTGACATACAGTATTAGTCTCCTTATTCAAGGAACAATGTAACTGCATTGGGGAAAGTTCAGAGAAGGTTTACCAGATTAATACATGGAATGGGGG
>NC_063351.1:37141163-37154196 GCF_021869965.1 Rhincodon typus | reverse complement strand
TGTTGTCTACCATCCACATTGGTTGGGCACGGACAGGGGATCTGTCCCATCACAGTCTGGGCGAATGTGTAATGGTCAGTCCTGTAGGGCCATCATGAGAAGCCAGGGGAATTGCTTATTGTGGTGGTGTAGTGGTAATGTCATTGGATAGCAATCCAGAACGCTAGGTTAATGTTCCAGGGAATATGGGCTCGAATCACACCATAGCAGATGGTGAAATGTGAATTCAATAAAAATCTGGAATAAAATGCAAGCCTAACAATGATCATAAAACAAGTTCTGATTGTTGTAAAAACCGATTTGGCTTACTAATGCCCTTTAGGGGAACAAATTGCCATCCGTTTCTGGTCTGGGCTATATGTAACTCCAGATCCACAGCAATGTGGTTAACTCTTAACCACCAACTGAGCTATCAGGGATGGGCAATGAATGCTGGCCTAGCCAACAATGCTCACATCCAATGAACAATTTTTTTAAAAAAATCTAGAGCTGTTTCTTGAAGTCGATCAGAGATTTTGGGTGAAAACAGACTGGGGTAACTATGCATTGATTGGGAATGGTGCTGTAGAGACAAAGAGAGGCTCATTGCCAAAAAAGGTGGTGGAGCAGTCAAGATGGGGGGGATGATGGAGCAGAAGCATGTATTGAACTGGGAATAAGAGTGCTGATGAGGTTTGGGGGGTAAGTCAAGGCATAAGGCACATATATTACAACATTGGAAAGCATGTTAGGCTATGAGATGGGGGTTAGTTATTGACAATGACCACTACCAAGGTCTCCAATGGGGGCATGCAGGGAAGAAAATACTGGAAAGGTCAGACAAAGAGAAATGGTTCCAGCTACAAAATCTCTGTGAATACCTAAGGAAGTTAGCACAGAAAATCAACAGGCGATTTCAGGAATTTGATGTGATGGAACAAATCATCACATTTGTCTCAAATCCATTCCTTCAAGTAGACATTGGTAGGTTGGCAACAAAATTCCATCAGGTGTTTGACTTACAGTGCAGTGGAGTTGATATGGAGATAAAGTGAAAGCTTACTTTGGCTCCATATGCCTCTGTGAGATAGTGTTCTCCCAAATGAAGTTAATCAAGTATTGCACCCTCCTCCTAGATACCCATTTGATGGATTGGATATGACTGACAGGTTTAAATAACAAGTCAGATGTCATGACACTGGCAAATAATGTGCAGTCTCCGTGTCACACTTAGACTTGGTGAATAGAGGAAAAAAATAATAATGATATATATTTTGTTTTAGATTTATATAAGGCCAAAAATAAACTGTTTACTCTGTGTTGTCTTAGAGTTAGCTCCTGAGTTGCACTTAAGTTCAAAAAGTGATCTTGTTCTTAAGTTTTGAGACCACTGCCCTACCTGATGCACAGTGCAGATATAATGCCATTCATGATTTGACAAGGACCATGGCAGAGCAGATGAAAGATCTGCTAAAGATGTAGTTCCACTGTTTGGATCTGCAATATAGATTGGACACATTGTACAGCATCATCCAGGTGTGCTATACTCTTCACAAATGGAGCAGATAATGGGACAGTATGGAAATGAGTTTACATACTGGATGCCGAGGAACTGTAAGAGCCAGCAGTCTTCCAAGGAGAATAGCAAGCACTGCATGGAGGAGAAAGTTCTCCTTGTGCATTGGAGAATTCAGCTGCATTAGGTGCTACAAGCCAGATAGGATTGGATTGACTCCCACTTCCAGGAGATGGGAGCTGGGTGCAGCAGGCAGTCTTGGACTATAAATTAGTTGTTGGTCATCATGTCAGCAGTTGGTTTGCATTGCGAGGGTGAACTGCAGCCTCTATTTATTTTAGCTGTGTTTATCTTTGCTGGCTCATGTTTGAAATTGTCAGATTGTTTGCCCATAAGTGATGTTCCCCTTATGGACAATGACAAGTTGCAGGTCTAAATTGAACACTAGGGATAGATTAGCAGTGACCTAAAGAGGGTGTTAAAGATGGGACATAACTAAGGATAGGTAAACTGCGTGGCCTGCTGGTGAGGGGCAATGCCAGATTGCCAATGCTTGTCCGAGTATACACAAGTCACTTCTATATGGCATTGGCTCCAGAAATGATGGTCTTTCAGTCGATATCCAATGAGTGGCAAGTGGTTCCAGGAATGGCTAGGGGACTGATGGGGCTAGAATGGGCAGAAAGGGTGCCATAGAGGTGGGAAGGAAGACAATGAGATGTATTTGGTAAGATATGGTGAGAGATCTCCCTATGTCTCACAGACAGAAACCCTCCATGGAACATGACAAAACTGACACAGCCATAATAATCTAAGATTCACCCCATCATATCCACCAGTTCCCACATGTTCACCTTCCTAGTTGCATGCTGAAAATACAATTAACAGACAGGTCTCAACTCCAATCACTGCAAGCAAATTGAAGCAAGTGACAATATCTGAATTCAAGGAGACCTTCTTGATACTTATAGTTACCTCCATTAGTCAGCAATGCCATTGTTAGGCAAGAGAATCAACAGTTACTGGGGATAGATGGGGAACATGGAATTCAAAACACAAACAGATAAGCTATGATCTTACTGAATGGAGGAGCAGGCCTGAGGGGCCAAATGGCCTACTCTGCTTCCAATTCTTATGTCTGCATGGTCTTCTAATCTGCAGGCAACTTTGGCACCTTTAAATAACCAGCCATTCTTGTCCTGTATCCTGCTATATCACCTAATGACTCCTAAGCTAGGAAAATGTGTTGGGGTAGGGAATAGGGGGAAGGGATACTTTTGGAAGTGTGGACAGAAGTCTCAGCCCACTGCAACTCTGCCCGGTAAAACAGAGCTCAGCCCATTGAATCAAAATTTTGCAAGGCTAACAATTCACTCATGTTTTACATAAAGCACTTAAAATATATGCTGTAGACAAGTAGCCACCATGGCAAAGGAGGCCAGTTTACAAATAGCCTTGGGACTTTAGTCAGACTTTTTAAAAAAAATTAGAACACTGATAGAGGGATTACTTTTGTGGGTAATGAAACTGGGGAGGAATGTATTTCTCAAAGTATAATTGGAAATTAAAATCTGTTTCACTTGAAAAGTCACAGCTAGCCTTTTTAAACCTACTTATTCACCTGAAAAAGATTAAATCCTGTCAAACATGCAACACTAGATTTTCAAATTTGTCAAAAAAAGAAAAATGGTCATTCTTCATCTTAGTTTGAAACTTACAGCAGTTTGTAGTCTTGAAATGCATACTTGCTGAAAATGTGATGCTGTGGCAGTAATAACAAACAAACAGCCAATCACTATGCACCTGTTGGAATGAAGCTTTAATGCTTCTCAAACACCTAATGAGCCATTTAACTTGTACAAATTTCAGAATGTCTGTAAGTGCAGTTGCAGAGCGTACAATCTTTCTGTGTAATGACTCAACAATTGTAAATTGTAAATTGTAAAGTCCACCTAGGTCTTGTCGTAATGGCAACCTCTGTTATGGAGAAATTCAAACAATTCTTTATGAGTAAAGGCTGCTCCCAAAGTTTGCAAAGAATGCTTCAAGGAGTGATTACAGTTACAGGTGCATTAAGTTGCTGGCTGGATGTATAGCAGTTGCAGAACTTCTGTCTCAGTCACCTTGGCTGCCCTGTTCTCATTCTCCCTCTCTTGCAAAACTCAATTTTTCACATAGAAGTAAACCCATTAGAATCAGGAAACTATTGGGCTTTATCTATATGCATCTTTCCCTCAGTATATCTCCCCAATGCACTCCCATTTTAAACGTGTTAAATATTAGTATCTGTCTCACAATGCAAGCTATTAACATTGACTGTTTCCAAAAGTCAATAGAAGCAGGTGGAGATAATTACTTGGATTCAAACTCCAGCTAGTGTTTCTTTTTAAATGATCATTAACATGTACAAAGACACTGAGGTAAATCTTCAACTTTATCACTAGAGCATTAACCTGGCAGACCACATCATCTGAAGAATCAACCAATTCTCATCATTATGATTCTAACAATGGCTGGGTAGTTGGTTTCAGGTTACTGCCCAGCTCTTGTATTAAAAAATGACCCATTCTTTTATTTTTTTAACTCAAGGAGTGTAAAACAAAAGCTATAACCAATAAGTAACTTAGAGTTTCTTCTTGCAAGAATATAAGGAAAGTCCTCACTGTGTAAAGAATGGTCAGGATCTGAAATGCTCTGCCTAAGACAATAGCAGAGGCAGGTTCAGTAGTGACTTTTAAAAGGGAATGAATTTGCACTGAAAGAGAAAATCAAACTGCAGGGCTACCAGGAAAGGGAAAATGAGTGAGACTAGCAGAATTGTTCTTGCAGAGAATGGCATGGACATGATAGGTCAAATAGCTTCCTTTTGGACTGTAATCATAATAGGATTTTATCTGTCACAAACAAATACAGATACATAAGGTTGAATATATGAATGGAAAGTAGCAGTTGAGTTTGATGTTGGATCAGAAACCCACCTTTGGGGTAATTGATGAAAGTTAAGAGTTTCACTAGGATGAACCTTAATTCATATGGATATGCCTTCGCTGTCCAATTAAGTGTAGTGTGCAAACTTCAAAACTGGAGGGCCAATAAGTGGCCTTTCAGCTTCAGAGAAGCACCCAGCTGAAGTACATGATAAGTTACTGATAGGGTGTGACAAAAGGAAGGTCCTCCTTTTAGCTAGTTTTTAATTCATAAAACACAAAATGCACCTTGGTCATGTGTATGTGTGTGTGTATGGGGTGTGCATACGGATGTAGTTAGGGCAGGTCAAGGGCAGCACGGTGGCTCAGTGGTTAGCACTGCTGCCTCACGGTGCCAGGGACCCGGGCTCGAATTCCCCCTTGGGCAACTGTCTGTGTTGATTTTGCATGTTCTCCCCATGTCTGTGTGGGTTTCCTCCAGGTGCTCTGGTTTCCTTCCACAGTCCAAAGATGTGCAGGCTAGGTGGATTGACCATGCTTAATTGCCCATAGGGTTCAGGGATGTGTAGATTAGGTGGGTTTGGGGAATGGGTCTGGGTGGGATGTTTTGAGGGTCGGTGTGGACTTGAAGGGCCGGAGGGCCTGTTTCCACACTGTAGGGATTCTATGGAATTCAGGATATCTATGGAACTCTCTAGAGGGCGTCTCCAGCTTTATTTACAGACAAGGAGGGCCTTTAAGCCTGCCATCTCTGGGTACTTGACCAACATTAGTCATGTCCAATATCATGTCAGGATACTGAATACTGATTGAAGACCCTCAGTCAATTCCTAAACCTATCTTTAACAACGTTCTTAATAGGCTCAATTGCTTGCCCTCATTGTAGGCACTATAAGCCTTTGTAGGTCCTGTAATTGCTTTTCCCAAAATGGCCAGTGCCAGAAATGAAGTCCTGATACTAACATGTTGGCTAGCAGCTCATCCACCTCCATTCCAATTTAAGGAGCCCAAAAAGTTCAGCCTATTGTCCAGGTCAAAGCAGAACATTTGATTAGCACCCATCAGCACCTTAAACATGCAACACGTTAATGCCCAGGCGCAGAGGCACCAGTGTCTACAAGATGCATTGAGGGATTTGCTAAAGTTTCGATAACACCTTCTGTACATGTGGCCTTTATTACAAAGAAGAACATGCGTAGCAGGCTTGAGGAACACTGAAATCAGCACAAGTCTCACTTTATATGATGTAGGTTTAACATCTCAACAAGGCTCCTTTGACACTGCAATTCAAATATATTACCTCTATGATCCAAAAGGACAAGAGCAGCAGATAATTGAGAACATCACCACCAGCAAGTTCCCTTCCAAGCCATACTGGTTTGCTAATCCAGAAGCAAATATTAATGTTCTCGGGGCATGGATTCAAATCCGACTATAATATGGTAAAATTTGTATTCAATAAAATCTGAGCCTAATGCTGACCATTTAACCATTGTCAATTGTCGTAAAATATTGTCTGATTCACTGATGTTGTCAGGAAAGAAATATACCATCCTTACCTGGTCTGACTGATGTGAGACTCAAGAACCACAGCAATTTTTAACTGCCCACTGATTTCTCATGAATTCACACCTTACAGCCCTAGTCTGTGGGACTGCTCTGCCAATTTTCGCATAAGCAGTTTCATCTCATTGAGCAAGTCTTAATATTCGTAACAGTGAAGCAGTGGCACGAGATAAATTGTTCTTGAACAGCAAAAATGGGATGGAAGAGTCAAATGTAACCAATCTTTTCTAAATCATGAGAATAGAAAGGAGTGAGTTCTTGCCAAATCAACAAGTTTTGCTGTAGGCAAAACAGCAAAACAGTTCTGGGGCAACTGTTTGGGACACCGACAATGCAGCCTCTGGCAAAGGAATGGCAGACTGCAACTTTATGATTTCCACATTAATCTGTGCTTGTGCTAAACTTTTAAACTGCAGTCAAACTTAAGAGGGTAGTTAACAGGGAACATTGGCAGTTGTCAAAAACCTGCTAAAGGATGTTGTGAGACCACTTATGGAGTACTGTGTAAAGTTCTGGTCGCTCTACTCTAAGAAAGACATTATTAAATTGGAGAGCGTTCAGAAAAGATTTACTGGGAAGTTGCCAGGATTGGAGGGTTTGAGTTATATGGACAGGCTAGGACTTTTTTCACTGGAGCATAGGAGGTTGAGGGGTGACTTTATAGAGGTTTACAAAATCATGAGGGGCATAGATAAGGTGAATAGCAAAGGTTGTTTCCCTAGGCTGGGTGAATCCAAAATTGGAGTCATTATTTTAAGGTGAGAGGAGAAATATTTAAAAGGGACCCGAGGGGCAACTTTTTCACACAGAGGGTGGTTCGTGTGTGGAATGAACTACGGAGGAAGTGGTAGATGCAGGTACAGTTACAACATTTAAAAGACCTTTGGATAGGTGCACGAATAGGATCGATTTAGAGGGACTAGTTTAGCTTGGGAAACTTGGTCGGCATGGATGAATTGGACCGAAGGTTCTGTTTCCATGCTGTATGACTCTATGACTCAATAACAATAATTTTTAAAGGCAAGGAAGTGTCAACATCCAGAGAACTTGCCATATGTTCTGAATGAAAAATATACAACATAATAATGCAAAAATAAATAAAGCTATCAAACATAGCAAAGAAAAATATAATTTCATCTGTCACATGTTGGTATAATCATTTCTTGATTACATGATTATAGTAGCTGTCCAGTTATTTCAAATGCAACACTCCTACTGTTAGTTTAACAGAGCTGAACACCTTTAAAGTTAATTAAGGATGAAACAGATTGAAGGAAGGTCTTTTACGGTTTTCCTCATTTAAATACAAAGCTGTCTACTGTAGCTACTAAGTGAAACTGGTACGAGAAATAATTGAAATCAGTCATCATAAAAATTACAAAAACTTGTAAGTGGTGGTAGGAAATAATGATTTGAAACATTTTTCACAACAGCTCAAAGTTAAAAGTCTTACTGTACACATTTTCCTTATTGTTTTCACCGATTTTCTTATTCCAAAAAAAACTTTGTAATTTCAAAACCTCTGTGGTCCACGCCTCTCTCATACTGAACCATTAGCTGCACTCTAACCAACTTGCTTTGCTAAAGGTGTTTTATTTTAGAACAGAAACAACTCTGGCATGGCTGAACAAAGTGTGGAACTTTTTTAAGCTAAATCTTGTATTACTTTTTGCTCCAATATTCTGCCACTTGAAACTTCTCATTCTTTATTTTGGCAGAAACTGTTACCTGCACTGTCTAAAAATTACCAGTTTAGCCACTTATTGGGACCGTCTTGAATTAAACGCAGACATGACGCAGTTTTCAAAAATTGCCTGCAGACTTTTGCCAGGTGGTGAATAAGGATGCAATCAAACCAGGCTTTAAAACCACCCAGTAAGGAAGAACTTTTTAAAAATCATAATACTTTGACAATATAATGGGCTTACAATACTATTCCTCCACTATGCATATGAATCTTTCATATGTTGTTGAATATTAGAATTTCTTAAAATATCTTTTTAGCATTATAATATCAATACAATGAATAATTCTCACTGCACACTAAGTCTGTTGAAATTCATGTGAGCAACCAACAATCTCCATTTGTGAAATGCTACATTCTAAATCACCTATCATGTATTAGTCTGAAAAAGGTATAATGCACAGAATAAAACAAAGTTTTACATCATAAATGACTTGAGAAGTTGCACGTGAAGCACATCTTAAGTTACACCAGCAAGCTGAGGTTGAGCTGTGCTTTACCCAGCTTCTTACTCACATTCATTCCTGCAGACTGTGGCTGATTTGGAATATAGCACTAGAAAGGTTGTCCAATATACCAAGTATTTTGATATGTACACCCATCTGCATTCTTCTGTAGACTGTCCCATCAAAGTCCTCATCTATGGATACTTATTCTCTGGCAAGTTGACACCTGCATTATCCTTTTCCCCATTCTGGCTGTAACCAACTCATGTGCAAATCCCATCTCCAAATTATCCAATAAGGCCACTATCTGAGCCTAGTGGCTGCAAATATGAAAGTAAGCAACAGTCTTCATCATTGCTCTCTTCTTGCTGTCCCCCATATCCTGCACAATTTGTTTGTCTTTGTTATTTGAAAAGAAGAAAGGCAAAAGTACAGTTATGGTACAGGATGGAGGGGAGAGTAAGGAGCATATGCTTACGTCACCTGCAGCTTATAAATCTGCAGAGTGTGTGCAATGAAGTACAGGTCAGTTATGAGAAGGAGGATTAGTTACGAGAATACAGCAATCTTCCAAGGCTTCAGCCCAGGCCCTAGCCATAGCCTGAGCAATGGGAATTCCAATAATGGTGACCAAAGTTTTCAAATGGAGTTGTGCCTGCTCCCTATGGTTAGCTCCTGCTGCTTTCAGTTGTGTACCACTTTTGTCCTGTAAGAGAAATGTAAGCATGTGAGCAAGTTTCATCTAATCTATCTGGCTGATGTTGCTGTCATGGTTGAATAGCTGACATTGTGCCAGCTGTGAGCTATCAGCTTGATGCTTCCTGCTGTGCTAAATGTGAAAGGATAACCATGATGTGGAGGTGCCGGTGTTGGACTAGGGTGGATAAGGTCAGAAGTCACATGACACCAGGTTATAGTCCGACAGGTTTATTTGAATTCACAAGCTTTCGGAGTGCTGCCCGCTTTGTCAGGTGAATGACTTCGCCTGATGAAGGAGCAGTGCTCTGAAAGCTTGTGAATTCAAATAAACCTGTTGGAATATAACCTGGTGTCATGTGACTTCTGACCTTATGAAAGGATAAGGTGGAGCATATGAATGCTAGATGTGAAGCCTGATTGAAAGGGTTTATTGGTAAATGGATAAGATGATTTAATCAGTATCTGAGGCTAATGATGTATCCTGGTAGCATGTGGCATTGGAGGGTGCATTCACTGACTTTGACCACTCATATGAGGTCAATGAACCTTTTCACCACTGCATCCAGGCCCTTAAGTCTGACTCCTGATATTGACCTCCACTGTTATCTCCTCCCAATTCCTTTTGAGTATATCTCAAAGGCCCTCCTGTTTTCCATCTCCACCACCAGAGCCTCCATTACACAGTTTAGTCCAATGCAGAAAACATTTGAGACTGCACTTTCCCATATTGTACTATTCTTTACATTACTGAAGGTCAGATTCACTCCCCACACAGCTGACAGCACCTGCTCCATCTACAAAGCTTTGTCCCCTTTAAGAGATGGAGCATAGCTTTAAGCAATGCAGGTCAGCTTTAACTGGAGCTAGCAAGTTATGATTTTGGACCCTAAAGTGACACATTCACCAACGAACAGCATAGTTAACTTTGACTGCACACAGCAACTATTCAAATGAGTATGCAGCATACAGTTGGTGTGTTGTCTGCACTAAATTGAAACAGCACAGTTCATTGCACGTTATCCTGTTTCTGGTGATTATCAACTGTGTTTGACAAGTATGCCTCCTCTGCCTATAAATATTTCGCTTCTAACCTATAGTTACACTTCAAAGTTCCCATTTCTATAAAAGATGTATAGCAGAATTCTCCTCTCGCTTATGTGGCACATGAGATAATGAAAAGGTTGGGAAAATACAGAGAAAATTCAAAACTTAGAATCTCAATCTTGACAAAAATTTTTGCAATATTCACCTCCTGCCTTAAATGGTGATTTCAGATTCTCGCCATTGAGTGCAACTACTTTATTTCCACGCATTGCATTTCTGTAAAGCCCCATTTGCCTTTATTTATGTGGCTCTTCCTATTCTCCTCTCATTCTGCAAAAAACTAGATTGTGCAAATTTCCAAGTTGTAAAGTAAAATAGTCCCCAGCCACCGTCCAACTGCTTCTTCACAACACTATCCCTGCACATTCTGTGGCCACCATCCTCCTCAATCCTTCATCCAAGCAATCAGCCTCACTATATTAACATGCCTGCACTCAGACCAATTCACAAACCACTTCAGCCCTTCAAGACTTTGGAGCTTAGGGATTCTTAGGACTGACAAACATCTGTCAGGTTGCTTTGTATGCAGGTTGCAGATGCATCTGATGCACGTGCACAGGATGCATCTTATGGTTCTCAGAATGCTTTCTCGGCATTCACTGACTTTGAACTTTCTTGCATGGTAGCTGCAACAAGGTCAGCCAGCTGGACTTCATAGAATATGAGTTTCCTGATTGAAGCTGTTAATCTGGTCCAATCAGGGAGCCCTGGCTGACATGAAAAGATTGTGTGTCAGAGATATTGACATTCCCGTGCCTGACTCTATGAGACAGTGCTATAGTCAAGGACTGTTCATGTGTAAATAAAGGGTGACTTGATGACAGGATACTGGCCTCTGTGGAGTTACTTCAACTTGGAGGCTGCTATTCTCTGTATACTTCACATTATTTTCTTAGCTCACACTGACTGACTTCAGCACTGATTTATGGGCTGCTAGTCTCTGTATAGTTTAAGTTGGCTTCTTAGTGCACGTGGTCTTTCATGTTTAATTCTGTGATTTACATTGCTGTTTAGTAAAGAGGGTAAAGCAGGCAGCTTGTCACACTAGGGAGCATTGAACAGTTATAGGGGTGGATATGTTCTTATGCAGCTTTGTGCTCCATCAGCATCGCACCTGCAGCATGCACCTGCAGTTTAATTGTTTCATGTACTTCAAGTAGATAGTCATGCATGAAAGTCAAAGGAGTGTAGTCCTAAGTGGTATGGAGGGGTACCACCACGTTCTGACAAAGGGTTCATCTGATTCCAGTCTGGGGATTGGCCAGGGTCAGTCAAACACTTGGTCCTACCAGTGTCCAGGAATCTGTGAGTTTGTAGTCCAAAGACTGGATCACAGTCAGTCCTGCAGGTCAATTGCAAATAATCTGGGGATTACAGGTAAGTCAGTTGGGCTGCTGTGGAGACGTCAGTCAAGGAGCTGGGCTGTGTTCAGTCAAGGATGTTCTACCAAATTAGGCCGGGGTTAAGTTGGTACTGGTCAGTCCTAGGGGTTTGCTCAATAATGGTCAAGGGGGTCAGAAAGCAGTCCATGGGGTCCTTGGATAAGTGGGCAACTCAAGTCTGGGAATGGGTTTCACTGTACTGGGCCATTGAATGAATGTTAATAGTGAGAGATGGCAATTGGAGATGATGGGGTGTAACAATATTGTTAATATGAGGACATCGGGAGATCCAGAAGGAATGGGTCAACACAGGTGAAAAGTTCAAATCAGCAAAACAGTAGCAGATGGAGTTTAATCCAGAAAAGTGTGAATTGATACATTTTGGAAGGACTAACAAGGCAACAAAGTATGTGCTGAAATGGTAGCATCCTATAGGATAGTGCTGAAAATCAGTGGGACCTTGGTATTTATGTACATATATCCTTAAAAGCAACAGGACAGTTGGATAAGGTGAGCAAGAAGGCATATGGGTTACTTGCCTTTATTAGTTGTGGCATAGAATACAAGAGCTGGGAAGTTATAACAGGGCTGTACAGGATACTGGTTAGGCCAGGAGTACTGTGTGAAATTCTGGTCACCACTCGATAGGAAGGATGTGATTGCACTAGAGATGGTGCAGAGATGATTCACCAAGATGCTGCCAGGACTGGACCTGTTCAGCTATGACTACGTGTAATAGGGTTGTTTTCCTTGGAACAGAGAAGACTGAGGGGGACCTGACTGAGGTCTACAAAACTAGATAGGGTCGACAGGAATAAACCTATCCTTTTGTTACCAGGGAGCATAGATTTAAGTTAACGGGCAGGAGGGCTACAGGGGATTTAAGGAGAAATATCTTCACCCAGAGGGAAGTGGGTATCTGGAACTCACTGTCTTAAAGGGTGGTAGAAGCAAGAAACATCACAACATTAAATATTTAGGTGAACACTTGAAACACTATAGCATACAAGACTAAAGGCCACATGCTGGGAGAAATGATTAGAGCAAGTGCTTCACAACTGACAGGGACATGCTAGGCTAAACAGCCTCTTTCCATGCTGTAATACTTAATGACTCTGGCTTTTACATGGGAAGGGTTTAGGGTTAACAGGGGCATGGGGAAATTTCTTGTGTTACGGGCAAAGGCTGCATGTCACTCACACTGTATCATAGTTAAAACCTTGCCATGTTGGATTGAAAATCAATTGTGCAAAAGCTGCACAAAATGGCTGATACCACGTACAAAGTAGGAGGAATAGGTTACTTTCTTGGTCTTTGAGGCAGAGTCAAACTTTTAGAATTTGAGGCCATTCTTGGGGCAATTACAGTAATCATGCCTCCACCGATTCAGTAATGCCATCCATCTGATTTCAATTTGCACTTCATTGACAATATTCATTGTCCAAGAATGCACATTAAGAACTCTGGCCTCAAGTAATCATGACCATCACACTGACACTAACTGCCTCCTTGTCAAAAGCAACATAATCAGAAAAGGAACAAAAACAAAGTTGCTGGAAAAGCTCAGCAGGTCTGGCAGCATCTGTGAAGGAAAAAAAAGTTAATGTTTCTGAGGAAGGATCACTTCACAGATGCTGCCAGACCTGCTGAGCTTTTCCAGCAACTTTGTT
>NC_063351.1:37119600-37140763 GCF_021869965.1 Rhincodon typus | reverse complement strand
TTGCTGGAAAAGCTCAGCAGGTCTGGCAGCATCTGTGAAGGAAAAAAAAGTTAATGTTTCTGAGGAAGGATCACTTCACAGATGCTGCCAGACCTGCTGAGCTTTTCCAGCAACTTTGTTTTTGATTCTGATTTATAGCATCCGCAGTTCTTTCGGTTTTTATCTTTTAATCAGAAAAATCTCTTAGTACCAATCACCTGAGGTCTCCACTTCACAAACGCATTCTATTGCTGTCAATGAAAGACAACACTTTGCAGCTGCCACATTTGCACATTGAACTTTAAGTATGCAAGAAAATGATCTGTGATGTGACACAAAAAATATAGGGGTGGGGGGTGGGGGCTGTCATTGTGCCTCGCTGACAGAATTCTACTCCAAATGTAGCATGAAAACTTTTGTCAACGTACATTTAGACAGAGTTACGTACTGCACAGCTTCTTATCGAGGTATGGCAATGAACTCCTTGGGAAGACTCCATGCCACATTGATTAGGGGCATAACGTGAGATTTCATTGTGATGGGTGCAAGGGCTCAGGAGTTCCTTCAATAAAATTGTGTTCACTTTCTGGCATTCCTCACAGTTTATCTGCTCAGACAGCTGATGTAGAGATCATCATGGGGTGCCTGTGGCCTTCATGTAACCGCAAAGGCATCATTGAAAGCAAGCCCAGCAAGAAGAACAAGCTTAAACTGCTACTGCACAACCTCCAGATGGAGAAACAGCAGGTCAAGATGCATCAAGGAAACAAAGAAGAAAGCTGAGACGAAGTAACTACAGGCTTCATTCTCATTTTCTTCAAAACTCCGAAAGACAGGTAAGGCACTGATAAAGGGTTGCCCAGGCAACCTGGAGCAGGACTTATGCTCAGAAGTACTGATTGGCAATAGCAGCCTGGTGGCTGTCAAGGTCACCGCTGCCCTGAATATTTATGCATGCTGCTCATTATAAGAAGTTTCAGGGGACCTATGTGGCACCTCCCAATCCCCGACCTGTAAACACACAGAACACTTCAGTTTACAACTGTCCATATCCTTCCCTCGTGATGAGGAGATTCAAGCAGTTCAGGCAGTTGAGTTCTCCATCATTGCTGGCTTGCCCCAGGTATGAGGTCTACAGACTGCACCCATGGTGCATTGAGAAAGCCCTCTCACAAACCTACAGAGTTTATTAACAGAAAAGGTTTCAATGTTCAACTTATATGTGACTACTGATGCCAAATTCTGAAGTCAGTATCAGATACCCTGCCATGGCTTTTACATTATAGTCAACTCACAGATTCCTGCCTTATTCCAGGGTCCTTAGGCCATACAGGAATGGCTACGAGGAGATAACAAGCATCCCCTGTAAACATGATCCATGACACCTTTATAAAACCTCAAACAGACATAAAATTCAAATACAGTTCTGCCACTAGGGCTATAGTGGAACAGATCATAGGCCTCCTTAAGGTGAAATTTCAATGCTTGGGCTGCTCCAGTGGAGTTTTGTAGGATAGACCAGAAAGAGTGTTGCACATCATTGTGGCATGCTGTGCTCTTCTCAATTAGAATAATCGAAGTCCAGGGAAAGGGTGGAGGGAGTGGAGGCGGGTGGGGGAGCATATCTTGGATGCAGCCAAATGGGGAAATTGGGAGCAATCTTCTGAAAATGAATATGAGGATGGAGATGAGGAACAGGATCAGCACATTGATTAGGAGGACCATCCAAGATAGCACAACAAATCAATGTTTTGCAGAGTTCAAGAGGCCAAAGAGAACCTTATTAGAATTGAAACCTGCTTCCAGGATGAATGAGATGTCTTTGGACTTCATTTTACAAACAGATCAACCGTGATCTTATTGAATAAGAGGGCCAAATGGCCTATTCAACTCCTATTTTGAATGTTTGTGTATTTAATTGTCTAGCATTTGGTTGTTAATATAGCAAGCAGTGTCTGCTTCGCGCAAAGAGCATGTGGACCTCATAATCTTTGCAGTCTTAGAACTTTAGTGTTGCTGAATAAATATCTCATTATCCATCTGATTGTATGTTTGATGTCTTCAGGTTATCGCACTCTCAATTATCTATGCATGACGTGACCTACTGACCATTGAGGAAAAAGCAGCAATCTGTGACACAATGAATTAACATCACATAGCACTAAGGTTAGGTTGTTCTTAAGACTTCCGTTAGGATATCAAATCCCAAGCGTTGTGCAGTGAAGTCTCTCATGATAGCTGTGGTCAATCACTGACGTTCTTCCTGCATTGCTGGGCATTCTTCTTCACCTGAGTCACAGCACAGACCCAGGTTGCAATTTGGGTCCAAGCTGCCATTGCTTCCTTTGATGGTCATCAGATGGCTCTTCTTTCCACCACCCCATTCACAGCAACTCCAGGCCCCTGTCCAGGAAGCAAGCAGCGAGCTTTGCTCTCCTTTGGGCTATGTTTTCAGTAATATCAGTGGAGCACCACAGTTTCCTGCTTACAGTGACTGATGGTGTGTGCAGCTGGGCTTTAAACATAGTGTCAGCAGAGTAAGTGCTGGAAGGTCCCAGCAGTAATGAGCACTTCTATTTCTCCTGCCACAGGATTCCATGAAAAGGAGACCAGGTACCCAGTTACGTAATTGATAATGTGAAAAGCAGGAAATTGCATGAGAAAAATCATTCCAAATGTGCAGACCTGACACAATGAATCTCACTCAACAAAATACTTGATTAAAAATGGGAAAATTCAATAAAATAATTTCCTTCACTGTGTCTGAGAACAGCTCAAAAACTGTTTTTTAGCTCCTACTCTTTTCATTACAAATCTACCTAAGACCAGCACAACATCTGACAGACAATTTGGAACGCCATGAGAAATCAATTAGTAATTAGAAAATACCCAACACATTCTAGCACATAGACATTCATTCCTCGATTTGAAATCAATTTTTAAAAATCTAGGGAAAAAGAGAACTAGCCCAATTGTGACCATGTGAACACTGGTGATTGTCATGAAAATTCTATCTGGTTCACTAATGCCCTCTTGGGAAGGAAATCTGCCATCCTTGCCTGGTATGGCCTACAATCTGACTCCAGATCCGTAGTATTGTAGTTGACTCTTAACTGCCCCTTAATAATTAAGGATGGGTAATAAATGCTGGTCTAGCCAATTAAAACCATATCCCGTGAACACATATAAAAATAATAACTGGTTTTGGAGAAACAGCAATCAGGTTCTTACAGTTACCATATTAACTCACCTGTCAGCAAATTGCTGCAGTCCCACTCAAAACAAAACCTCATCACTCAGCCCCTGGGATTCAATGGTGCATCTTAAGGTGTCCAGTTGTTAAATACTGGCTTTCCACCTTTTAGATGTGAAATAGGATCCTGACTTTAAAAAAAAAATCACCTTACCCATGTCCTACATGGTTGAGCTAGCTTGCACTCAGATTATTTCACTACCGCACTAAAGAACATGCTATACAAAAGACATTTCATGTTGCCTTTTGTTTTCATCAGTGAACCACGCCTAAAAACGCAGAGCAAGCTGACTTATTTTATTGTGGCCTCTCTTTACAGCCTTTGGGAGTTCTCAATTAGCACCTGTTGCGCCATACCAAGTCTTTCCGATGCTTCTATCCGCCCAAACATTAAATTATGTTAAATTACTAGCATAATGTCCAAAGTCTGCTGTTCACATATTCACCAACAAATGTCCTGAGGTTTTACTTGTTGTCAGTCATCCAAAGTTCTACTTACATTCATCTTATTTTTTGCCAACTTTTTTATTTTGCTAACGAAGAAGCAGTTTTCCTTCTTACTGGTCTGGGTCCCTACATGCACAGTATCCTTTAAAAGCAACATTAGAATTTAGATTTTAACTACCTAGTAACTATGTTTTCATGACAAAAACGCATGGCATGAAGGTGAATAAGTTAATTACAGTAACTGAGAAAATAAGTCAATTCTGCTGTTACTCACTGCATCTAAATAAGTTCCTGAACACAAACTAGACTACATTTAAGAAGTGAATGAGATGATGCATCCGAAAGGCCCTGATTTCATGAAAATGTATGCCTGGAATTCCCACAGGTGTCTTCAGCAGCTGAGCAGGTGCAGAATCCTTACAGAAATAACTAAAGGTTTTGCTGATCTTCAGCCAAAGTTTCAGAAAGAAGTCACAAAAACCCTTCAAAGTTAGATTTGACCTATTTATGTCACAAATACCATGAATACTGGATTCAAGAGACCAGTGTTTTAAACTTACATATGGACAACTACGTGGCCATGAAAGATAAGGTAGCTGAGGTGAACTGGCGCTGGGGATAGATAAATAGAGAAACAGTGGTAGACATTTAAGGGAATATTTCAGAATACTCAGTTTAATCTTATTATAAAGAAAATTTCTAAAAGGAGGACTCACCGTCTGTGGTTAACTAAAAGTTATAGAAAGCATCGAACTTAAAAAAAATATATAATTAGGTAAAAATGAATGACAGATCAGATGATTAGTCAGAATATAAAGAATGGCAGAGAATGACTATAAAGTAATCAGGAGGAAGAAATTAAATTATGACAGGAAGCTTGTGAGGAACATAATGAAGGACATTGAGGGTTTCTACAGGTGTTAAAAACGAAAAGAGTAAGTGATAACAAGGTGTGGAGCTGGACGAACATAGCAGGCCAGGCAGCATCAGAGGAGCAGGAAAGCTGACGTTTTGGGTCTGGACCCTTCTTCTGAAAAAATTTCTAAAAGGAGGATTCACCATCTGTGGTTAAGTAAAAGTTATAGAAAGCATTGAACTTTAAAAAAAAGAGTAAGTGATGTGAGTGTCAGTCCTCTAAAGAGTGAGTTTGGGCAGTTACTGAGAGATAATAAGGAAAACCCAGATGAAATGAATAACTATTTTGCTTCCATCTTAACTATAGAGGGTATAAAACTATTCCAGTAAAAGCAGTTAATCAGGAAAGGGAGAGAGGAGTTTAGTGAAATCACAAGGGTAGTGATACAGAGCAAACCAATGGAGCTTTAGGCTAACAAGTTTCCGCGTGCAGGTGAATTTCATCTCAGGGTCTTAAAAGTGGTTAGTACTGTGGTAACAGATATATAGGTGCTAAGTTTTCAAAATTTCCTAGATTTTGAAAAGGCCCTGGGGAAGGTGATGGCCTAGTGGTATTATTGCTGGATTGTTAATCCAGAGACCCAGGTAATGTTCTGGGGACTCAGGTTCCAATTTATTGAAATTCAATAAAACTCTGGAACTAAGAATCTAATGATGACCATGAATCCATTGTCAGTTGTCAGAAAAAGAAAACCCATTTGGTTCACTAATGTCCTTTAGGGAAGAAAACTGCCATCCTTACCTAGTCTGGCCTACATGTGATTCCAAACCCACAGCAATGTGGTTGACTGTTAGCTTCCCTCTGGGCAATGAGGGGTGGGCAATAAATACTGCCTGAGCCAGCAACATCCACATCCCGTGAATGAGTAAAAAAAAATTCAAGAAAAAGGGAGGCACAAAACAAAAGACTACAGGCCAGTTAGCATGATATCTGTTGTGAGGAAGGTATTAGAATCAACCACTAAAGAGATTACAGCTGTACTTGGAAAAATTCAAGGTAATCAAGAAAAGTCAACATGGTTTCGTCAAAGGGAAATCATGTTTAATCTTCTATTGAAGTCTTTTGAAAGAGTAACATATGCTGTAGATAGAGGGGGTGTGCAGGCATACTGTATTTGGATTTCCAGAGGGCATTTAATGAGTTTTTACGTAAAAGGTTATTGTGGAAAATAAAAGTCATGTTATAGGGCTAACAAAGTAGCAGAAATAGAAGTTTGGCTGGCTGGTAGAAAACAAAGAGTATGTATAAATGGGTCTTTGTTTGATTGGCAGGATGTGAGAAGTTAATTCTGTGCTAAGGCCTCAAATTTTTATAACTTATATCAATGTCTTAGATGAGGAGACAGAAGGCATGGTAGTTAAATTCACAGACAACAACAACTTAGATGGAGAAGCATGTGGTGAAGAAGACATGAGGAAGTTGCAGACAGATATAGATAGGTTGTGAATGTGCAAGAATATGGTATATGGAACAAAATGTGGAAAAATGTGAGATTGTTTGCTTTGGTAGGTGAAATAAAAAGCAAAGCATTGTTTAAATGGAGAACCAATGCAGAATTCTAAGATGCAGAGAGGTTTAAATGTTTTCGTGCATGATTCGCTAGATGTTAGTACTCTGGTAGAGTGTGTAATCAAGAAGGCTAACGGAATGCTTTCTTTATAACAAGAGGAAGTCAGCATAGAAGTAATGATGTTATGCTTCATTTATACAAAGTATTTGTCTGACCACATCTCGAATGCTATGTGCAATTTTGATCTTATTTAAAGAAGGATGTAAATGCATTGTGACAGTGGTTCAGAGGAGGTTTATTAGAGTAATACGTAGAATGAGTGAATTACCTTATGAGGGTAAGTTGGACAGGTTGGACTTGTTTATGTTGGAGCTTAGAAAAGTGGGGGTGCCAGTGTTTAAGATGGTCTTGACAAGTGCTCTTAACAAACTTGACATGGGTGTGACCTCTTGTGGTCAGTATAGAACCAGCAGACATTGTTTTAAAGTTAGGGTTTACCCTTTCAGGACAGAGATAAGAAGTTTTTTTTTCTTGTGCAACATTGATTGATTGTTGCGGGTAGACAGGAATGTCCAATTCAAATGTTGATTTCAGCCATGATCTTTTTGAAAGGCAAAGCAGGTTCAAGGGGCTGAATGGTCTACTTCAGCTTCTATTTTGTATGACGTTGGAAATAACACTTGATTTTTAGCATAAAATTTCAAAGTGGGATGTCAGGATCTAGAGAAAATGGTGCTGATCCTTGGGATTTAAAGGATCATCAAAGATATCAGGTTTCTGTATAACTCTGCATAGCATTTGTACATTATTGACATTATTTTTTGTAACATTTATGATTTTTATGTTAAATATTTTCAAGTTCATTGGCATTGGCCATTGCTTCGCAGGGGTCTCAAGTCTCCAACAATCCAAATTGTTCTTGCTTCGCATATAAAAAGGCATGCACCGTAATCAAAACAGAGAACACTTACACTGTTTACCAGTTGGTGTTGTCATGAGATGCTCTTCTCTAAATCTAGACCGATTATATACTTGATCAGTCAAAATGCGCAGGATAAACATACTAATAAAGCATGCAAATCTACAATGTATAATACATTTCACAATTCTCCTTGGTATTTAAAATAATAAAGCTACCCACATGCTCTCTATCTACAGGGTTAAAAACAGAAGCACATTTCTGACACTTTAATATGCTGTAATTGCAGAACTAACCGATTTCTTTTGTTGGCTGGCACAAACTTAATGTACAGGACTTCTCAGCTGGCTAGAAAGCAGAAAACTGCCTGTTTTCTGTCACAGAGTTGGCTAATATAGATCTTTGAAAGATATACTGAAACAAAAGGTTGTATTTTCCTTATTGGTATTAAATATATTGCCAATCTTTGACAATCGTTTACAGTGCTTGTTTTGCAATGTGAAATTTACAGCCAAATGACATAATTAGGACCTTAGACCCTGCACTGTGATTTCTTTAACAATTCATACTGTGCAGAATATACCAGTTAGTATGGTTTCTGGATAATATGTTTTCCTTCAGAAACATTCTGTGTGACCTTGCATTTTAACTCGTTATATTTTGTTGCCAGCAATTAAAAAGTGCAAGTTCAAATTTTAATACTGACAAAAACATTCTCTCTCACACTTCTGATTTGACATGCTATTTATTTCTACACTGAATACTTTACTTTCCATTAGGTATCTAACACCATCCTAGGAATGGTAATAGGGAGTTCCTGGGACTCTATGTTTGCAGGGGTTTTTCTCACGGAAAGATTGAAAATCATTGATTTATACACAGTAAATCAAAGCAATAAATCCCTCCATCTACAATAGATACCTTGCAATAACATATTCTCAGAGACAATTCAATATAATAGTGAAAAACTAAACTTACTACTTTTCTTAATTATCAGATTATTTAGAAGTTTAGGAAGAATGCAGTTGCTACGTTAATCCATTACATTCCATAACAAAAATAAAATTAGCCAACAATTCCATCGGGAATTTCAGATGGGTTTGTTTTGAGTCTCACCCATGATAAGGACTGCCACCTACCCATACAATCATAATCATAGAGATGTACAGCACAGAAACAGGCCCTTCAGTCCAACTCATCCATGCTGACCAGATATTCTAAATAAATCTAGTCCTACTTGCCAGCATTTGACCCATATTCCTCTAAACCCTTCCTACTCATATGCCCATCCAGATGCCTTTTAAATGTTGTAATTGTACTAGCTTCCACCACTTCCTCTGGCAGCTCATTCCACACCCGCACTATCCTTTGCGTGAAAAAGTTGCCCCGTAGTTCCCTTTAAATCTTTCCATTCTCACCTTAAATCTATGCCCTCTGGTTTTGGACTCCCCCACTCGGGGAAAAGACCTTGTCTACTTACCATATCCATGTCCCTCATGATTTTATAAACCTCTATAAGGTCACCTCTCAGCCTCTGACACTCCAGGGAAAATAGCGCCAGCCTATTTAGCTTCTCCCTATAGCTCAAACCCTCCTGGCAACATCCTTGTAAATCTTTTCTGAACCCTCTCAAGTTTCACAACATCCTTCCTCTAGCAGGGAGAATGCAGAATTGAATGCAGTATTCTAAAAGTGGCCTAACCAACATCCTATACAGCCTCAACATGCCCTCCCAACTCCTATACTCAATGCACTGACCAATAAAGGCAAGCATACCAAATGCAATCTTCACTATCCTATCTACGTGCGACTCCGCTTTCAAGGAACTCTGACCCTGCACTCCATGTTTTCTTTGTTCAGCAACACTCCCCAGGACCTTACCATTAAGTGTGTATGTCCTGCCTAATTTGCCTTTCCAAAATGCAGTACCTCACATTTATCTAAATTAAACTCCATCTGCCACTCCTCGCTCCATTTGCCCATCTGATCAAGATCCTGTTGTACTCTGAGGTAACCTTCTTCGCCGTGCACTACATCTCCAATTTTGGTGTAATCTGCAAACTTACTAACCATATCTCCAACTTCGCATCCAATCATGTATATAAATGACAAAATGCAGTGGACTCAGCACCAATCTTCATGGATCAGTCATCGGCCTCCAGTCTGAAAACCTACCCTCCACCATCACCCTCTGCCTTCTACCTTCGAGATAGTTCTGCATCCAAATGGCTAGTTCTCCCTATTCCATGTGGTCCATGTGATCTAACCTTGCTAACCAGTCTACCATGAGGAACCTTGGCAAATGCCTTACTGAAGTCAATGTAGGACATGTCCACAGCTCTGCCCTCACCAATCCTCTATGTTACTTCTTCAAAAAACTCAATTAAGTTAGTGAGACATAATTTTCCACACACAAAGCCATGTTGACTATCCCCAATCAGTTCTTGCTTTTACAAATATATGTAAATTCAGTCCCCCAGGATTCCTTCCAACAACATAACCACCACCGATGTCAGGCTCACCGGTAGAATGTAGAATCATGCAGTGATTGAATAATGCAGCTCAGGAGACCATTTGGCCCATCTTGCTTGTGTCAGGTCTTTAGTGGGTAACTGAATTAGTACCCTTCCCTTGCTCTTTTCCCTCTAGTCCTGTAACATCAAGTGTATATCCAATTTCCTCTGAAAAGTTGGCATTGAAACTTTTTCCACTCCCATTTCAGGCAATGCATTTCATAATACAACAACTTGCTGCATAAAAAGCCTTTCATCATGGATAATTACAGTCACTTTGCCTCGAAAATCATCTCTATCATTTAACCCTAAGATGAAATTCACCATAAAATTACTCCCTCCATAGATATTTGTTTTGTATTATATGCATTGCAAATAGTCAGATGTCCATTATAATAAATGACAAAAGACTGCCTATTAAATTGCTGAATTTAACTCAGTAAGTGAGGCTGGCTAGTGAGAACCAAGTTTGTTTGTTAAGACTTACTAACATAATGCCCAGACTACTTTAACTCTCAAGTTTCCTTTACATACACCAGTCCTAAATCCATTTAATCTCAGTTGTGATAACACCGGCATGTGGATGGACAAGCACAGCAGAAGCCTGGACATGTAGGAATGGTTCCCAATGATCAGGTAAGTGGTGGGACGGGAGGCCTGAAATCCTATTGTTCTTATTGGTCTTGGTGGAGCACTCCTGTTCAGCCAAACCGATGAGGAAACCCTGCTTTAAAATTTGACTAACTTATTAGACCCCATCTAGGTCTATAGCTCCATCATGACCTTTGCTCCTGATGAGGCCAGAATTGAAGTGACTGTCCACTGCTAAAGCACAGATAGAGATTGACAGATATCCTCAAACCTCAATGTTTGAATGTCAATGAGACCCTCACCTGACCAGCGTAAAAGAATTATTGACTGGCCAGAATATGAGAAACTGGCATGTGGCATAAGGCCTTTGAGGATTGGGCGGATAGATTGCAAAGCTCTTAATACATTTCCACTTGTTCGGATCTCGTTAGGCTCAGGTGGGTTAAATTCAGGTCTTTAAATTGCACCTCTTCTGCTTTCCTCAGAGAAAACCGGATTTTTCAGACTTGCATACAGACAAATGTGACTTTCAATCACTTCAGTTGGTCCATTTCCATTATTTCTCGCATGGGGTTTGGTGAAATAGTCACATATTTTGACTGGTTCAGGGGCTCAGTGTCCCATGTAACCAGGAACTTGGTGACATTTGACAGGAAGCTTGGCTGGGATACAGATGAACATTGCTGTGATCTGGCAGCTGCCTTCCTTGCAATATGTCAGAAAGTGTGGAGAGAAAAGATTAGATGGAAGAATCTGAAGTGCAAACTTTGTTGGGGCTATCTTGACCTGAACTACTGTTAACAAGAAGGTGCGAGAAATCTATTAAATTTCATGTTTTCAAAATATTAATTCAAAAAGGGACAGTTAAAAATGTGAGCTTTGCACTTGCACAAATTAGGAATGGTTGACCCTGCCAGATCTTCCGAGGTGAACCTCATTATATATTCACTGTGAGCTCTTGCCCTGGATTGCACCTGCAACTCGAATCTGGCTCAATGGGGAGGCAGGAAATCCAACAAAGCTATTAAAGGCAATGTAGCTGGGAGTTAAAGGGGAGGTAAATTTATTGGCATCAAACATTTAGCATGCAACAAGTTAATCAGTGGAAAACAATGATGCAGCTTCCACAAAGAGCACTGACATTTAATGCCACAACTTGATAGCTTCTACTTCAATAATTAGGTCAAAGGAGAGTTGCCCCATTTGTCATTGAGAGTTTCTTTATCACAGGACGGTCATTCAGATTGCCTGGGAAGAGATGGACAAAAGAGTCAATGTACTATTTCATATCCAAAGAACCTGGTAGCATTTGACAGATCTGCAAACACTGGGTTGGGTAGGGCAAAGAGGGGTTGGGTTGGAGAAAGGAAATTGTCACGGGTGAGAAGAGAACACTAACTGTAACTCACCAGCATGTCATGCATGAAATACATAGTTTCTCCAAAGGTGGCACTGTAGCACTCCCCTCAACTCTGTCATGCTAATTTGCAACTCCTCAAAACTAAGGCCCACTCTGAAAAACGGCTGACAGGTATTAACAATAACCATGAGTTCAAATGTACTCACTCTTGTGAAGATTCTGCCACATTTCCTGCAGAATAAAGCCAGGAAAGTGGAAACAGTTCAGAGAAATTTCTTTACCAATGACATATAATGATGTTAATCTATAAAGAAGAATAATTAAAGAAGAATAATTAAGAGTCAAACTGACAAAATTACTCAAGTATTCTGAATTACAAGCTAAATGAATAGCCATAGTGTAAGGAGGCAATTTCTCATAATAACACTAAACCAGAACCATTACTACTTTACCATCTTTATAAAGGTATTTCCACAATGAAATAATAAAAAGCTTCATCTTCTGTACCATAACAGTATATTCCAAAATTAAAGCTTGTACACATCTGCACACATACATGCACCTGATCTGAAATGCAAGAAATTTTTGAATTTCACAATTGGAATAACTGCAATATTACTTTTGCTGAAACATTTCACTTTAGCCTTGAGATACCACAGAATTTTTATTGTAACTACTTTTAAATTTTAAAAATGATGTTTCAGAAAAAGCCTTGTAGGGCTCTAAATTGCAAATGTTAAAGTATATTTTTAAAACAACCACGTGATTTCTAACAGCAAATTCAGTCAATAGAATTCTGTGCTTTGGTTTAGATACCCTTGTGCAATGCTTTGCTCTTGCCTTTACAGACAGCATCATAACTGCCCAGTAGAATTCAAGCATTGTTCACACGCACACAGCAGTTTCAAGTTCTCTATGCATGAGATGAAACATGATCAATCCAGAATTAGATTTCTGAATGCTAAGGAAAAATTGGACAAATTTTCACATGACTCAGTAAGCACGATAGTGAAGGGTTTATTATAATTCCTGCATGCTTTTTATAAACTTTTTGAAACAGACCAGAGAATACAAAGGTGAAAGATGTGAAATCATCTACAGATGATTTCACGTTTTCACTAAATCAAATTGTGAAACTTGGAAAATACAATTATGCTGAAAGAATTGCCATGTTAATTAAAAATGCAAATTACATTAATTAGCCTATGCAAAATAATTTGAAAGTAGATATTCTCCTAGAAATCAAAACTGCAAGAGCCATATTTAGAAAACTTGAAGATTGTAATCATGAAAATGTTAAGGACAATTTATAAATTAATTATGCTAATTTGTTTAAATTATATGTGCAAATTATGAATAATGACTATGCAGAAAAAGCCTTTATTGAGAGTCTCTGAAGTAGCAGTGAAATGGGACTAGATGATTTTTGTACTGTAAAATTGACTTGCTTTTTAATTACTTTTAATCATTTAGAAAGAAATTATGCAAGTAAAACTCCTTTGCTGCATTGTATGCCTAATGTCCAATTACGAATAACAAAAGGCCAGGATACCTCACTGCATGATGGGCTATCGTATATGTATAAATTGGAAATAATTTTCCACCATTGTACATGACTGTAATATATTGAGAATCTAGTCTTCATTTCAACTGCAGTTTATCTGTTTTAAGCCTGTATTCTCTGGTACCTCACAAGTGGAAATCCCTACAATTTTCAACAAGGCTAGAGAAATGGATGCATCATTCAACACTTAAGCAGATCAGTTTGCTTTCAGGCTTTCCAAAAGTCCCTGAGGCCTATATGTGTGAAGTTCCGGTACAGTGGGTGGTCATAGGTACAGTCCACTGCCAGTAACCATGTGTCATGGTTTAGACTACATCGTATTTCTCTTGTGGCCTCTATGTTGCTTCCGAATAATCTGTCTGCATTTATTTATTTTTCCTGATTCCTTTAAACACCTTCTGGCATTAACAGCTGCCTCCCCCTAATCCTCTACTTTTGCTTTTTGAATTAAGAATTCATTAAACGTCCTTAAGGCTAACACTGTATCTAAATGTACTAAAATCCTAACTCTATTAAACCTCTGATACCACGCATGCGGTCAGTCATGCCTCGCTTTGATATAAAGTTTAAATCCCTTGGCATCTGGAAATCTGAAGAGACAGCTGGTTCTACAATGGAGGCCAATGCTTCTGTTTGTGGAAGTCAGACTGCGGGTAGCCTTGTAGTTGCCATGCCCTCCAGGATGCACAAGTTCCTCAGTCTTGTACAGATACAGTCTGAATTCCTTCACACTAGCACTCAGCTATTCCAGCTTGCTGAGATCCCACTAATGGTTTTGAGCTGGCAGGCACAGACAGCAACCTGTTAAACTCCGGCCCTGTGAATTCCTCAGCTGAGTAAGGGTGCAAGCTGATCAACATCTCTATTCCCCATAGGCCTTCATAACCAATTCTTTCAGCAGATTCACATTTTAAGAGTCAACAAAACAATGGTGCATCCTCATCCTTGTCACCACAATAATCCGCCAAGTATGTATCTATCTCCAGGTATTTTACAGGTAGGAAGGAGTGTTGCAAACTGCTGTAAGACCTGGGTTACTCAGCTGTTAATGTTGCTACTGTTCTATTCCAACAAGAAAGAAAATAAAAACTGTGGATGAAAACTGTGCATCTGGATTCAGTGAGGTGGGAGGTGAGAAAGGTATTTAATTATTCAGTAAGTAAGAACTGCCAATGCTGGAGTCAGAGATAATACAGTGTGAAGCTGCAATAGAGTTAGGGTTAGGGTTATCGCAGGAGGAACACAGCAGGCCAGGCAGCATCAGAGGAACAGGAAAGTTGACGTTTCAGGTCAGGACACTTCTTCAGAAAATGTTCTGCAGGCCTGGCCTGCTGTGTTCCTCCAGCTCCACACTGTGTTATCTCTTTAATTATTCAGGGTGGTGTTGGACTTAATCCCCCCTGCATTTCCATCTCCATTAGAATTAAGTTCAGTGCAGGAGATCCTTGGTCAAACATCCTACCCCATTTGTATCAAAGCCTTTAATTGGCCAAGTAAGGATCTTTTAAGGGCCTCGGTTCTCTGCTGCAGGAATTAACCTAGCAGCAAGTGGGCCTGCCAATACGCAGCCTTCCCAGAAGTTAGAAGAGTGCAATCTGTTTGTCAACAGGGTGGGGCGGTCCCTTAATCAAGGGCAATCACTGCCCGATCAAGGCCTAACACACATAGCAGAGGGTACCTGGTGAGAGGCAATGCCCAGTCCTTGCTTCCAATCCCCTGCCCTCCTCTCCCCAAGAATCTCACCCTGGAGATCTCCTTTAACAATCCCTGCACCAAAACCACATCTTTTGCTCCTGGATCTTTAGACTTTAGAGTTGCTCTTCTGATCACAGCTATAGCCTGCTCCATGGTGCTGCCGAGCGCAGGAGCTGCTTGTGTCATATAGGCCAGCAGTTTCTGATGGGTAAGACTTCTGTCCCTGGGTACCTTACTTCCAGGAAGGTCCACAACTCTCCTTGGAACTGCCTGATTGCAAGAAGATCTGGGAGGCCCTCTTTAGAAGATGAAACATAGGTACCTTGCCAGCTGTCCAGCCAGTAGGCAAGATACATGCCATCAACAGAAGACTCTACCCTATCTTACAGTAGTTAAATCATATATACAGTCAGTTTTATAAAATGTGTAGACCATTTACACCATGAGCCTGTTCCACCTTTCAATGAAGATCATAGCTGATCTGCAACCTAGCTCCAATCACCTAGCTTTACCTAATGTTCCTTCGTAATTTTGCTTAGCAAAAAAATAATCAATCAATCGCAGATTTAAATAAATAATGAATCAACTGTCATTTGCTGAAGAGAGTTTCAAACTTTTACCACTTTTGCATTTAGAAGTGTTTCCTAACATCACTCCTGAAAGACCAGATACAGTTGCTCTGTATCTATCCTACCAGCTCCATTTAATATTTTTGGAAATTTTGATCAAATTCACTTCTTAACTTTCTAAATTCCAGAGGATACAAATCCTAGTCTGCAAAACCTCATTTCTGATCTTAACTATAAATGTCCAGGCAGCATTTGGTAAGAAAAGCTGCAACTTCACCCTCATAGTCTAATGCCAAGTCAAATGGGAGGGGAACAGGGTGAAACAAGGAGTTTTCTGCCAATTCAGGAAGTTAAAAGTCATAAAAGATGTTGAATATTTGGACTTATCCAATGTGACAGTAGAAAGAATGTAGAAAATAAGGCATAGAATACACTCTTCTTTGTGACCAGATTAATTTACATTGTAGCACGTTTTGCTGGTTTTTGCTTTTTTACTGCTGAAGATGAATGAAAGAATAAGAAATAGGGCAAAGCATTGTATGCCAAATCTGAAGAATTAGTTATTGAACCAGAAGATAGCTGGAAAATTATGCCTAGAAAAGAAGAATGTAATCGATTTATAATAGTTTGTGTTAAATGATCAATTTATGGAATGATTCCAAATGATCTGAAGGTATGATTGTTTGGCTCAGAGTGTGAGGTCCTAAAGCAAATGAGAGAACAATGAGTGATTTTGTATTTTCTCATCAGCCCAGATGCTTGTAGATTCACAGCTCAGAGATCAACACAGAATAAAATTCCATGTGACATCACTAGAGATGCTCTTGCTGTAGCAAAATAAGGCACAATGCAGGATATTGCTGGTCCAAGTGTAAAGTCAGGGCCCTATCAAAAATGCTGAACTCAGCCCTGAATGATACATGATACATGTCTGTAATCACAACCATGTAGGGAATATGAAAGCACTTTTCTTTCACTTGCACATTGGCATGTGGGCATCATCAGCAAGATCAGCATTTATTGCCCATTCTTAATCATATTAACAAGCCACCTTTCTGAATGGCTGCATTCCGTGAGGGGACAATGCCCCCACAGTAATGTCAGATAGGGAATTTCAGTATTTTGATCCAGCAATAGCAATATATTTCCAAGTCAAATGGCATGTGACTTGGAGATTTTGCTGTTCCCATATGTCTTTGGCCCTTTTTAGTGAAAGAGATTGTGGATTTAGGAGGTGCTTGAAGAAACTTTGTCATCTTGCTACAGTGCAACTACTGTAGGTTGTGCACCTTGCTCCATTAGGCACTGGTGGTAGAAGAAGTGTTTAAAAGAGTATGTAAGCTGCTAAATAATTGGGCTGCTTTGCCCAGGATGCAGCGAAGTTTCATAGTTTTTTTGGAGTTGCACTCATTCAATCAAGTGGAGAGGATTCCATTACATTCCTGATTTGTGCCTAAAGGGTGGTTGGAAAGGCTTTAGAGTGACAGGCAGTGGGTCACTTGTTACAGAATACCCAGTGGCTGACCTCTTCTCTAGACGTATCATTTATGTGGCTGCCTCAGTTCAGTTTCTGGTCAATGACGACTCCCGAGATGACAGTGGCGAAGCATTCAACAATATAGTGCCGTGGTTTGTCAAGGGAAAATGATTAGACATCTTATTGGAGATGGTCATTTCCTGACATTGCATTCCTATCATCAACAAGTCCAATACCAATTAGAAAGGAAATGTAGATATTTATTGAATTCAGTACAGGTAATATTCATGATGTTGCATCTTTATCTACTGTATCGTTACGCTTCTTTCTATGGAACAACTGTGCAGCTTGCAGCACATAACAATCCTGAATATCTTAGCAAGGCTGTATTGCAGCATATCTCAAATCTGTCCTAGCTTCTGAAGCACTCCTTCAAGAAGCATATTGTGTGGTCAGTGATAAATCTGATGAATGCTTTCTATGATCCTGTTTATGACTGCTTCAAAGTGGTTTATGAACCAAAGGTAGCTTTAAACCTCTAGTATGCAATTTTACACTTGTTTCTTGTGGTTTCAAATAAGCCAGGTGCCACTAACTGGCTTATGGGCATTGTGGAAAAATATGAAGCAGCTCTCAACTCGCAGCAGGCTTCTTCATACGAAGAATGAATATAATTGCTCATCCTGGAAACAAAGCATCAATCACCTGCTTGATACATCTGTAAACTTACATTCTCTGTGCCAGCTTGCAGTGAGTCCACAGCATACAAATTCATGGCTGAGGTGATACTGACAGACACTTGAAGGATGGGCAACAAATGTTTAACCAACCTATGACACTCACATGCCATTAAAGAATTTTTAAAAAGTGTTGCGGTGGAGATTGTATACAAGACAATTTTGATCATTTAACACATTTTCTTCAAATAAGTGGGGTTTTCTCTGCCTATCAATGGATAACACAGTGCATGGGCAGCCTAGCTTGAGTAAGATCTCACTTACTTGCCCTCCATTTGGTGTATCTCCAAATACCTGAACAAATAGAATGGTATAGTGTATATTATGATAACTAAAAGTATCTAAGTTAAATCCTTTCCTCCAAACCTACAAAACTATTTCACCACCTCTCTTTAAATACTAGCTATGTGCCAGTGCTGAACAGTCCTCTTTGTCCACCTTATATTCATGAAAGTTCACTCAGAGCATTCACAGTTAAAATTATGAGGAAGCATCATTTACATGGCACTATGTCATTTCGATATTCTTAGGAAATTCCTTAATATATTTTGCATACCAATATTGCTTCCCCAACCTAGCAATGTTAGGTTAATCAGATGTCGTAAAGAATGCACTTAAAAGTTAAATTCTAAAGATGACTGAATTGAGTTCCACTCTCTAATACCACTACAGAGCTATTCGTTCCTTATATTTGCCTTTTCTCATTTATATTTGTAGCTATTTGGTGACTTAATATTTCAGTTTGAATCAATTTACATTGAGGCTTTAATGTAAAAAAATGCCCTACTTCAATGGTGGCCACAGATACAAACAGCAGTATAACAATTTAGAGGACAAAAGCATGATGAGAAAAGAAAGCAGCTGGCAAAGTGGAGCAATGCCAGAAAATATGATTAAATGCTTAAAGTTCTGCCTTTAATATGAGGTGCAGAAAGGGGCAAAAGCAAAGGAAGTCATATTTTGTAAGTGAGTTAATATAAATAGTTAGATTTTGCTCTCCACTACTGCTAAAATAGCAAGAATAATCATTATCTATAAACAGATAGAAATAATCTCTCATTTGTATTTTATGCCGGTTTAAACAATTTGAATCTTAATAGGTCATATATTTTGCAAAGCATTTTGAAAAAAATTAAAGCAAAAAGGTCATATTCTTATAAGCAGAGACCTGGATTTTGTTGTTATAATGCCAGTGAAACAGTCATCATTTGAATATAATTACTGTGTAAAATGTCAAAATTAAACATGGAATTCTGGAAGTTATCAGAGATACCCTGCTAATTTGCACTGTGTGCTACTGCACCTACAAAATTTGTAGTCGATGCATATTGAGTTTCAATTTGATTTGAACTTCAACTTTTACACTATTCACGCTGTGAAAATCATTTAAAAAGTTTAAGTTTTATTGAATGAGGTATAACTGAGGTTTTACCAGTGTATTAAGTATAATTATTGATTAACAACCTCTCTGGCCCTGACAAACTAATTTTAGAAATGCAGAGCACATTTGTTCTATTCCATGATAAAAAGGCTGTAGATTTTTAAAACAGTATTTTAATTTGAATGTCCCTCTCTATGAAATAATTAAAATTATGATAGTCAGTTATTCACTTCCTAGTTTGCTGTCTGAGAATTCATCAGTCAGATTGGCTGCTTGAGGACTTCACTGTTTCTAGATGTCAGAGATCTCCTATAGATGGCACCAAAATTAAACTGTTTTTGTAATAGGAAAATCAAAGTCACAAAGCCTGTTAAATGTTTGTTGTCGGTTTTCTTTGAGATCAGCAGCAACAGCCACGTCTTTCCTGCTGACAACAATGTTTACAGCAAAACATATATTTTTACTTATAAAATGTGAAAGTTTGTGAAACATTAACAATCCATTATTTTATTTTATGAATTATAATATGCCAGAAATTACATCATTGGAATAACATTTTGCACTTTATTTTTTCTTCTACTTTTTTTTATTCCTCATAAATGTGTAAAATGTCACTGTTAAGTTTTGGCTTAGATCCTTAGAGTGCAGAAGTAAAAGGAGTTAATGTTCATTCACTAAAAAAAAATTGATTTTGCAGCAAGATATTCTGTGCCAAAGCCTTTCACTGATGATAACTTAAGAAATAATTACAATGCACTTATAGAACTGATGGAAACATAACTTAGGCAGTATATTGATATGTGTGTTAATGAGTACAGACTCAGCTTAAAATAGCTGGATACTTCCATTTGCAATTAAAGTGTGGTGGTGAGTGAGGTTCATAGCACCCAGTCATCAATATCCCAGCACAAATTTACCCATGGAATCTTCTGCTTATCACCTTATTAATTATGCAACTAAGCTTTGTGTACAGTTCTTGGGGAATCATTTGCCTGGAGAGGCAGAAGTACTTGCTACTTGCTCTGGTCTCTGTGCCAGTTGTAAAGCCCAGTAGAGCACTGCTTCGAACTACCTCTCAAACTGTGGTGCTTGACTCTGAAGTTAAAAGATATTGCAGAGGAAATACAAGCTAGCTCTGTGTTTCCAGAACAGGGACTGGGAGTTACTGGAGGACAAGTGGTGACAAAGAGAGGGTCATCCACTTTCCTGCAGCCACTGCAAGAGGCTACACCACCAAACCAAGCCATCTTGGGCTCAAATAGTAGCCCAGGTCAGGAGATATACCCAGAAGAACAGGAAAAAGATCAATAATCTTCTGCGATGCACAAGGAAATGTACCACCATCTTCTCTCGGCTTCCTTACACTCACAGAGCCACCTTTGACTCTAACTCTGCTACTGCACACATGCTCTCCATATGGACTACTACTCTCACTATTGCATGTTTAATGTCAGAGTGCGGTGGATGGGGACATTGAGTAAATTTAAGGAAGAATTGGACCAATTCTTAATTAGTAATGGATTGGGCAGGAAAGTGGAGTTGAGGCCGAAATGAGATTAGCCACGATCATATTGAATGGTGGAGCAAATTTGAAGGTCTGCTCCTGCTCTGAGTGCTTATGTTCTCATGTCCACACATCAGCTCATCTTATCCTCCCAAACAACTAGCTTTTTTTCCCTCTGCACTTCCTACACACTCAATGGGTACGGCTCACAACCAGCTCATGCATCATCATTAAATGCTCTTCAATCCATTTCTATCATACACAAACCCATCCTTTGATTAATTGCAGGGAAAATTGGCCTATAACCAGGCATCAGGCTCCCCACTACCTATAAGAACATAACAATATAAGATCATAAAAACTAGGAGTAGGAGTAGGCAATTCATAACATCTGGTCTGCCCTGCCATTTGGAACTATCCTGGTTGATCTTATCTTGGTCTCAACTCCATTTTCCCACCCACTTCCCAGAACCCTTCAACACATATATATAACTAAAAATCTGTTTATCTTCTTAAATTTACTCAATGTTCCAGTATCCAATAGTCTGGAGTAGTGAACTCCACAGATTTACAACCCTTTGAGGAGAAGTAATTTCTCCTCATCCATGCTTTAAATCTGCTACCCCTTATCCCAAAACTATGACCTCTCATTCTAGACAACAAGGTGCAGGGCTGGATGAACACAGCAGGCCAAGCAGCATCATAGGAGCAGAGAGGCTGACGTTTCGGGCCTAGACCCTTCATCAGA
>NC_063351.1:37083664-37119200 GCF_021869965.1 Rhincodon typus | reverse complement strand
GATGAAGGGTCTAGGCCCGAAACGTCAGCCTCTCTGCTCCTATGATGCTGCTTGGCCTGCTGTGTTCATCCAGCCCTGCACCTTGTTGTCTCGGATTCTCCAGCATCTGCAGTTCCTACCACCTCTCATTCTAGATTGCCCAACATGAGAACATATCCTTTTTATGTCTACTTTATGAATCCCCATTGAATCGTACAGACCTCAATTAGATCTCCTTCTAAACTCCAGACAGTATAGACTTAAACTGCTCTATCTCTCCACATAAGACAAACCCTCATATCTGGAATCAATTTAGTGAACCTTCTTTGAACTGCCTCCAATACAACTGCATACCTCCTCGAGTCAGGGGACTAAAATTGTATTCAATACCAGTACTGTCTCACTAATGCCTTGTACAGTTTCAGCAACAGCTTCCTACTTGTGAGATAGTAAGAACTGCCGATGCTGGAGTCTGAGATAACACAGTGTGGAGCTGGAGGAACACAGCAGGCCAGGCAGCATTAGAGGAGCAGGAAAGCTGATGTTTCGGGTCGGGACCCTTCTTCAGAAATGGGGGAGGGGAAGGCGGCTCTGAAATAAATAGAGGGGGGGGGTTGGGCTGCGGAAGGTAGGTGGGATGGTGATAGCAGGTAGGCAGTGGTGGGGATTGGTCAGTGAGGTGGGAGAGGTGGATAGGTGGGAGAGAAGACGGACGGGTCAAGGAGGCAGGGATGAGAGGGAGGGTTGGTCTTGGGATGAGGCCGGGGGTGGGGAGATTTTGAAGCTAGTAAAGGTGGGATGGCGATAGGTGAGTACAGATAGGTCGTGGTGAGGATTGGTCAGTGAGGCAGGAGGAGTGGATATGTGGGGAGAGAAGACGGACAGGTCAAGGAGACCAATGTGGAATTTACTAGCTCCTCTGATGCTGCCTGGCCTGCTGTGTTCCTCCAGCTCCACGCTGTGTTACCTTCCTACTTGTATTCTCTATTTCTTTAGCAATAAATGCCAAAATTCCTTATTACCTGCTGTACCGGCATACTAGTTTTCGGCAATTCATGCACAAGATCCTCTGCAGCAAAGCACTCTCAAGTTCCTCTCCATTTAGAGTTGTCTTTCTAGTCCACTAACCAAAATGGATGACTCCAAACTTATCCATGTTAAACTTCATCTGCCAATTTTTGTCTCATTCATTTAATCTATGTATAGTCCTATGTGAATTTCTTAATTCTTTTTTGCAACTTACTTTCCCACCTATTTTAATGTAATCTGGAAATTTGGCTACACTACTTTATATATTTTTTTATAGTGCTTTCTATCCCTACATCCATGTCATTAATGTAGACTGTAAATAGTCAGAGCCTGCTTTCCAAACCCAGTGGCATCCCATTAGTTACATCTTGCCAACTAGAAAAAAACTAATTTATCTTGACTCCCAATTTCTGTTGGTTAGTCAATCCTCTATCCAAGCTAATAAATTACCCTTAACCTCATGTGATCTTACCTTGTATAGTAAATTTTTGTGCAGCACCCTATCAAATGTCTTCTGGGAGTCCAGATATCCCCATTATCCACATTGCTTGTTACAGCTTCAATGAACTCTAGCAAATTAGACAACCATAAATTATGCTTCATAGAACCATGCTGACTCTGATGAATTGCATTTTGACTTTCCAGATGTCCTGTTTTTTACTTCCTTAATAATGGATTCTAACAATTTCCCAATGACACGTTAAAATAACTACACTCTCGGGTGACTGTGCGGAGTTTGCACATTCTCCCCGTGTCTGCATGGGTTTCCTCCGGGTGCTCCGGTTTCCTCCCACAGTCCAAAGATGTGTAGGCTAGGTGGATTGGTTATGCTAAATTGCCTGTAGTGTTCAGGGATGTGTAGATTAGGTGGGTTATAGGGGGATGGGTCTGGGTGCGATGCTCTAAGCGTCGGTGTGGACTTGTTGGGCCAAAGGGCCTGTTTCCACACTGTAAGGATTCTAAGTCTAAGTCTTAATTGGTTTCCCTCCATTTTTATTAGTATTTTTCCAATCCACTGGAACCTTTCCCATATCCAGAGAACTTTGGAATATTATAACCAATTGATCCACTATCTCTGCTGCTACTTCCTTTAAGACCCTATGGTGTAGGCCATCAGACCTTGGGGATTTGTTTACCTTTCGGTCCCAACAGTTTGTTCAATACTTTTTCCCTAGTGACAATGATTGTTCTAAGTTCCTCCCTTACTATAACCTCTGCATTATCTGTTATTGTTGGGAAGGTACTAGAGTCCGTCACCATGAAAACTGAAATATTGATTCAGTGACTCCTCCATTTCTGTGTTCCCCACTATTAACTCTCCTGTCTCACCCTCCTAGTGACCAACATTCACTTTAGCTACTCCCTTCACTTTTATATACTTATAGAAGCTTTTGCTGTCCATTTTTATAGTTTATACAAGTTTTCTTTCTTAATTTACCCTTGATCTTTATATATACATTTTTAGTAAGCCTTTGTTCAATTTTTTTAATTTCCCGTTCTTTCAGCCTGCTGTTTGCCTTTGCAAATGGTATGCTCTTAGTTTTTGTGCATATATTATCTCTGCTTAGCCACAGATGTGTTTTACCCCCTACAATCTTTCTTCCTTTCTCGAATATATTTTATATTTGGACTAATTGAGTAACTAATTAAACATCTGCCACCGCTCATCAAATGTCCTAACTTTTAGTCTTCCCACCCGGTGCACTAGAGTCCGATCAGTCCTCATGCCTATGTAATTGCAATTATTTAACTCCAGAATGTCAATGTGGGACTCAAGTTTCCCCCCCTTCACCTGAATTTGAAATTCTAGCATGCTATGTTTACTGTTCCTTAGAGGATCCTTTACTATGAGACCATTCATTAATTCCACCTCGTTACACAATACCAAATCCAGAATAACCTGCTCTCTGATTGGCTTCACAATGTATTGCTCAAACAAATAATCTCTAATACATTCAATGAACTCTCCCTTGAGGCTATTCTTGACAATCTGATTAATCCAGCCTATATGCGCACTAAAATCACCTTAGACCCATTTGGCCATTTGGCCCATCTTGTTCATGCCGACTCAAAGTCACGCAGATGCCCTTTCTAATTCCAACTTCCTGCACACATCCTCTCGCCCCACAGCTTAACGTGCACATCCAGGTACTTTTTAAAAGTTTAGGGTGTCTGCCTCCACCAACAACTCAGGCAGCAAATTCCAGACACCCACCACCCTCTGCGTAAAAAAAAAGTTTTTCCTCACATCCCCTTTAATCCCTCTGCCATTTAGCTTGAATCAATGACCCCTGGTTTTTGGACTGTCTGCCAAAGAAAACAGGTTCCTCCTGTCTACTCTATCTCTATCTCTCACCATTTTGTATACCTCAGTCATGAAATCACTCAGGCTTCTTTGTTCCAAGGAAAACACCACCAACCTCTCCAGTCACTGTGTTGTAGCTACAATTCTCCAGCTCTGGCAACATTCTAGTAAATCTTCTCTGCACTCTCTCCAGAGCAATTACGTCCCTCCTGTAATGTGGTGACCAGAACTGTGCACAACACTCCAGTTGTGGCCTCGCCAGCGTCTTAAACAGTTTCATCATTATATACTTTTGTAGTGTATACCTCTGTCAATAAAGGACAGCATTCCACGTTTCTTTTTTAACAACCTTTTCTACCTGTACTGCTACCTTTAGGGACCAGTGTACTCATACACCAAGATCTCTCACTCAACCTTACCCTCTTAGTATATTCCCATTTATTGTGTATTCTTTTTTACTGTTGACCTCCTTAAATACATTACCTCACATTAATCAGAATTGAATTCCATCTGACACTTTCCGGTCCACTCCAAACCCATCCATAAAAACCGAATGAACTGCAGATGCTGTAAATCAGAAACAAAAACAGAAGTTGCTGTAAAAGCTCGCAGGTCTGGTAGCATCTGTGAAGAAAATGTCAGAGTTAACATTTCAGGTCCGGTGACCCTTCCTCAGAACTGATGGTAGATGGGAAAATGTTGGTTTATATGCAGAAAGTAGAGAGGGGAATGGGGTAGGGAGTAAACGATAGGATAGAGCCCGAAGAGAGAGAAGAACAGTTGGATAGACAAAAGAGTTGATAACAATCTAGCTAGGAGGGTGAGCAGCTGTTAATGGAGACTGTTAGTGACTAACAATAGGTTGTGTGTGATGGCAGGCTACGTGGTAACAAGGCCTGGTGTGTGGGGTAGGGGTCTAGGACATGGGAGAGATTAGGCCCTAAAATTATTGAATTCGATATTGAGTCCGGAGGGCTGCAGGGTCCCCAGGCAGAAAATGAGGTGTTGTTCTTTCAGCTTGCTAGAAACCCATCCATATCATTTTGGAGCTTACATCTATCCTTTACACTATTCACTATATGGCCAATTTTTTGTGTCATTTGCAAATTTCCCAACTGTGCCCCCACACTCAAGTCCAAGTTGTTAATACATAAAACAAACAGCAGGAATCCCAACACCAAGTCCTGTGGAACACCACTTGAAACAGCTTTTCATTTGCAAGGGCAGCCATTGACCATTACCCTTTGTTTCCTGTCACTATGCCAACTTTGGATCCAGTTTGACACATTAACCTGTATCCCATGGGGTTTATTTTTGATTACTGCTGTACTTTTCCTACAAGCCCCAAGCATTTCCAGGTTTACATTTCCTGATTCTGAGGAAGGGTCACCGGACCCGAAACGTTAACTCAGTTTTTTCCTTCACAGATGCTGCCAGACCTGCTGAGCTTTTCCAGCAACTTCTGTTTTTGTTCTTGATTTACAGCATCCGCAGTTCTTTCGGTTTTTATTTTCTGGTTTACACTGTGCCCCACTGCACGACTACTGTTTGGTGACCTATAGATTACTCCTACCAGGGATTTCTTTCCCTAGCTATTTATTATTTCTGCCCGGACTGATTCTACATCTTGATCTCCACTGCTGATATCATTTCTTCACCATGTTAGTAAAAGGAAGAGATCAGTAGCAAAGCCACATCACCTCCTTTTCCTTCCTGCCTATCACTGTAAAACACTTGGATAATCATTTCCCAAACTTGGTCTCCCTGCAACCACATCTCAGTAATCACCATCAAATTATACCTTGTTAACTCATTAATTTTATTTCAAATGCATCATGCATTCAGATACAAAGCCTTTGAGTTTATTCTATTATCAAATTCCACTACTCTTATATAATTTCTTGGTGTGATATGTCATTCACGTATTCTGTCCCTTCCTTTTAGTTTCTGCTAACAATCAGACTTATCACGAGCCTGCACTCCTGCCTTCTCCTTTAACTTTGATCTTCTAATTTTCGATTCAGCAGAACCCTTGACTTAGCTGGAGTATGACCACTCATGAGAGTATGAGGAGACCTCAGTGGACAATTGTCCAGTAAGTTTCATTGTACTGTGCTGTGGTGCTCTTCCATTAACATCAGTGCTCACTTATTCTTAGCTTTTATCCCTCTGAGACAATTAATTCCCTCTCTCCTCTCCCTCCAGCAGCTCAGATATTTAACCTAAGTGTGCACTCTATCCAGATTAAACTTAGGAGCACAATCTGGTGAATATAGAAGTTTATTTATTTATTTATCTGACCTTATAGAGGTTTAGAAAATCATGACGGGCATGGATAGGATGAATAGTCAAGATCTTTTCCAAAGGGTAGGGGAGTCCAAAACTAGAGGGCATAGGTTTAAGGCGAGAGGGGAAAGATTTAAAAGGCACCTAAGGGGCAACTTTTTCACACAAAGGGTGCTGTGTGTTTGGAATGAACTGCCAGAGGAAGTGATGGATGCTCGAACAATTACAACATTTAAAAGACATCTGAATGGGTACATGAATAGAAAGGGTTTATGGGGATATGGGCCAAATGCTGGCAAATGCGACTAGATTAATATAGTATATCTGGTCAGCATGGACAAGTTGGACTGAAGGGTCTGTTTCTGTGCTGTACATGACTCTCTGGCAAATACATCACTGGTCGAGGAAGAAACACTGCAGGTCACTGGCACACAGAGGACTGCCAGAGTCCCAGCACCCGCTCAGGCCCCGGCAGAAGTTGATTCCATGTTCTGACTCATTAATGAGTCTACAGCAGATAAGTGTGCCAAAGACAGCTGGTAAACTGGACCAAAGGATGGAGGAGACCACTCTATCTGTAAAGTACTATAATGATCACATAGTCTTATTTCATTTATTTTTGTTCCATGGACTATAAAAAAAAATTAGTGAGAGCAGAAGTTGACACTAAGGAGCAAATGGTTTGCGAAGTGAAAGAAAAATGCTTGACAAAGAACTTTGCACAACCAATGCGTTCATACTAAATTAAAGAAGTAGAAATGTGCCAGTATGCTAACATGGCAGCCCACCCACCCAAAGAAAATGCTCTCTTCCACATCATAAACCATGTATACTTACAGTTGGGTGTGCAACTGTAGCAGTTGCAAAGTGTTGTCGTCTGCTGATAGCTATGGAATGTGTGTACAAAATGGAATTGGAAAGAGCAGGGAAAAGCAATTCATCAACTCAACCTCAGGTCCTGCTTTTAAGTGCCTGTTTCAGACTACTTTTGTTTAGCTGATATGATAAGGAGGTAATTATTGCACAGAGAGTAATGGTCATGATTGCTTGAGACCATAACTCTTAATGTGCAATGAATTTGTCAATGAAACACGTATTAAAGCTCAATAGCTGGCATCACAGATTGAGTGGAGGCATGATTACTGCAATTGCGCCTGGCAGGGCCTCAAATTCTAAAAGTTTTATTCTGCACTGAATAAAAAAGTGACACCCTCATCCTGTGAATGAGTTTTTAAAAAAAACTTACCCTGCCCTGTGTGTGCATGGTGTCAATAATTTTGCTCAGTTAATACACAGTTGATTTTCACTTCAATGGACAGCTTCCAACTTCATGTTACTATGAGTGAGTTGTAGCCACTGCTTATGGTGCAAGAATTTCTCCACATCCATCATGTTTCCTTTGGTGTTCTCTCCTCGTGGTCCTGGTTATCTTTCAGCCTTCCCTAGTTTCCTCTGACGTTCTTTATAAAACTATTAATATCCCCACTTTACCCCCTGTAAAGACTGTGTCATTTTTTGTATTTTTTTTTAAACTATTGACTGAAATGAGAAAGATCTGCTTTAAAAACCAGGGATTTACAAGGATGGCTACACGTATTGTAAGTAAGGAACTAATACGTACTGTGAATCCTGTTTGTGTAGCTGTGAGTTCTAGCAATGTCCAGAAGAACAGCACCTGAGGGGTTGTTTATGAATGAAGTTGATTGATGTGGACAAGAGGGCAATTATCAATGATAAAGATCCTCTGCCTGCCAACAATGTGATTGGTTGTCAGGCAGCTTAGAAGCTTGGGCTGTGTACAAGACAAAGAGAAGCTTTGTCAGACCAAAAGAGAAACCAGCAGGTCTATAGGAGCCACAAGAACTCTCTCTCTCAGTTCCCTACAGTAAACCACTCTAATCCTAAAGAAATCCAGCTTATCTTTCCTTCAACAGATGCTGCAAGTTGTGACTTTGAATTGGATAAGTCAGAAACCTTTCATAAGTGCACGAGTCATCCTGTACCTCTTGCAAACCAGTTAAGCGTTCAGAAAAAGAGAGAAACAGAGCCAACCTAACAAATCAGGTGAACAAAGACTATGGAATTATTTTTTGAGTTTTCCTCCACCCATGTGTTTCTTTTCTGTTTATGTTTATCTGTCTTAGCTTGAAAACAGGAGTTTGAAAGGGGCAGAGTTTTAATTTGTAGTGATTTCTTAATTTAGTTTAATTGTCTACTGGTAGCTAGAATCAAGTTACCTGTAACAAATATTAATCTTGATAAGTACAGAAACTTGGTCCATGGTTTTTATCAAATTGTGTTTGAAAATTAGGTACTTTGGAGATTTTGCATAATACCTTTAAAAACATTAACTTTTGTGATGATTCCAGAAATAGCAGAGCTTGATCTCCAGTCACTGTTTAAACCCAAGAGCAAAACCATCTGTTCTGCATTTCAACTATCACTCCATAATAACCCTTCAATTGATCTATTGCGTTATTCCTCTTCGATGTGCCATATGGAGCAATTTTCCTGACCAAGATCCACCAGCAGACATCCTCTGGATCAAGGTACAGGAAACACAGGAAGTGATCAAGAAGTTTATTGTAAAAGCTTCACATCTCCAGTTGAATCGCAGATTTCAAATTACCTAAGGGGAGGTGATGGCCTAGTGGTATTATCTCTGGTCTGTTAATCCAGAGACCCAGATAATGTTCTAGGCACCTGGAGTCAAATTCTGTCATTGCAAATGGTGGGATTTGAATGTGATAAAAACCTGGAATTAAGAGTCTAATGATGACCATGAATCCATTGTCGATTTGTTGGAAAAGCCCATTTGGTTCACTAAACTGCCATCCTTACCTGGTCTGGCCTACATGTGACTCCAGACCACATAGCTATGTGGTTGACCCTGATGCACATGTGGAGAAAAACAAAATTTCTGAGGAGTGTCCCATCTACAGGCTTTTCATTTGAAGTGCAGTAAGTGAGGAGGCTATCACTTGGCTCCAGGAATTTGCATTCACTAAATAATTGTCATGAAAGTAGTGAGCAAAGTTAAAGGACTGTCAATAAAACAGCTAGTAGGTGAATTTAAAGGTATTAATTTTAAAAATATTTTATGTCTGATTAATTATTTCACCTTTTGAATAAGGCATAGATAAAACACTGTGAAAGATTTTTCAAAAATTCATTCATGTTACACAGGTGTCACTGGCTAGATCAGTATTTATTACTCATCCTTAATTGCCCTTCAAAAGTTGAGTAAAGAATGATTTGGGGATATTACAGGCAAATTCTCAAGTGTGATGTCTGTATCAGAGAAACATAGACAAGGCTGGAAAATATGATTCAAGATTTAAATGCTAGATAAGCATTTATAATGTGGACCTGAACAGCTCATCTAACCATTGGACATGAGAAATAGAAATTGCAACCCTCAAGCAAGACCAGATATTGGAAAAAATATTTCTTTGCTGAACAGTACTTAAATTGAATAAATTCAAGTTAACATGATGTCAATTAATTACTGTAAAATGAGCAGGACAAATATCTACTTAAGAATAGGATTAGAGGCTAAAAGAACAACTGCAGGCAAAAGTTCTTGTTCTATATAATGTGATGGTTTTAGTCCTGCTGAAGCCATGGAATTGTCTTCTGTGGTGTGCAGATGTTCAGACTAAATATAGATTGTACTGTTAGACATGCTGAAGATTTTCCTCAATTATTTTTGGGGATTAGGAAAAGATTTTGCAGTTTTATCTTTTTGAAGTTATACTTGTGGTTATACAACTTTCTTAGAATACTGAAAAATCTGTTGAGGAAAGAGCATAACAATGCAAGTTGTACATGAGACAGAAGGATTAGATTTGATGAGCTGAATTAATTTTTTTTGTTTCACTATTTTTTATAGTTTCATAAAACCATGATTGAACATAAGCAATTGGACAACTTCATCCAGCTGACAAAGCCGTCTTTTCCATTATGTAGAATAGCCAGTCCTGCTTTTTACAGATAAGTTAAAATGTTTGATCCAGCCTACAATGTGCTCACTTGTTCATTAAAATACTTCCATTAGGCTTGGCATGAGATATAAAGGCAAAAAATGTAAGGCTCTACTCTAATGTTGAAGGAGAGAGAAAAATAGAGTCATACAGTCATAGAGTCATACAGCACAGAAACAGACCCTTCAGTCCAACTCATCTGTGCTAACCATTCATCAAAGTCTGACCTAGTTCCATTTGTCAGCATTTGGCCTATATCCTTCTAAACTCTTCCTATTCATATATCCTCCAGATGCCTTTTAAATGTTGAAATTGTACCCTCTTCCACCACTTTCTCTGGCAGCTCACTCTATACATGCATAACCCTCTGTGTGAAAAAGTTACCCCTCAAATACTTTTTAAATCTTTCTCCTCTCATCTTAAATCTATGCCCTCTAGTTTTGGACTCCCCTATGCTATGAAAAAGACCTTGGCTATTCATCCTATCCTCATGATTTTATAAACCTCTATAAGGTCACCCCTCAGCCTCCTAGGCTCCAGGGAAAAAAAAGCCTCAGCCTATTCAGTCTCTTCCTATAATCAAAACCCCAGTCCAGGCAATATCCTTGTAAATCTTTTCTGCCCCCTCTCAAGTTTAACAACATCCTTCCTATAGGAGGGTGACCAGAACTGTACGCAGTATTCTAAAAGTGGCCTCACCAATGTCCTGTACAGCCACAACATGACAGTCCAACTCCTACACTCAATGAACTGACCAATGAAGACACGCATGCCAACACCTTCTTCAGTACCCTGTCTATCTGCGACTCCACTTTTAAGGAATTATGCACCTGCATATCTAAGTCTTTTTGTTCAGTCTTTTTGTCCTACTATTAACTGTATCAGTCCTGTCTTGGTTTGCCATACCAAAATGCCAACATCTCATATTTATCTAAATTAAACTATCTGCCAGTCCTCGGCTCATTGGCCCATCTGATCAAGGTCTCATTGTACTCTGAGCTGATATCCTTCACTGTCCACTGTACCACTTATATTCGTGTCATCTGCAAACTTAAATTTCATCAGGTCTTTTGCATCTAACTGAAAGGAAGACAAGACCCTCAATTAACATCTCATTTGAGTTTGGCACCTTCTTCAAATTCATAATGAATAGTACTGTAGACCTGTGCTCAAGTCTCTGGAATGGGAGCAGCACATGAATGCACAACCTTTAGAGTCAAAGCAAAAGTGTTACGACCGCAGCAAAGCAGGGGGCTCTTTAATTGAAGTGATTCTGGTTTGCCTGACTTGGAAATCCAACATATTTTCTGCAAGAAAATATTGTCTAAATCCAGAGAATCAGATGGAGTGGGAAAGAATTAACGTTCAGGAGCTCTTAATATATGCAGAATTGGGGTTAGATTTTAGACAACATATGAATTTAGCATTGTCTAATGAGGAACATCACATCTGTTAGGAAATTGACTTAAGGGGTTATTGAGAAACGACTGGCAAAATTTTAGTTGGGTGAATTTTTTTATCCCTTCCACATCGCAAGTGATGCAGACAGATTTTTTAATTATCTGCAATGGCTATGAAATACCGTGGGTAGTCTAACCCAGACACCAGATTATTACAGCGTATTGACTTTCAATTTCCAACCACCCAGTATGTTTTTTAGATTTTGCTCAACATTTATCTCTGCTCCATGCCTAGAAGGACAGTCATTAAATGGCAATAAGACACTTGGTGACATGCTGATCTAAGCCCTTGCTGGGCAAACAGCAAGATGAAAAAAAATTGCCATTTTAATCTGCAAACGGGATTCAGTACAACATAGCAAACGTGCATGCCTCTTAGGCAGACAACAATAATAATAATTTAATAATTCATCTAATCCTGAGTACTGAGGTATAGATGTTTTACTTTCTGCTGCCTTTGAGGATGACACACTGGCATTGATGAAAATGTGGCATTTGAAACACAAACAGATCAAACATGATCCTTTTGAAAGACAGCGCAGGTTGAGGGGAAGAATGCTTTACTTCTGCTCCCCTTTTGTATATTCAATAATTCTACAGATATGCATCATAGGATGAAATTAGGTCTTACTCATTGTCCTAAAATGGGAATTCCCTCAGCAACAGACATCGAACCTGCTCTCTTCGTGAGGGTCAAATCTATATGAAAGCTTTAAATTAAATTAATCTTCTAGAGTCCCAAGAAAATAAATGTTAAAAAATTGAACCCTTGGAGTCATGAAGAAACTCAAAGCTTCTTCTCACCCTTACTACTGGAAAAAACCACTGTCTTTCCTCCACCCCTTTTTCCTCTCCCCAGAACTTATGGCCTCTGCTGAGGAGGCAAGTGGGCTGAAATTCAACAGGACTAGACAGCAAGCTACCTCTTGAAGCACAGCAGACAGCTGGTCATCCAAAATATTAACCTGATAGTTGACTGGTCTATCTAGGTGTACATGGAACTGACCTCTTCAGGCACACACAGTCCAGGGAGACGGTGGGCATAGTGATGTGGTCACTGAACTACTAACTCAGAGCCCCAGGCTAAAGTTCTGGGCACATGGGGTCGAGTCCCTCCATGGTAGATGCTGAAATTTGAATTCAATAATGGAATCAAAGAATGCTAGTCTAACAGTGTCAACTGTCATAAAAAATCATCTTGTTCACTAAAACAAGAAATGCTGTTTTTACTGGTCTGCTTTGCATGTGACTCCAGACCCACAGCAATCTGGCTAATTCTTGACTGCTAGCTCAAATGACCTCACAGGGCAATTAGGCATGGGCAACAAACACTGGCTTTGCCATAACATGCAAAGACTTTTTAAAAGCTGCCTTAAATGGGTATGAGTCAATTTATGATCATATTTTTAAACCCCGTACTTTTTTGAATCTTGGAAACATCCGAATGAAATTGTACCACTCACTTCGTTTGATGGAGTGAAAAATGTTGTCTTGATGGAGCCAGATATCAGCTTAAATCAGGGTGGTATCAAATGTAGTAGTGCAATAGGTTGTGGAATTTTGTGAAAGCATGTTCAGGCAATAACTGTTTCACAGTGGAGTATCCACAATCTTCTTCATTCGTTCGAAAGTCTTTTCTTAACGTGGAACATTCTCTACTCTCAAAACTAACGACGTCTCCATACTGCAATATCGCATTTCCATTAATTGTACCTGTTCAGGGGATACTCATCATTTTATGTCAAGATACTTGGGTGCACTGATATAATGGTCACCTAAATCTAGACTTAACTACCATTAATTATCTGTCAATTGGTGCAAATTAACATGCAAGACCAAGAATATTCATTTTTAAACATATTTTAGTCATATAATTTGTAAAAAAAAATTGCAAATTATTTCAACAATTTTCAGCCATCCAATACGATTCACCACGTTCTTTTCCACAAGACATCATAACATTACATGATGACCATTGCCGGATGGACATGTGGTCAAAGGTGTTTTACTGCATAAAATTCTCCATGAGGGACAGGTGGAAAGGTATGGTCCAGCTACTTGAAACATTGCATAGCAATGTGGTCAGACCCATCCATTGTAACAGCGGGGCCAAGTAGTACTTCAGCATGTAGTGATATTTGATGTTTACGTAGCTTGGCTCCAAGCACAGCTTGATCCAGCTGCAACAACTTTTTTTTATTCATTCATGGGATGAGGGCGTCACTGGCTAGGCAGCATTTATTGCCCATCCCTAATTGCCCAGAGGGCGGCTACGAGTCAACCACATTGTTGTGGGCCTGGACTCACATGTAGGCCAGACCAGGTAAGGATGGCAGTTTCCTTCCCTCAAGGACATTAGTGAACCAGATGGGTTTTTCCCAACAATTGACAATGGACTCATGGTCATCATTAGACTCTTAGTTCCAGATATTTATTGAATGCAAATTCCACCATCTGCCGTGGCGGGATTCAAACCCGGGTCCCCAGAACATTATCTGGGTGTCCAGATTAATGGTCCGGCGATAATACCACGAGGCCATTGCCGCCCCATCAGGATGTGGATGATGTCTGATACGTCTTTTTCTTCATTTACCTATAGGTTTGTATATCATTTCACAGTCCATTCTCGACCTTCAGGTAAAGTGGAAGATGTCTTCAGTGATTACTACAGCACAGGAGTGAGGAATGGGCCAGAACTGTCCTTTACACAACAACGCTGAGAGCATCTCACACTTGATGGCTCCCACATGCTCAGTTTTTGGTGGATCATGGAAACTTGCTCCTTTCAGATTTTAGCAACTGCCATGTCCCCTCTGAAATATATCCCTGGCACACTTGGGTCATCTGACCTGGCAATGGAGAGGACAAAAGATTAGTCATCCCACTTCTCAAGGAATTTGGCCTCGCTCTTGCCTCCATTTAGCTTGGCTCCTGGGGCCAATTTGAATTGGTCAGAAATGCTTACAGGTCTACACACCAATAGCAATTCTGAGCAGCAAATGGTGATGTCATCTTATAGAGGGAGGCCTTGTCCCGAGGCCTCCAGTACTTGAATCATCACCCCTCCAATGCCCACATTCTTTCTACTGGACTCAGCACAATGTTCTATGTACAATACAGAGACAGGATAGAGGGTAGTCCAGTTAAACTCCAAATTTCATTAGAAAGATTTGTTTTCCATTAATTAATTGAATTATGCTATTGATGTGAGTGTAGAGAAGTTCTATCCAATTGCAGATTCTCTCCCCAAACCCCGCATTAGAAAGCACATCCATCATGTAGGTGTGCAATATTCTGTTGGAGACTTACACCTGCTTCAATCTGATGGGGCTGGTGTCCACACCCCTGTCCTACATGTATCCCTGAGTAACGTGAGGCTGAGAGAGATCTTGTTGCTCAGTTCAGCACAGATCTGATCAGGGTGAATCACCAACTCTAGAGTAGAGCTGACACGATTATTAACCTTAGACAGATTGCATTCCATATTCAATAATAAGATGGGTCACCAATTTTAAATCTCCTTTTTCTTCCTCTTCTTTTTGTAGGTGAAGGTGATTATGCCTTTCCTCATGGATTTGGACATGCTGCTGGCCAGAAGTAAACTTGCATAAGCAGCTAAAACCTGCTAGAGTTCTATGTACCATACAGATTAATATAACTCAGCTGATAAGCCAACACTTCTTGAAGTTTTACATTTCCCAACAGACTTCTCAAGGGTTTTGGTCAGCTTGTCCAGAGTTAGTAGTTTGTCCACACTCTCGCGTATTTTGTCTAAGATCTCCATGATCGAGGGCAATAAAGACTCAGAGGTCACGCTGTCTGCCAGTTTCATGTCTTACAGTCCGTAATAAAAGGATTTTATGATCCTGAAAATGTCAGGCTGCAATAATTTTGCTGAGCCATCCTCATCCTTAGGCTACTGATCTCAGAGCTCTGTGTATACCTTCTTGAAGAAGAATCTCATCATGTACGATCTTGTTCCACAGAGCAGAAGATGAGCTTAGAGGTCTCTGAAGAAAACACTAAGGCTTGCCGGCTGTTCATCTCTTGGAGATTCCCGCTGACATCAACTCCCACCGTCTGTAGTGAAAGCAGATTATGCTTGCTTTTCTGGAGTCAGCACATTTCTCTCTGTTCCTCTCTCAGCTTTGAGGGTGAAAAACTTCTTGACATGAACTTTTGCACAAGAAGCAGGAGTAGGCCATTCAGTTCTTTGACCTTGTTCTGCCAGTCAATAAGATCGTGGCTGAGCTGATTAAAGCCTCAAATCGTTATTCCTGCCTATACCTGATAACCATTCATCTCCTTGCTCAATAAAAATCTTTCCACTTCTGTCTTTAAAAATATTCAAGGACTCTCTTCCTGAAGAGTTGGTGGATGCAGAGTTCCAAAGACACATGACCCTCAGTGAGAAAAGATTTTGCCTCAGCTCACTTTTAATTTGCCAGCCCCTGATTTCTGGACAGTGACCAGCAGTTCTTGATTCTTCCATAAAAGGAAACATCCTCTCCACATTCACCCTGACGAGGCCACTCAGGATCATATATATTTCAAACAAGTTGTCCCTTACTCTTCTAAACTTCAATGATGCAAGCCAAGCCTGACCTCCTTTCCTCATAAGAAGACTCTTTCATTCCAGGGATTAGTCTAGTCAACCTTCCTTGAACTGTCTGGAATTCACTTACAGCCTTTCTTAAATAAGGTGTCCAATATTGTATTGAATACTCCAGATGTGGTATCATCAGTGCTCTGTATAACTGAAGCATAACCTCCCTTCTTTTGTATTCAATTGCCCTCATGATAAATTCTATTATTCTATTACATTTCGTAATTAATTGCTGTACCTGCCTGCTAACCTTTTGTGATTCATGCACAAAAACATCCAGACCAGATCTCTGTGCATCCCTGATCTCCACAATCTCTCACCATTTAGATAACATGCTTATTTTTTATTCTTCATGCCAAAATTGATGTTATCACATTTTCCCACATTATACTCCATTTTTCATTCACTTAACCTATCTATATCCTTCTGCAGCATCCTTTTATCCCCTTCACAACTCACTTTCCTACCAATCATTTTGTCATCAGCAAATTTGCATATCTTCCAAATCTTTATCCAAGTCAGGTATACAAATGTAAACTGTTGACGTTCCAGCACTGATCCTTGTGATACATCACTCATTTATTCCTTCTGTCAGCTTTCTGTTAGCCAGCCAATCTTCTATCTTGCTATCCCTACATCACAAGCTTTTATTTTCTATAATAACTTTTGATGAGGCATTTTATCAAATACCATTTGGAAATCGAAGTGCAGTAAATCCACCAGTTCCCCTTTATCTACAGCACGTGTTAACCCTCAAAAGAACTCCAAATGTACATGCATTTGTCCATGACAGTATCAGTAAGAGTGACCGTCACACAGTTCTTGGGGAAATCAAAATCTCATCTTCACGTTGAGAATACCCTCCTTCGTGCTGTGTGGTACTCTCTCTGGTTTAAATGGGAAATACTTCAAACATATTTAACAACTCAAGACTGGACATACGTGACGCACTGTGAGTCATGAGCAACAGCAGAATCATATTCGAACACAATCTATAATCTCATAATCTGGGATATCCCCCATTCAACCATTACTAATTGAGCCAGGGGATCAATCTTTGTTCAATGGAGAATGCATTTGGCTAGGCTAGGAGCAGCACAAGGCATACCTAAAAATGAGGTGTCAACCTGGTGAAGCTATCAAACAGAACTACTCACATGCCAAACAGTATAAGCAGCAAGTGATAGACACAGCTAAGTGATCCCACAACAGATGGATCAGGTCTAAGCTATGCAGTCCGGCCACTTCCGGTTGTGATGGATAATTAAACTGCACACTGAAGAAGGGTCCACAAGTATCCCCATCCTCAATGATGGAAAAGTCCAACACATCAGTGCAAAAGATAAAGCTGAAGCATTCACAGCAATCTTCAGCCAGAAGTGCTGAGTGGATGATACATCTCAGCCTTCTCTAGTAGTCCCAACATCACAGATGCTAGTCTTCAGCCAACTCAATTCAAGTCACTTCACGAGATATCAAGAAATGGTTGGAGGCACTGGATACTGCAAAGGCTATGGGCAAGTGTACTGAAGACTTATGCTTCAGAACTTGCCAATCCCTAGCTAATCTCTTCCAGTACAGTTATAACACTGGCATCTACCTGACAATTTGGAAAATTGCCCAGGTATATCCTTTACACAAAAAGCAGGAAAAATTCAACTTCGCAATTACCACCCCATCAATCTACTCTTGATCTCAGTAAAGTGATGGAGGGTGTCATCAATAGTCCTATCAAGCAGTGCCTGCTCAGCAATAACCTGCCCAACAAGGCCCAGTTTGGGTTCCACTCAGCTCCTAACCACATTACAGCCTTGGTTCAAACATGGACAAAAGAGCTGAATTGCAGAGGTGAGGTGATAGTGACAGCCTTTGACATCAAGGCTGCAGTTGACAGTGTGGCATCAAGGACCTCTAGCAAAACTGGAAACAATGGGTGTCAGGACTAAATTCACCACTGGTTGGAGTCATATCTGGTACATAGGAAGATTGTTGTCGTTGCTGGAGGTCAGTCATCTCAGCAGGAGCTCCTCAGGGTGTGTTCTTGGCCTGAGCATCTTCAACTGCTTCATTAATGACTTTCCTTCCATCATAAAGTCAGAAGTGGAGATGTTCAGCACCATTCACAACTCTTCAGATATTGAAGCAGTCCATTTTCACATATCCAGATTTTGTTACAATACTTGGGCCGACAAGTGGCAAGAAACACAAATGCCAGGCAATGACCATCTCCAATAAGAGACAATCTGACCACTGGCCCTTGACATTCAATGCTGTTACCATCACTGAATCCCCCACTATCAACATTCTTGGGGTTACCATTGACCAGAAATTCAAATGGACTTGCCACATAAACACATTGACTACAAGAGCACATCAGAGTCTAGGAATCTTGCAGTGAGTAACTGACCTCCTGATTCCCCAAAGCCTGTCCACCATCTACAAAGCATGAGTCAGTAGTGTGATGGAATACTCGCCACTTGCCTGGATGGGTGCAGCTCCAACAACATGCAAGAAGCTTGACACCATCCAGGGCAAATCAGCCCACTTGATTGTCACAATATCGACAAGCATCCACTCCCTCCACCACTGTTGCTCAGTAGCAGCAGTGTGTACTATCTGCAAGATGCACTGCAGAAATTCACCAAACATCCTTTGGCAGCACTTTCTAAACCCAGGATCACTCCCATTTAGAAGGGCAAGAGCAGCAGATACATAGGAACACAACCACTTGAAAGTTCCCCTCCAAGTCACTCACTATCCTGACTTGAAACTATATTGCTGTTCCTTCACTGTCACTGCATTAAAATCTTGGAATTCTCACCCTAAGGGCATTGTGGGGCTACCCACAGCACATAGACTGCAGCAGTTCAAGAAGACAGCTCACCCCACCTTCTCAAGGACAACTAGGCACAGGCAATAAATGCTGGGCCCAACCAGTGACATCCACGTCCCAAGAGTGAATAAAAATGAAGCTCTGCAAAGTTTGTTTTTATGTTTTTTGCCAGCTTACTCTCAGTCGGTTTTCGCTCTTTATTTTAGTCATCTTTTGCTGGTTTCTAAAATGTTTCCAATCTTCTGGCCTAAAACTACCTCATAACATTGTAAACCTTTCCTTTGAACTTGATACCGTCCTTAGTTTCTAATGCTAATTAAGGAAGTTATGTCCTTCTCATGAACTCTTTCTTTTCCAATTGAGTACCAGTATGACTGAAAATTATAAACTATCTCCTTAAATACCTGCGACTGCTGTGCAGTGAACATTTAAAACTGCACGATTACTGTACTGTCCATCACTTTTTCTTGCTTCATTTATGCCTGTTTTCAAGGAATTATAGGCCACTCCCATCCATGATTTTCTTTCCCTTGATATTTTCTATCTCAATACAAAACTGATTTCACATCCTGATCTTCCAAGTGAAGATCATTTCTCTCTTCTGCACTGATGTCATTATTTACTAAAAGAGCTAATCAAACTCTTTCAGCTTTCCCCCTTTTCTTCCAGAATATCAAGTACCCAGAATATTTAGTGCTCAGCCTTGGTCACTTTGCAACCACTCTGGAATGGTCATCAGATTTTACTCATCGACTTCTATTTGTAGAATCAATTCATTTATCTTGTTACAAATGCTGCATGCAGATAACATCAAAACTTGGAGAAAGCCAGTATGTCCTCTTCTCCAGTCTGAAAACAACATTTATCACTATTCTGTTTTTGTCCCTTAATTTCTGAGTGTCTGTCCCTTTCATGCTATGGTTTTAATTTTACTGACAGAAATAATCTGTGATGCTTAGTCAAACACTTTGAGAAAGTCCATATAAACATCATCAATTGCTTGTGAACAGCTATTGCTTTAACTGCTGCTGGTATAAAAAAGTCTAGTGAAAGAAAACAAAATCAAAATTATCACTAAATAAACTTAACAGATGGGTTTGCAGGATCACTATCAGGATTTTTTTTAAAAAAAGGTTCAGAAAAAAGGGCTGTGTCATGCTTAAGTCTTTGGACTTGGATCAATGCCAATGCATTATTTGCATAAATCCATGAATGTCACAAGAACTGGGTCTTTTGAATGGGAACAGCACTATGTAAGTTGAAATGGGGGTGGGAGAATTGTGATTCTTGTAAATATTACAAACAAGCAAAGAAGTTTGCATTTCCTGATGCTCCAACATAAAAAAAAATCTGCTTATGTCATTTTCAAGGAAAATCTCCCTGGGAAATAATGGTGCAATTCTGTTCTTACGTCATAGATACGCCTAGGAGTTCTAAGAAATTATGAGTCAGTATTTAAAGAAGCTTTGAGATTCTGTTTAAGAATCTTTAAAAGGAGAAACAGAACTTCTTGACGAAGTGATTTATGTGACACAATATGATGCTGCTGATTTCTCACACTATTTGTTATTTTCTCTTTGATCTGTTGATTTTATTTTGACTAGGTGGTGAAAACTGATTAATTTAGTTTGACGATTTTGTACTTTTTGAACTTCCAGTGGGATTTTTATGCTTTACATACACAATCAGCAGCCAAAATTGCCTTTGAGATTTTTTAGTGAAGTTGTCTAGACATCTGCAAATATCCAATTTCTGTGAACAACCAAGAAAAACTTCACTTTTCTGTCAGCTGGTTTCATTTAAAGTATCTTGAAGTCAAAGGGCACAGCATGACCTCATCAAATTAGCCCCTACCGAGAGAGGTGTTTAACACAAGTAAAAGGAAGTAATCTGGAGGACATTAAATGCAAATGTGATTTCCATGTGCAAACTTCAAACGCGCCAAAACCCATAAATGGCTTCTGCACAAGGTGAACAAAGCAATACTCGTGTTCTGTAAATCGATCCAAAATATGGAGCGTTTTCTATCCCCAGAGGGCTCTCAAAATTTGCATGCTGAATCATGAGCGGGTCAGAAATCTCAACAAATAAAGATGAAAAACAATTACTGAAGAATGTACATCTGTACAACTGTTTAAGATACAGTAAGGCTTAATTCCAGGCTGAACTGCAACACTGGAATTTTAAATTTAACAGTGTACTCTGGGTATACTTGATTATGAAACTTTGCTTTTACAAAAATAAATGCAGAGACAAGTTTAAAAAGTCTTCAGTTTCCTGCCAATGCATTCTTCTATGGCAATAGAAACAGTAATACAAATTTTTCAAGCTGGTCAATTTCTCTGCATATTTTCATGACAATGGGGAGGCAATGGCCTAGTGGTATTATAGCTGGACTGCTAATCCAGAGACCCAGATAATGTCCTGGGATCCAGGTTAGAATTCTGCCATGGCAGATGGTGGAATATGAATTCTACAAAAGTCTGGAATGAAGAGTCTCATGACGACCAAGAATCCATTGCTGATTGTTGGGAAAAACCCATTTGGTTTATTAAGTCCTTTGGGGAGGGAAGCTGACATCCTTACCTGGTCTGGTCTACATATGACTCCAGACCCAGAGCAATGTGGTTGCCTCTGGGCAATTAGGGATGGGCAATAAATGCTAGCTTACATCTTGTGAATGAATAAAAAAAAGTTTGTTTGTTCAGATTTTCCCTGGAATGATGTTTACTAATGAGTGCAGCACCCCAGCTGAAAAGCTTTTTGAATTAAAGTAGGCATTTTCCATTTAGTCACAATCACTCAATGCATTCTAATGAAAATCCTCTGTTTGACATAGACTAAAAAGCAAAAAAAAAATAATTTTGTGTGAATGCATTAAAATTTGTGCAGTATTACTTGAACAGCCTAACTGCAAGAAAAATCTTCTGGACATTATAAAATTGTGGTCTTAAAAGGGCTATATTACTTTAATTTTTGCACAGGCAGTACAATTTAATATTGTACCTATTACTAACAATATAATAACTAGCCTAGAAAAAGAATAAAAATGAATCTTTCTCATTATAAAAATATCGTCAACAGTTGGATTTTGCTGGATCACCATCAGATCCATTTTCTTGAAGCATCAATAAGTGAGAAGACTACAGTTTCACATTTCTACCTACCTGTAGATTGACCTTATTTTCCAGGCTGTGTCCCCTATAGGGATTTACGTGATTGGCTTGCTAATGCATTTGTCATTGCAATTGACTCTAGGTACACCAAGGAAGAAAATGTCACTGCATCACTGCAATTATTTTAAAAGATACTACTAAGAGGTTAAGTGAAATATTTTAATTTAAAAAACATTACTGCCTGCTGGTCGATTTAAGGGAGTACAGTAATGAGGGCAAAGTATTTTGCCAAGCTGGGAAAATGCCACTAGTTTCCAATATTGATTTTTTTAATTGTGAAATTGTTGCTGTAGCTAATATAACTGTACACAGGAGAGTTTTCTAAACAGGTTCTTTTAAGAACTCATTCTACTTGAAAGCTCTCCATTAAAGTAATACACTAAATTTTACTAAAACAGGCTGTGTCAATTTTGCGGAGTTTCATGGCAAGTTTCTCTTAGTGAACTCTAGCAAGGTATTTCACAACAATTTCTCCGCTGCACACCTGATGCATCATGCTCCTACAGTGTTATGCTCTGGCTACTGTGCTATCTTCAGCAGAAGTGCTCAGCGCTACCAGTACCTTCCAAGGCTTACAGTTAGCTAGGAACAGTCCTTCACAGTAGATTTTGTGGGAGGGAAACAAAAAAGAAAAGCTTCTGAAGGCAGAGATAGTAGAAACTTCTGAAGGCACATGGGTGACACTTTGCTGCAAACAGAAAATCACAATTGTAAATGTGTTCTGCAGCTACGAGAATTAAACTACAGAGGCTCACTTTCTTTGGTGCCACACTATTTTAGAACGCAGTCTGAAGTAGTGCTCTTTCCCTAATCCACAGCACAGTGTAACATCTTGTCATTTTTCAGTGTGGGAGTATCACATATTGCAAATTGTTGATAATGTTAACTTTTATTGAATAACAGAAAAATAAATTTAAAAAAAAAACAGCATTTGCTTCTGGGAATAAAAAAGGGCTGTTTGCATTTCAAACAGTAAAAGACAGTCAGCGAAAGACCAGTTCATCCAACTCAGATCTATGGAAAGTGAGTATAAATTAAGAACATAAGAACCAGGAGCAGGAGTAGGCCATCTGGCCCTTCAAGCCCACTCTGCCATTTAATAAGATCATGGCTGACATTTTCGTGGCCTCAGCTCCACTTACCCACCTTCTCACCATAACCCTAATTCCTTTTCTGTTCAAAAGATTATTTATCTCAGCTCCAAAAATATTCAACGAGGTAGCCTCAACCACTTCACTGGACAGGGAATCCCACAGATTCACAACTCTTTGGGTGAAGAAGTTCCTCCTCAATTCAGGACTAAATCTGCTTCCCCTAATTTTGAGGCTATGCCCTTTTGTTCAAATTTCACCTGCCTGTAGAAACATTCTCCCTGCTTCTATCTTATCTATTCCCTTCATAATTATATATGTTTCTTTAAGATCCCCCCTCATTCTTCTAAATCCCAATGAATATAATCCCAGTCTATTCAGTCTCTCCTCATAAGCCAACCCTCTCAACTCTGGAATCAACCTAGTGAATCTCCTCCGCACCCCCTCCAGTGCCAGAACATCCTTTCTCAAGCAAGGAGAACAAAACCGCACACGGTACTCCAGGTGTGGCCTCACCAGCACCTTATATAACTGTAACATCACCTGCCTGCTCTTAAACTCAATCCCTCTAGCAATGAAGAACAAAATTCCATTTGCTTTCTTAATTGCCTGTTGTACCTGCAAACCAATCTTCTGTGATTCATGCACAAGGACACCCAGGTCCCTCTGCACAGCAGCATGCTGCAATTTTTTTACCGTTCAAAGAATAGTCCTTTTTATTGTTATTCCTACCAAAATGGATGACTTCATATATATCAACACTGTAATCCAACTGCCAGACCTTTGCCCACTCACTTAAACTATCTATGTCCCTCTGCAAACTTTCAGAGTCCTCTGCACACTTTGCTGTACCAGTCATCTTAGTGTCATCTGCAAACTTTGACACACTACATGGTCCCCAACTCCAAATCACCTATGTAAATTGTAAACAATTGCGGTCCCAATATTGACCCCTCGGGCACACCACTTGTCACTGATCGCCAATCAGAAAATCACTCATTTGTCCCCACTCTTTGCTTCCTGTTAGTTAACCAATCCTCCATCCATGCTAATACATTGCCTGTAATGCTGTGCACCTTCATCTTACGCCGCAACCTTTTGTGTAGCACCTTGTCGAATGCCCTTTGTAAATCTAGATACACCACATTTATTGGGTCCCCCTATAATGTCTTCATAGAATCCTGTTGGGATTCTAGCACTCGATGCTGCCCCAGTCTATCATGCGGCCGGTGATGTTCCTCATGCTCAATGTCTTCATCTTCCTCCTGAGAAGACAGCCGTCACTCTCCCAGTTCTTCAGACTACAACACATCCCCTCTTTACTTGCTCCAGTTGTGCAGAACACAGCATGCAAAGATTATGTGGCACACTTTGTCTGGAATATACTGTAAAGCCATCCTCCAACCCAACCAACCTCACCTTCAGGACTCCCATTATCTTCTCCATGATGGCACTTGTGGAAGATTGGGCTACGGGGACACTCTAACTAACAACAGCGCTCCCCCACCCACTGGTCTTGACTAAGAGTTACTCCCCAGAGGCTGGTGTGTATCTAATGCCAAATTCCATGATGAAGAATATGGAGGAGGGGGTGGTCATTGCCCGTGCAGTGTGCCCCAAGATGTTGTGGGCAGCTGGATCAGATGGAGACCCAGAAAAGTAGTTGGCAAGCTTCAGCACCAGTAGCCTCTCTGACTTACGTATTTGGCATTTTCACCAAGTACTTTCTCTCTACTGCCTGGGAAAATAGGAAAGAGCAAATAATTAAGGTGAGATTAGATAATAATGAAATCTAATGCGTACAAATAGGCCTCTCACTATTCCTTAGCAAGTTTTTTAGCTCGCTGTTAAAACCTTAGATGGAAAATCAGACTTTGTTTCTTGCCTTTGAGAATCTTATTTTTCTGATCTGAATGTTGTTTCACAACTGGACTTTCAGGTGCTGGGAAGATTCCACCCTTAACAGATTTTTAATGACTCAAAATATTCAGAAAAAAATGGGAGAAATATGCTTTCTTTGGAGCTATTAATTCTTGTAGAATGCTCCAAGATGCAAGACATCACTAATTTTCACAAGAACTTAATGGAGATGTGTGGATAACTATTTCAAAGAGCTAGTATAGGCACAACGTGCCAAATGGCCTCTCTTAAAGAACCGTCATTTTATGGTTCTAAGCACTTTTGAAAAAAAAACTTACTGAGACTCTACTTAATTAAAGTGCTGACAATTTCAGTGCACTCAAAACTTTTTGTGCTCTCATCGTTTCTACTTCTTTGGAAGATCTGAGTCATTTCTGCCACAGTTGTAATCAACTTGGCATAATGTAAAACATTAAGCAGATGGTCTATAATTACTTGGTAATTGATGTACATACCCTGTCAAGGCTATGAAGGCAGTAATAGCACTCAAACATTTGCAAATGCAATTGTGAATAAATTCTGCTGGTATTTCACATGAATGTGAAGGGGCATTTTGTACATGAATAGGCAATGTTGATGACATCTCCAAGCATGCAATGGCAAGCTTCCCAGAGCTCAAGGACAATGTTTAGAGTAATAAATTGTAACAAAATGTTTATGCTAGCTTTCAAAATCATTTAGGTTTATGAGATACAGGTGTCTTGACACTTGATATCAGTAAAACGAGTGATCAAGACAATAATCCCTTGATGAAAAAGCATTGTAAGTTCTGGAAATTGCTCCTAAGAAATATAAAGCTAATTGTATTGCATATAGGATATTCTTTAATTTCTTAAATATTATTAGTAAAAGTATGAATGTTATATATAAAATTCATTATTATCTCTTGCTAAATTATCAGACTGCTTACCTGACATTCAATATTGGATGAGCTAAAATGTCCACCAATTAACTGCTGGGAATGTCATTTCCAAGCTATAAACTCCATCTCCTGAGCAATAGTCCAAGATTTCATAGAATAGAATCCTTACAGTGTGGAACAGGCCCTTCAGCCCAATAAATCCACACCAACCCTCACAGCATCTTGCCTAGACCCATCCCCCTATAACCCACCTAATCTACACATTCCTGGGCACTACAGCATGGTCAATCCACATAGCCTGCAATCTTTGGACTGTGGGAGGAAACCCATGCAGATGTGGGGAGAATGTGCAAACTCCACACAGTCACCCGAGGGTGGAATCGAACCCAGGTCCCTGGTACTGTGAGGCAGCAGTGCTAACCACTGAGCCACTGTGCCACTCAGTGGTCTAGGTGGGATGCTCTGAGGATAGGTGTAGACTTATTGGGCCGAACAGCCTGTTTCCAAACTGTAGGGATTCTATTCTATGATTTTGACAGTTTATTCAAAACCATGGTGTCACACTTAATTTTGAAATGAGCATCTGACATCATATTCATGCAATCATTAAGACGGTCCATTTCCAGCTCCATATCATCTCTTGACATCATTCCTGTCTCAGCTCATCTATTGCTGAGGCTAACATTTGTGCCTTTATTATCTTTAGATTTAATTACACCAATGTAATCCTGGATGGTCATCCACATAAAGCCAGCACAGCGGCTCAGTGGTTAGCACCACTGCCTTACAGCGCCAGGGAGCCGGGTTTGATCCTAGCCTCGGGCGACTGTCTCTGTGGAGTTTACTCGTTCACCCTGTGTCTGTGTGGGTTTCCTCCGGATGCTCTGGTTTCCTCCCACAGTCCAAAGATGTGCAGGTTAGGTGGATTGGCCATGTTAAATTGTCCATTGTGTCCAGGCTAGGGGGGTTAGCCATAGGAAATACAGGGGTGGGTCTGGGTGGGATGCTCTTTGGAGGGTCGGTGTGGACTTGATGGGCCAAATGGCCTGCTTTCACACTGTAGGGATTCTATGATATCACTTCATCCAAAAGACAGTTGCTGTCATTTAGCTTGCAGCAAATCCAATTCCCCAAAACCCTTGTGACTCCTAGCCAAAGCAACATCTTTATTTTAAAATTCTCATCCTTGTTTTCAGATCCATCCTTCCTTATCTTTGTAATCTCTTACAACCCTATTACCTTCCAAGATATCTGGGCTCCTCTAATTTTGACTTCTTGTGCATTCCAATTACAACAGCTCCACCATTTTTGTGGTCTAGATCCCAATCTCTGGAATTAACTCACTACACTCTCTGCATCTATATCTCATATTCCATCTTTAAGACCCTCCTTAAAACCTACCACTATGATTAAGTTTTTGGTTATCTGACCTAATATTTTCTTACAGAGTTCAGCATTATAATTTGTTTCAGACTGCTGTGAAACATCTTTGGATACTTGCATGTCAGGACTGATAAGACCTCCAGCAGAATCTTCTCTGGTTTTACTCTGCCCAGTCATTGTCGAGCATCTTTCAGTTCCTATTATATACACTTGTGCTCCACCTCCATAATTCAGTGAATGAGGCAAGTTGCGTGTACACTCTCTACATGGGGCGGGGGGATCCCACCTCCGTCGCTCTATGCTGACCTTCACTTTCACTGTGGAGATTTGTGATACCTTTTCACCCACACATGCTGGACTCCTTCGTCTATGTTGAGTGCTTCATTGTCATTGTCACAGACCCACGGCACTGGCTTGTGTTTCTTTCGACTCAGCAGCAAAATGCAGTTGGGTTGTACTGAAGATAGTCTGCTCTGGTCAACAGTCACATCAGGATCAGGGATGGCCCACTCTCCCTCCACTCAAGCATTGGGTGGGAGGCTTGGCTGTGGTCACCTCCCTTGATCCCTGGGAATGTGAAGGCTTCTTCCAAGGGGCTATAATACCCACTGTACAAACTACGAGCCACATGCCCCAACAGCTTTCCCACCTAATCCAAATGCAGCTGCAGCACACCACGCTTGGCAACATCCAGGCCTGCACAGGGAATTCCAATGAGCCCCAACATGACTGGCCAGAGCCAGGTGTTTCTATACCCCAAGCACTGCAGTGGTTCAGGAAGGCAAATTACCATCACCTTCTCCAGGTCAATCAGGGGTGGGAAATAAATTCTGGCCCAGCCAGCAATGCTCACATCTCTTTACTGACTAAAAAGAAAAATATATAATTTATGTTAAAAGTGTCATTGCCCAACATGGACATCTTTGATGAGCAGCATATATATTCAACAAGTCAATATGTAAACAAGACCAAGAAAAAAAATTGTACCCAATAAGTACACTGGTTGGTTGCATATTATTGGAAATGGCATGCTTTTGCTTAAGGTCTAAACAGCATCATTATAGATACTTTTGCACTGATTAATCCCATGGGGATACAGATATCATGGAATCACTGGAATGGTGTTGAAAACAGAAAAGCTGCCAGATCACCTGGGAACTATTTCAAAATAATTTAAATCTAAAATAAAAATCTTTCTCTCCATTCATTTCATTCCTTCTTGTTTTGGTGATCAAATAGCTTGCTTCGAGTACAATTGCATAATTAGCCACTAGGCAGTGCATTGAGTTAATTTTCCCATCAACTTCCACCTTACAAACACAAGACTGGAACTTTTGCTTATTATCTGTAATGATAACACAACCAACACTCAAAACTCATTGTGTAGCATATTGGCTTTTTAACAGACAGCACTAGAGTAAAAGTAACTTTATATTCATTTGTCATTCTCAATAAACAAACATCGCTAATATCTTCTGCTATTCATAAGGAAATGGTAAGCTTAAGGAAAGTGTGATCACAAGAGTTTGTAATGCTGTTTTGTTCTTAAATGCCATCTTCAAGTAAGATTCTAATCTTGGAGATCCTTTTGACTATGATTTAAAAGTGCTGCACAGAGGCTTAATTTGGAAAACAAATATTTTAAGCACTAACCTCTTTGTATTTGAGTAATCTTGGAGAATGAACCTTGGTCAAGAGCTAAAGCAACCAGACAAATTCCAATAATTGTACTTACAGGTGGGACCCAGAATTTTGTATAAAAAGAACAATATTAGTTTCATGCATTTTTAAAAAGAAAGTGTAATGAAAACTAAACCAATTTTGATACATCAACTTAGAGATCAGAATTTCTAAAGTATTTGGTTTTTAAAATAATTAATAACGCTCGTGAGAATGCATTGATCAATTTAGTGAAAATAAATATATCAAATGGAAAGTTAACATTGAAGGACCCTTCGTTTATGGGTAGATGAAGTGTTCTTAATAAGTTTACTTTCAATAATTTCTGGACTTAGAAGGAAATAGTTTAAGTTTGGTACACAAAGTAAAACTTTTATAGTTATCGATGGGAGGTGGGTCATGGGCCGGAGCCCAGCGCAGGAGGCAGTCCAAGTCCAGGTCAGCCTGGGAGATGAATCCTCAAAGCGAGTCGCGGGCTGGAGGCCAGCACGTGCAGGCAGCGAGGCCTTGTGTTCTGAAGCCCAGCAGGCACAGACTCAGTGAAAAGGACAATAATTTGAGTACTTTTTAAAACTGTATTCCAATGCTAGGTTTTTTTGATGCTTTTAACTCTGTAACAAACACTTAAAGTATCTGTATGTATGTGCCCTGTAACTTAGATGGTGCCAAAGTGGCGACATTACAAACTTTTCACTGCACTCATTCAAGTGCATGTGACAACAAAGGCGATTCTATTCTATTCTATAGAAGTGTTTAAATAGATGTCAAAGATCTGAGGCAGTGTTCAATAAAAGAAAGTAGGGAGATTCCTTAAAGTTGTGAACTCAGGGTTGGATTTTCTGCTTGGAGATAGGAAGCAGGAGTAAGTCTGTTTGTGTTAGAGACCGTGCTTGGTGGGAGATGGTCTTTTATACTGGTGACTGGATTTCTGCCTGAACAGTCACTTGGCAGTACAGAATTTGAATATTACTAAGAAGAGAGATATGTTGTCAAAGCTTATTGTCTTACATTCATCAGGACAAACACAAGAATGCCAAATTTTAAAAATGAGCACAATGATTTATACTACAGAAGCAAAGAATACTGGTTAATTGGCAAGTTGACTCTGATTGGTCAAAACACTGCCATGGCGAGGTATCAGGGGATCTAATGACTCTCCAAACTCCCAGATAACTCAAAAAAGACAAGATTTGAACATATTCCTTTTGTTAGCAGCTAGAGAGTTTTTCTTAATTTATTCACAGGATGTTTGGTTAAACCAACATTTGTTGTCCAGCCCTTGAGAAAGTGGGGAGTTGCCACCTTGAATCAATGCAGTCCTTTTTTTTTAAATTTCAAAAATATACTTTATTCATTAAAAAATATTTATACATAGTCACAAACGCAGTAGCACATCAAGGAGACAACTAAATGTTGGAGTTTGACTCTATCCAAACAAACCAAAAGCAAGTCTTAATTGAACAAGACTATATTTACATGAACTTGAGGGATGGGATGGGGGGTGTCCCATAAGTGAACGAACCCCCCCCATTCAAGCAAACCAAAGGCTTGTCTTACCTGAACAAGACTGTACTTACATGAATTTGAGGCACGAAGGGGTGGTCCAATACTGAACAGACCCCCATTAACTTTAGCAGGAAGATCTCAGACAGCAGTCTTTCTCCATTGTGGCCTGGCAGCAGCTGCCCCAAGCTTTAGTGCATCCCCCAGCACACAGCCCTGGACATTGGAATGTCCATATTGTAGGATTTTGACACAGCAACACTGAAGGAACAGCAATATAATTCCATATTAGAGTCGTGGGGGCGGGCGAGGTGTTGTTTGCAGTCGTTAGTGTTCCAATGTTTCTGCTGCCTTTGACTTTGTATACAAAAATATGTTCCTTCTAGTAAACATAAATGAGCCCCATTACAATCTGGATGGATTAGCTTGAAATAGTTGTTAATGTAGTGATTAGCATATTCACTAAGTTTTGAATTCAATTAAAATTAGTGGGAGAAAACAATGGAAACAGTTGTCAGGCATGCAAGAAGGCCATCACTCAATGCTGTTGTCAATACAGTGTGGAGCTGGAGGAACACAGCAGGTCAGGCAGCAGCAGAGGAGCAGGAAAGTCAACTTTAAGTCTTACACCCTTCATCAGGACTCAGCTGTAATACCGGGTGCGTTCCAATATGTGTTCAAAGAGCTTCAGGGCGGAGGAGATCACCAGTGAGTTGCAGTGGGAGAGAGTTCCACTGAGGTCTTTTCAGAGGGAGGAAGACAACTTCTTCAAGGTAGGCATCCTCGGAAGAGGCTTTGCTGTAGGGTTTTCAGTCACTCAGAGATTTCAGTATGTGGGCGAAGAGCTTCAGGAGGTAGGTTCAGGTGCTGTTGGTCATCCTAAGGGTGAAGGTTTGTGCCAAAGAATGTCAATGAACCACTGAAGATGGCACAGGGAACCACAAGGAATAGGAGAGAGGTCCTCTTACCAGAGGCTGGGAGGAGATGTCCACCTTGTCATGTAGCAGGGGACACCTTTCTGTCCAGGATCCCCTCCCCTGTCTCCACTTCCTCTTAGAAAAATCACAGAAATATTAATGTGCAGAAGAAGATCATTCAGCCCACTCATTCTGCATCAGTTCTTCAAATCAGCATTATTACCTACAGTCAATCTGCTGTCTTACCTCCATATCCTTGCACATTATTTATAGTCATTTCTCCGTATCTGCAAGGGTTCAGTTTCTGAGAATCCCCATGAATGTAGCATGTTAAAAGTAGGTTAAAAATGGGTTAAAATGGTTAAAAATATCACAGATTACACAATTTTTGCCCACAAATGTTCAGTTTTGTTGTTACTTATTTTCTGGCACGGGTAGATGAATTTGCGCTTCGTGATCTTGTGCACACAAAGGATATACAGTATATCCAAATAATCATTCAATACCCGTGCAAATATCTCATTGAACCTGCCTCCATCACATTTCCCGGTAGTGTTTTCCAATCCTTTCCAACTCAGTACGACAAGCTTAATACCTACCAGGAAAAGCAAAGGCCTCTATACCAACCCATGGGAAACTCCACTTTAAACCTCCTCCAGCTTGAACAATATCCATTGACCATTCCTTCCTGTTTCCAATCACTCAGACAATTTTATATCCACATTGTTACTGTTCCTTTTATTCCATGGCCTATAATTTTCCTCACATGTCTGTTGTATGGCACCTGTGAACTCTGTGTATACTACCCTTATCGAGCCTTTCTGTTGCCTCCTCAAAAGACTTCAAGAAACTAGTCAAGCACCATTTCCCCTTCATATATACATGCTGAGTCTTCCTCTTCCTCTCTTATCTTCTATCCCTTCCCTGAGGAGTTATTCCCTTCCAGGACCCTGGGATCCTCAGTGCCCTCACCTCTCAGGAGGCCAATACGACAGACAGCACAGCTGACCACCACAATGACAGAGGCCTTTTCAGGGAAATGTTGAAGGGTAAAACTAACCATACCAGGACTAGACCCAGTGCCTCTGACCTAGATGTGATCTTGATGTGCTTTCTGCCATCAGTAAAGAGAGCATCGGTGAGATGCCACAAAGATCCACAGTGAGCAGGGCACAGATCTTTAATGACCAGTTGCCTAGACAGTTGTGGTCTCTTTTCAGTCTTCTACGGGTCCCTTTGCTTTGCCTGGAAACACTGTGTTTAAGATAGTACCTCCTTCTCCTTCAAGTCCTATATTCTCTCCTGTGGCCTCCTGATGCCCAGGATTCCATCTTCCTGTGTAGGCTGTTGCATTTAACCTCCAAAAGTCACGGAGTCCTGCAGCATGGAGACAGGCCCTTCAGCCCAAATGGTCCATGCTGACCAAAATATCCATCCATGCTAACCCCATTTCCCTGCACTTGGCCCATATCCTTCTAAACCTTTCCTGTCCATGTATTTATCCAAATACTTTTTATATGTTGTTAATGTACTGGCCTCAATCACTTAATCAGGGGAGGCAATAGTTTAATGGTATTATCACTGGACTGTTGACCCAGAGACCTAGGTAATGTTCTGGGGATCCGGGTTCAAATCCCGCCACGGCAGATGGTGGAATGTAAATCGAGTAAATATCTGGAATTAAGAATCTACCGTGAATCCATTGTTGATTCTCAGAAAAACCCATCTGGTTCACTAACATCATTTAGGGAAGAAAACTACCATCCTTACCTGGTCTGGCTTACATGTGACTCCAGACCCACAGCAATGTGAGTGACTCTTAACTGCCCTTTGGGCAATTAGGGATGGGCAATAAATGCTGCCTGGCCAGTGACACTCTCATCCCATGAATGAATAAAGAAAAATAAAAAAAAAGTTTGGCTGGCAGCTTATTCCACATGCATACCACCTTCTGTATAAAAAAATTGCCCTCAGGTTCCCATGTATTCTTTCCCCTCTTATGTTAAACTGATGCCTGTTAGTCCTCAATTCCCAAACCCTGGGAAAAAGACTGAGTGCATTCACCCTATCCATGCCTCTCACAATCTTATACACTTCCGTAAGAATCCCCCCTTCAGTCTCCTACGCTTGAAAGAAAAAAGTCCTAGCTTGTCCAACTTCTCCCTATAACTCAGTTCCTAGGATCCTGGCAACATCCTTGTAAATTTCTTCTGCACTCTTTCTAGTTGTTAACATCCTTCCTATAGCATGGTGACCAAAACTGAACACAATACTCCAAGTGCAGCCTCACCAATCTCTTATACAACTGCAACTTCTATACTGAATGCCCCAACTGATGAAGGCCAAAGTGCCAAAAGCCTCATTCACTGCCTTGTCTACTTGTGACTCCATTTTTAGAGAACTGTGCACCTGCACTCCAAGGTCGCTCTGTTCCACTACACTCCTTAAGGCCCTACCATTCACAATGAAACTCAAACCTTGATTTGACTTTCCAAAATGCAACACCTCACACTTATCTATAATAAACTCCATTTGCCATTACTCGGCTCACTTCCCCAGCTGATCAAGATCCTGCTGCAATTTCTGATAACCTTCCTCATTGTCCATGATACCGCCTATTTTAATATCATCCGCAAACTTACTAATCATGCCTTGTACATTCTCGTCCAAATCATTGATATAGATAACAAATAGCAATGGGCCCAGCACTGACCCCTGAGGCACACCACTAGTCACAGGCCTCCAGTCTGACAAGCATCCTTCCACTATTGATCTCGGCTTCTCACCATCTAGCCATCTGTATACCCAATTTGCCAGTTCTCCCTGGATTCCATGCGATCGGCCTTACTGAACATCTGATGGTGCATTCCCTCATTTGCACCCTTCCTGGTGCTCAAGTGGAGTCCAAACTGTCTGGCACTGTTCTGATGCCCACATCAGGCCAGGTAGGTGACAATCGACTGGACCGACAACGTTCTTAATGCTGAATCCTCCCTTGACCTGGCATAAATCCAATAACTGAAAAGCAATTTTGCTTGTCTTTTTAAATTCTTTATATCTCCATGACTTTCCCCGACGTGGTCCTCAACTCCATGTAGCTGGCTGACACAGGTATCAGCTAAACTCCCAGTCCCCAACTGGGAAAATTCAAAAGTTGATGGAGACAGGCTCTGAATAAGGCAACAAGAGTTTAAGCGGCATCATAATGGGTGGCAAATCTGTTTTGAGGCTTACGCTCTCCTCCATCCTTCAAAATACTGGCAGAACAGAAACGGAGGCAGGACCTCCAGTTGCACAATGTCATAGCAAGAGATAGAATAAGTTTGGTGGAGATAAATGATAAAGACTTCACTCGGTGTACAGGCCCCCAACAGTAACCAGTAGATTAACAAAAGGTAACTTAATAATAGCTTGTCAGAAAAGCACAGTGATAATCCTGGGAGATTTTAATGTATATATAGACTAAAAAAAATCAGATGGGCAAAGGTAGTCTAAAAGAGGAGTTCATAGAAATTTTTTGGGATAGTATCTTAGAATACTATGTTCTAGAGCTGACCAGAGGGTCAGCTAGACAAGACCTGGTTTTGTGCAAGGTGATAGGATTAATTAATGGTGTCTTGTTTCCCTAGGTAGCAGTGACAAAAACATTGAATTTTACATTCAGTTTGAGGGAAAGAGGAGTGGGTCTGAGACAATATTTGAAGGTTTAAATAAGGGCAGTTGTGAGGGCATATTGGCAAATTAGGTTAACATAAATGCTTTGCACTCCATTTAAGGGGATATTTCAGAATAAATGGAGCAGATACATTCTAAAAGATTGGGAAAAATTCTAAGGGGTGGACCCACTATCCATGGCTAACTGGAAATGGTAAAGATAGCATCAACCTTACAGAGTAAGTTTATAATTGTGCAAAGAGAGGTGGCACACAGAAGACTGAACATTATAAAAAAAAACTGACCGTAATATTTACAAGGAGAGAAAAAAAATAGAAAGCAAACCAGAAGTATAAAAACAAATAGCCAAAATTTCCATAAACATTGGAAACAAAAGTTTAAAAAGTGAGCATTGGTACGATAGAAAGTGAGGCCAGAGATTTAATAATGGAATATAAGGAAATGTCAGATGAATTGAATAGATATATTGCATTAGTGTTCACTATGGAGGATCCAAATAGCAGTTCAGAAGCAGCAATAAATCAGGAAATGAAAGAGAAGAGGAAATTAGGAAACTACGAAGGTAGGTCCTATAAATAAGATGAAAACAAAATCATATACCAAATGAGACAACAAGGTGCAGGGCCGGATGAACACAGCAGGCCAAGCAGCATCACAGGAGCAGAGAGGCTGACGTTTCGGGCCTAGACCCTTCATCAGAAAAGGGGGAGGGGAAGGGGGTTTGAAATAAATAGGGAGAGAGTGGGAGGCGGATAGAAGAGGGATAGAGGAGAGGATAGGTGGAGAGGAAACAAACAGGTCGAAGAGGCGGGGATGGAGCCAGTAAAGGTGAGTGTAGGTAGGGAGTT
>NC_063351.1:37022231-37073664 GCF_021869965.1 Rhincodon typus | reverse complement strand
TCAGAAAATGAAGGGTCTAGGCCCGAAACGTCAGCCTTTCTGCTCCTATGAAGCTGCCCTGCACCTTGTTGTCTCGGATTCTCCAGCATCTGCAGTTCCTACTATCTCTGTGTGTAACTCTGATTTGTTGTCTATGGGGCCATTGTGGACTTCAGTTAATATCTTCTATTGACCTCACTTTGAACGTGCGTTCAGCAGCAGCAAGGAACCTCCAAAACACCACTATTCCCAGTATTATACCAATACTATCAAAGGTATAACCAACTGCATACAGGTTAGTTTCTGGTTGTTGCTATGAATGTTTGGTCTTTCCTAAAGTTGCTTCAAAAAGTCTTCCAAAAGTCCACTTGGAGCTATGTGACAGGAATTGGAGGTCTTTTGCTGACTTAAAGTATTGTGCACAAACCAGCTACTCACAGACACAAGTGCACTAATTCCCCTTTCAATACAGTTTGACTTACAGAATGAATAGAAATTCTACAGAACTGGAACAAAGAGGAGAACGGGAAGATGGACTCTCAGCAGAAAGCTGTATTTGCTCAGGGTATTCAGAGAGGAAATCTCCTATAGGCAACTTAATGAGTAACAGTTTTAAAACATCTGTGCTTCACTAGATTGAGATCTATCAAAGATTAAAGAAAATATTGTGACATGAAATGCAAGCAATAAGTAACATTTGTTTCCCAAGATAACTGGATGTATTTTATTCTCATGATTATTTCACAAAATAATTTGTTGGTTATCTTTTGCTTTAGCAATCTTGCTCGTTATTCTGTGCAGATTCGAAAGGCTCAAAAGTTCATAATATGATCATATTTAAAACTAGTAACGGGTAGTTGTTTCTTATACAGGTGCAGAACATTTAGCCAATTTATTAAGTAGTCAAATGAAAAAGTAGTCAAACAAAGTAATCAAACTGTTTTCCAAACCGACAAATATGGGATTCTCAAATATCACAGAAGCATTAAGTTGCAGGTCCTTCTCTGCAGTGTGATCTCTTTGTCCCTTTAAAACATCTATTTGTTTTGTATTTCAACTTGGGAGCAATAGGCAGTACACAAATTGGAAGTATGATCTTGGAGTGTGTTATGGAAAAGATTGCAATATTTTAGACTTGAATTTAGGAGAGTGATCAGTAAGTTCGCAGATGATGCAATAATTGGTGGGGTGGTAAGGAATGGAAGAATAGCTTTATAGAATAGGAGGATATCAGGGACCTGGTCACACAGGCTGATCAATGGCAAATGAAATGCAATCTGTGTAAGTCTGAGGTGATGCACTTGGCAGGCCAAACAAGGCAAGGGAATACATGATGAACGGTAGGATCCTGGACCATAGATCACAGGGACTTTAGTATGCATGTCCACCATGCCCTTAAGGTAGCAGGACACGTAGATAACGTAATTACGAAGGCAAATGGGATAACTGCCTTCATTAGCCTAGGCATTGAGTTTAAAAGCTGGAACTGTATAAAAAATTTGTAAGGCCACAGCAAGTGTATTGCGTCCACTTCTGGAATCCACATTATAGGAGGGATGTGATTACAGTGGAGAGGGTGCAGAGGAGATTTACCTGTATATTGCCTGGCCTGGAGAGTTTTAGCTATGAAGAGAGACTGAATAGAGTGTGAGATAAGTGTGGAGCTGGAGGAACACAACAGGCCAGGCAGCATCGGAGGAACAGGAAAGCTGACGTTTTGGGTCGGGACCCTTCTTCAGAAATAGAGTGTGGTTGGTTTCCTTAGATCAGCGGAGACTTAAAAGGAATGTGATTGAGATATATAAAAATAGAAGGGGCATAGAAAGCATAGACAAGAGGGGAGGGATCAATGACTGGGGCATAGATTTTAGAAAAGGGGCAGGAGGTTTAGAGGGGATATGAGAAGATGCTTTTTTAAACTCAGAAGGTGATGGGAATCTGGAGCTCACTGCTTGTAAGGGTGGTAAAGACAAAAACCCTCAGAACATTTAATAAGTATTTAGATGTACACTTGCAATGCCAAGGTATACAAGGCTATGGGTCAAGTGCTGGAAAATGGGATTAGAATAGCTAGGTGGTTGTTTTGACTGGCACAGACTCCATGGGCTGAAGGGCCTGTTTCTGTGCCGTAGACCTCTATGACTCTATGATATTGCAATCCTTAGAAAAACAAAACATGAACATGACAGAAACCTCCATCAGCTCAGAGTAGTGGCAAGGAAACATAGTCTTGTTTTCAATATTAAAGCTGTAATATTAACATGAGCCAAATCAATTTCCTTGGTTCAATCCACTCATCAACCCATATTAGACCTGATTCTAGCAAAACAGAAAATGTACACCACAAGACAAATATTATTTACAAAGATGTCTTAGGCTCTTCAACTTTTTATCCCCATATACTCCAAACTTTGCAATCAAGGCATTTCATCTTCAAGTTCTTTTCCGCGAAAACACACCTTACCTACGGCAGGAAAATCACAAGAATATTCTTCAATCTCTCAAAAATGCTTCATCATCCAGGTAGAGCCTTCCTCAAAATCACGATCCCTCAAAAGCTTACCTTATTAGAATTAGATGCGTCCCAGAAAGGCCTCGGAGTATGTCTGTTACAGGATAGCAAGCCTGTTGTGTTTGGTTCTAAGGTCCTTACGTCAGCTCAGGTAAACTAATCAAACTACCAAAGAGAAACATTTATTCTAGTTTTCAGGATACAATGGTTTCACTACATACCTACTTAGTGCAGATTTAATTGTTCATACTGTCCACAACTGATTAGAAATATTTTTCTAGACCATCTCTCAAGTGCATCTCCAAGTTGCGAACAGTCCTTAGGAAGGATCAAGTATGCAATGTAGAAGTTCAATACAAACCAGCTTCCCAAATGACTACTTCAATGTTCGCCCAAACCTCACTAAGAACAAAGATATTCCTTTCAACATACAAGTGGATATTATTGAAACTCAATGAGAAGGTAGTTTTAACATCAATCTCATTCATTTTGGTTACAGCCTAACAGATGTTACGGAAGGGGAATAGCCGAACTCCTCTGATAATTAAACTAAAACAGAAGCCCTAAACTGTTAAGACGGGAGTAGGGGTTCCCCTCTAATAATTACCCCAAAACACCCAGAAAAGCTCACTTTTCCCTTCGTATTCTATTAAAAGAATGGTTAAAAGAAAGAAAATCCCTGATCTCCACTTTACAAGTAACAAGAAACTTTATTTATTTAACCCAACAATGAACAAATTAACAGAATTACTAACAAACCAACAATTCCCCCTTAGACTACCAACTACTTCCTATCTGGTCTTAATTCTGCTGGAATACTGTTCAAATAAACACAAGTCCCATTTAATATAACCAAATTAATAAGAGAACAATGAATTATAACTTAATCTCTCCAAGTTTACACAGACTGCCTCCTGGAATATTCAGTCTTCTTTGCACTCTTCACAAATGCCTTTCTTCTGCTAATTCTGCTGTCAGGGATGTTTTATCTCTATAATTTCTTTAATGAGGACTTCAAGGTAAAATACTGTGGTACCTTTTATTAATTAGATAGACTTTCTCTGAGAGCTGAATGGTGCTAACTCTGGCTGGCGGTGGATGGCTCTCCCGATTTTCCAAATGTCTTGTCTTATATACCCATAATGACACAATCAAATTCTTATAATATGATTGGTTTCAGATTGTCAACACCATCAGATTTAAATTCAATTGGCTTTCTGTATCTAGGTGCTTGGTTTAAATTAATTAGCCAAATTCAAACTTGCTCTCTTGGAAAAAAATGCTACTGGTCTGTTCTACACAAAATGTTTCCATTCAGGCACTCTCTATACACCTGCATTTATAAACTTCCAAGCACAGACAAAGCACAAGTTCTTAAAGGGACTACAGCACTCTTTTCCCCACAACCATTTTTACCAACAAAATCTAACTTCCTGCCTTCCAATTCATGAATGCTCTACCCAACCTCATAACACAGAATAGCTTCAGCAAGCTACGACAGATGATGACCAGCTTAAAATATTATCTCCAACAGAGGCCTGAATGCATGCAAGAAGTTCCTAAGCAAGCACATGCTTTCCTATCATTTAGAAATGCACTAGGAGTTTCTAGTAATATAATCTTCAGTGGTAATTCTGCTACATCATGACATGCTTTACCACATACTTATAAATCACAAAGGCACTCAATAAAATATCAAGAGGTGGGTATGTGAATCTATTATTTGATATGGCATAAATAAGGACATTGATCCATTAATCAAATTGTGTGAAACACATCAACTCCATCAACTTCAAAAATGAAGAAAACACTTCCTTCCACACAGGATTCTTTCTAAGCCATGGTGTAAAGTTGCCACTGATATTTTTCCATGTCAAGTGCAAGGTAACATTTTAGTGACTACCTGACTAAATCCCCTATTGTGTAACAAATCAAAGATACCACCTGTGTAATAATGACAACCTTATTCAGTATTTTCCATGTTTCTCACCAAATTGGATCTGACAATTGTCCACAGTACACTCACGGACCTCTCCAAGGCATGTTCAGGAAATGGTGTATTCAACATATTACCTCTTCTCCTACTATCCTCAATCAACCAGTGTTGTAAAACATTGTTCAGACATTAAAATCTATGATGGTAAGTCACTTTACGATTGACTAAAATTTTCTGATGGTTATGTTAAATCTATGAGCTACTCCTCAAGGCAATGGCTTACCATCATTGGCATTGCTCATATTTGGAAAACAGATTGATAGTTCCCCCAGACTTTCACATTGTTGGAAAGAAGGGACAAAAAGGTACAAAGATTGTAAATCAACAATCATGTGGACAGTTATCCCAATATGAACCAGGATAAAGAATAAGAGTATGAGATTTTCATATAAATGCATGGATTTGTAGAAAGATTTGACATTGTTGTATCCATGCTAGGACATATAACATTACAATAAGCAATGGTCAAGAATTTTGGAAAAATAGGCAACAAATCTGAACTGCACTTAATCAAATTCCCACCACACAGTACAATGTCTCAGATACTGAAGAAATCATACTAGACAACAGCCATAAATCGCCTTTTTCCTTGCATTTTCATGTGTTTTGTCATTAAATCTTTCTTGCAGTCTCCTATCACAGACTGTCCCTTGTGTTCTTAACCCCTTTGCCTGCTCTGAACTTAAATAAAATTTATTACATGATGAATTTTCCAGCTCGGCAAAAGATTATCTATCTGAAACATTAACTTTTTCCTTCACTGAACGTGCCGCTGACCTGATTTTCTAAAATTTTCTGTTTTTATTTCAGATTTCCAGTTTGTGCAGTATTTTATATTTGCTTTTGCTTATGACATTACCAGTTGATCACTGGCAGAGGAAAAGACAACACTCTGCTGCCAATATATACATCTGATCTAAATTATTTCAGCAAATGTTTAGGAGCATCAAACAGCATCGCTGCCAATTTTGTTTTACATACCACAGATTTTAAGTTTTGAGTTCAGCTTCAGTGAACTTGGCTTTCAAGTGGAATCTGAAAACCAAAATAAGCCAAGCGCATATTTCTGCTTTGTGTTGAGCAGGTATTAATCTGCTTTGATAATAATTCAATGTGTCTAAGCAGATATAATGTTATTTATATTAATTTTCACGTAAGTTGTTTCCAGTCACACTACCTGAAGCAGATACTTCTCTTGTTCATCCAGCTGCTTTTGCAAGCTTTCTTCGTGTTGATTTACAAGGGCCAATTCTGTTACAATTTGTGCCATTGACTGCTGAAAGATCTTCTGTTTCCCTGCAAACTGAAAATAAATAGTGTTCAAAGTCCACATAGAGTTTCAATAAAGCTGTTTGTAATATTAGATAGTACCCTCTAATGCTTCCGCAGAATTTGCAACTACAAATGATCTCACAGATTAAGATGGAATGCAGGCATTTAGATTTTTAAAAAGCACACTCATCAAGTTGCATTCCCTTAAATTAACACATATGCCCTAAATTTGTAGCACTTCAGTGATGACATGTTTTAACTTTCCACTATTCATAGTTCTTATTTACAGATCAAATAAAAATTCATTACTGTAACAATATTTATATTGGCTCAATAATCACTATGTGCGGTATTTGAGTCCAGTTTTAAGATTATTTTCCCAAATTAGTAATAGAGCTCTCAAACCCACAAATTTTAGTTTCAGAAACTTAGAAGTGTGCTTTAGATGTTATTATTAACAAGATACAGATTTATTCGGAGAGAAATCAACACATTAAAACATTGCTGAAAGGGAGTAAAAGAAAACCAATCCCTCTTCCTAGATAACAAGGTGTAGAGCTGGATGAACACAGCAGGCCAAGCAGCATCAGGGGAGCAGGAAGGCTGACGTTTCGGGCCTAGACCCTTCTTCAATCCCTCTTCCTGTTGTGTGGCACTATATCAGTGTGTGAACCTGACCAATCTCGATCTGTCAAATCAGCTTAACAACAGAGAACGAAACAACTCACATCTGCAGTGTAACCCTCAAGTGTGGACACAAAACTATCAAACTGCTTACTTCTTTATTTATAGTTTATATTTCGAGTTCCTCAGCAGAATAAGCAGGGTTATCTCTGGTATTCTGGAGCTCCCTGGAAGCCAGCCTATTCTTATGGTTTTCCAAATATAAATCAAAGTCTGCGAAAACACCAATTAAAACTAAACAGAAATAATCTGCTTTCCAGTAGCATGACGAACTGTAACGTATAAATAAACGATCACTTAGTATAAATTTGTAGACCAACAAGAAAAGAAGCATTTCTTCATTTCATTCTGGAGAATGCTAACAGTAAGAGACAATGGGGAGTTCTGTCTGTAACATAGATTCACTGTAAGAATGCCAACATTCCTTGTATTTATTAGATATAGTTTTCAGCTAATGTTCTGCAGCTCTGTAAATTACTAATCTTGGGTATATATTTGAGGAAGGTGCTAATCAAGAGAAAAGTTTTTTTTTTCTTGAGTAATGTTAATAATTCTACCTGCTAACAAACATGAAGCTGGATATTTTACTGTTTTCTACTGTAATTCCATTACAAACATAATGATGGGGGTGCTGAGAACACCAAAAGCCAGGTATTGATATTTTTGGCCCTTGAACGGGCTACACGGTTGGGAACATTACACTGGTGGCCAGTATACTCAATGAGGTGAGGCATACAGACAACTATAAACATGCTTGTGAGTACAGAATACTGGAATTCCCTCTCTAACAGCAATGCAAGTGTACATACGCCATGGGAACTTCAAGAATGTGTTTCACCACCAATTTCTCAAGGGCAATTTTAGCCGAGCAATAAATATTAGAATTGCCAGCTATGCTTGCACTGGTCAATAAAAAAAAGTGGTTATGTTTTAAAGGCATTCTTATAAAAAGAGAAATGCTCAATACATAGGACAACTGACCTTCAAAGACACTGTTCTGAACTTGCAAAAGCTGATGCTGAAGCTGTTTTGTAGCCTCAATACATGAAAGTAAATGAAACTGTAAGGTAAGAACAAAAACAGAAAGCTAAACAAGTTTAAAAACCCTTGGAAGAAAACCAGCAGAAGATCAATTAATAATTTGGTAATGGTTTTGCAGTATTAATAACAATGGAAGGTGGCAAGTGTTCACTACCATTATTCATTTCAAAGTAATCACAACATCTGGAATCCACTCATGTAGTTAAAAGCAAACTCTAGAATTTACCCAACTTGATGACATTGCTGTTGCAGAGTACTTGGATACCTTGACTTGATGGAAGATTGAAACTAATGTTGGGGTAAGCAAAATTAACACTGCAGAGACTACTAGATCCTTGAGGGCAGATTTCTTTGGGGTCATCATTGAGTGCTATTTCTTCACTGCAGACTGCCAAGGACAGAATAAAAACTGAAAGAACTGCAGATGCTGTAAATCAGGAACAAAAACAAAGTTGCTGGAAAAGCCCAACAGGTCTGGCAGCATCTGTGGAGGACAAAACAGAGTTAATGTTTCGGGTCCGGTGACCCTTCATCAGAATCCCACCGGACCCGAAACGTTAACTCTGTTTTTTCCTCCACGGATGCTGCCAGACCTGCTGAGCTTTTCCAGCAACTTTGTTTTTGTTCCTGCCAAATACAGATATCAGTTTTTCAGCAGGTTTGAAGAATGTACAACACATTAGCTTTGTGTCTGTGGCACTCATAAGGGCCAGGAATAATTTAGAACCACAGAATCCATAGAACTGTTATGGCTCAGAAAGACTTCATTTAGCCCATCATATTTGAGCTGACCAAAAAGGAAAACTAGCTGCCCATTCTAACCTCACCTTCCAGCAACTGGTTCATAGCTTCGCAGTTTATAGCTCTTAATTTATAGTCCTTTTTCTATATCGACTTATGTAATAGAAATTCATTGTTGGAAATTAGTGATAAAATCTTGATGTCTTGAAATTCATCTTGTAGCTTTATATACTTCCAGTAACTAATACCTAATAAAATAAAATTTTAATGAACACCTATAGATTTCCCAACTAGATTACTCAAAATAAAAGTGCAGATCTTTCCATCAGTGGTGGAGCAAAAGAGCCTGCTGCTGACTGTGACTTAAAGTTCCCATTTATCTTTTTTAGGCTGAAGCCTCAGGTCATTGCAATCACAGCTCTAGTTTGAATCCGGTGATGCGCAGATTCAGGAGGCCTATTGGTGAAGTATAACGAAGTTAAGCCATATATCCTACTTTTATCATGATCTGAAGACATGCACCATAAAGTCTATCTTCAGTTTATTGATTTGCAGTGTTTTAAAATGCCCTTGTCCTTGAAATTGAAAAGGATCATTTGTATTACATAAATCGATGAATAACTAATTGGAAAATCTTCTTGCTTATGCTTCACAGCAAAGATGACTGTTGATCATAGGCTTCCAGTGGGTAGGTAGAAGTAAAAGATAAACCATTAGAAAGGTGCAAAGCACAGATTTGTTCAAAGAAACACTATTGAGGAAGATGACAGCTGATTAACAGTTTGATGATCACAAACACTTTATTATCGTAACAGTGTATAAATTGGCTTGATTATTTTCCTCCTGACTTGTGTCTCTCTCATTCTTAAATCCTTATTGCCTTTGAGAATGGTTGATTTGTATTTATTTTGTGTAAAATTCATCAATAAAACAGTAAAGTAATCTGCAAGACCAGATGCAGCTGGAGGGAGTTCACTAAATATTAAAAGCACCTAAATTACTTTGTACATTTCCTTGTTTCTAAATTTTGAGACAAGTTTAGGTCTTGGTGTGAAGTGTTAACACCACTTTTCATGGCATTGTTTTAATGGTCGAAATTAAATGCCTACACAGTAAATTTCCAATAGAAATGGTCACTCTAGTTTGGAGACATATTAAATATTGAAATTTGTTCTGAAAACCTTAATGAATTCCTCAGTAAATACAACTATTTCGTAATACAACCTTCGTTAAACTGTCAATGTCAAAAACTATTCAAAAATATCAGTATCATAGGTCCTTGCCTATTACAACTGCTTCATACTGCTGTTTCTATAACAACTTAAAAGCAAAGCATTAAGTAACCACAATTTTAGAAACATAAACATCTACAATGTGGTAAATATGAAAAGAGATTTTGATATAAACTACAATCATTCAGTCATTAACACATTATTCCTAAGTTACAAAAAGTTATGACTTGACAAATAAAACTTTGAACCCGATGTCTCAATATAGGAGCTTTAAAAACCTTAATAGAAAACAGATAACGTATTACAAAAGATTGATCAGTAAATGAAAAACAGCAAATAACTGCAATAGCAAATGGTCAACAAACAAAATAAAATTAAATCTTCAATGAAAACCAGACAAAATATGGAAACATCATATTCAACAGCAACTAGTCAACTTAAATAAAACCCTTTATAATATAACCACTATAATATGGAAAAGGTACAGTGGGCTCGATTTTCATCTTTGATATGGGAAGGAGGAGTTGAGATTTTTCCTGGCTAGCCCACCCACCTTGTAAGAAGTGTGCAACTAGCCTCTTGGCCAAGAATGCATAACAAGGCTCAGCTGAGAGCTCAGGCACCCATTAGACTCTTGAGACAGCTGAGCCAGAGGGAAAACATTGCTTGATTGACAGCTCCAGCCCTCTGGTCTATGCTGTCAATTGCACGATGTTTATTTATACAAAATAGACAGATACTCAAGTATTTGCAGTTTCTGCTATTAATACTTAAAGGGTCTGGATAATGGACATTTTTATTGGTCTGTGGTGAAAGCAGTTTTCTTTATAAAATAAGCAGGAAGTTGCAAATGAATGACAGATTCTCTTAAAGCTATATAAACACATCCAATTGTTACTAAAGGGTCCAATACAATAGGTGAATAGGTATGGAGTGCCATTGCTCAGCATGAAGATCATAGGGGTGTGGATAAAGGGGCACATGAAGGGCATGGATAACATCTTTTAAAAATAATCTTAAGTTTTTCAAAGGTTCTGTCATCCAAATGATGGTTCATGCCACCTCTTACAGGCTGAGTGCCATGGGTCCTTCAAAAATTGTCTGTCTCCATGAAGCAGAGGACCAGGTCATGCCTATCTCTGCAATGGAACCAGTGAGGTCCGGTTGGCAGGATGCATTATCTGAAACAGATCACACTTTAAAATTATAGAATTCACTACAACAGAGTGAGGTTGATGCTGGCACACAGAACAAAATTTAAGGAGATAGACAGATTTTTAATTATATATGGGTTAAAGGGTAAAAGAGGAATGGGCAGGAAAGTAGGTTTAAGGCTGAGATTAGATCAGCTATAATTGTATTAAATGGCAGAGCAGGCTTGAGGGACTCTTGCTCCTAGTTCTTATGTAAACAGCACTGGTGAAAATCAGAAAACCCAGAAATGAGGCTGGGAATACTGGAATAGGATCCCAGCTGCCATTTGGATCAGCGACTTCGATGTTGGTTGGGTCTGGTGTAGACGCCAGTGAAGCAGTGGAGGAGGGATAGCAGCACAGGTGTTGTAGGGGGTGATAAGCTGGCTCAGGACTGACGGATTCTCCTTAAGCTAGATTTTTTTTTCCCTTATTCTTAAATTATTCAAAATGGCACCAAATTGCAGTGACAGATGAAAGCTTTTCACTGTATTTTATTGTATTCTTACTGTAAAACACACATGACAATAAAAATCATTCATCCACAGAATCTCCCTTATTCTATGAAAATACAGCTGAATTGAACAATAGCACATTAAATAGAATATCACATGACCAAGTGAAACAGAAAAGTTATTTTGTCAAACTTCAAACAAGGTAAATTAGAATGAATCCCTGACTTTTAAAAGCAAGGGGAAGGCAACTACCAGGACTGTGTAAGGTTAGGGAGCTCTTAAAAATAAAGTTGACTAAAATACTGTGCATTTCATTGGTAGCTGCTGAATAGGACTTGAGTGGAGCCAGAATGTAACCAAGCTCCTCACTGCTGCCAAATTTGTATGGAGGTCTAAACCTGCCATGTTGCAGACCAAAAGGTCCTAACTCCTGTTAAAAGAAGCCACAAGGAATGCCTGTAAAATAGTCTATCCCAAGTTTGTGTTGAATATTTTTAGGCATATTTTAGGAGGTTGGCGCTTGAAATTGGGCTAGGCTGTACGTGTTTCATGACCTTTTCCAGGTGCAGCAAGGTCCCCAATTTCTACGTGGTACATACATTTATAATCATTAGTTCTGTAGCAAGGCTATTACAGCACGTAATGACTGTGGAAAATCTCCAATGCTTACTGGCATTGGCAAATCTTCCTATGTTCGCAACAACCAGTATGGTTGCAATTGCGAGACATCTGGGTTCTTATTGGAATGGTTAGTTTGACTAATAGACTAAAAATGCATAGTGAAACAGTTTTGATTTGGGTATGGACTTTGATTCTACTAGTGGTATTGCATCAAATAGACTACATACTTATTTTATTTCATGTAAACATACTGCACAAATTAATTCAACATATGGTAGCCATATAGCATTACCAAATAACACAAAGTATTCATTAACATCTTATTTTTGTGTTGTATCTGTGTGGATTCTCTGTCTGCCTCCAAATAAGAAGTGCTATTTGCAACACTTGCCTTTGCAGTCATTTCTGGTGGCTGTTGGAAATTGCATGTCATTTTATTTTAGTTGGTGATGGAGTTCTTTCTCTGCCAGAAGTAGCATTACTTTAATAAAGGTAGTATATACAGAAAGCTCACTACCTCACAAGATTATACATAGCAGATTACCCTACAAAATGAATATGAAATGTTATATATGTATCATTACATCACTATCACGGATCTATGTAAATAGGATGAAGTCAGCCTAAGAACTAGCCTATATCAGTGAATGTTTCTTTGAATTGCAATATGTAGATATGAGACTAATAATGTCTTCATCACAGACAAAATTTGTTCCACAGAAACTTCATTTTTTTGCTTGTTAATTGTTATTGCTTTGCTTTCCTGCCAATCTGTACCGAGGCCTGAGGCCAGATTTCAAGAGGAACCATACTAAAGTCAATAGCAAGCTGTAACAAACAGCATGTTTCCACAAGTTATTACTGTCATATTTCATGCTAAGTCATTTTTAACATTTATGCAAACTACACCTACACATTAAAAATAAACAATGAAAGCATATTGATTGACCTTTTTCAATAATGCATGAATGTTTGCAAAATTCATTTTGGAGGGTTTCTTTCCAACTGTTACTCACAAATAAATGCCAGAACACAGAACTACATAGTACAGTGGGCCCGCATATAAATAATGAAAAATCTATAATGAGAAAACAAATTGGTGCTTGTGACTCATTGACCATTGCTAATTATTTTGTCTTATCAAATGGTACGAGTGTTTTTGGCCAAACTTGTCACCGTATGGTAATCATGTTCTGTACACATACCTTTTTAGCTATCTTACTAACAGTTAAGGATTTCGTCGACAAATTGTTTGACATTTGATTGACAAAACTCTGGAATAATTTTGTGCAGTAGGGAAACTCAATTTTTTTTGGCTGGAACCACACACACAAGAAACCAGTTAATAACCTTGGGATCAGTCCAAATGAAATTAAAAAGATTACATCAATAGTTTAAATTAACAATCACTTAACATTACAATGATTTAATACTTCATTAATGTAATAACATTCTTAATGTTTTATTTGTTCATGCAGTGTTACATTTGAGTAACCCTGATATACAGGCTAATACATATTTATAAACAGTTCAATTGTAACAGAGACATGATTAATTACAAATTAACTGAAAAGAATAGACTTTCAGTTTCACAGATATCACCAGAGTCTAACAGTAGATAACAAGTTACGGCTGTAGTAATTTACCTTTCAATTTATTTGATGTGAAGCGTTTCATATTTGGGTGTACTGGAAAAATCTAAAAAAACAATTGTCTTTTCCTGTTCAGATTCATGATATTGAATGCAGATTTACTAATCCATGTATTTATGGGAATTACAACAGTTCAAAGTGTTTAGCACTGTTTCTTTCTATCAGTTTCCTCAAGAATTTTTCAATTACTCTCCTCTCCTATTTCTGCTTGAAAACATTACTAGTTTGTAAGTTCCAGCTGATTTTTCCCTTGTTCAGACAAAAGATGGTATGTACAAAAACAAAGTTGCTGGAAAAGCTCAGCAAGTCTGGCAGCATCTGTGAAGGAAAATCAGTGTTAATGTTTCAGATCCAGTGACCCTTCCTTAGAACTCAGATGGTATGTGCTTGCCTCTTTCAGTTGCCATTGAGCCTATGGCAAACAATGAATTCCATTGATACCCAAAACATTTTTCAAATTCTGTCCAGGCTACACAAGAAATCAAAATGTAATCAAAGAAAGGAGTCTCCATGGTTAATACGTGATCTGTCAATATTTGGATGTGGATCAATTCAGATGCTGTAATATCTGTGACTTCATTGCCAAAGACGAATGTAAAGTGCTCATTTAGCACCTCTGTCCACATACAGCCTTCCCATTTGGTCCCTATATGATTCCATTCCTCCATTCATCATCTGTCCATTTGTGCAATCCTATAGAACATCTTTAGATTTCTCTTTACATTAGTTGCTAGTCTTTTCACATTTTCTCTTGGCCCCTCTCCCTTTTCACTGGCCCTTTGAAATTACACTCTGATTCTCACGAGGTGGTGGTACAACAGTCAACATATCTGCATATCCTTTCTTCAATGGTTGATTCATGGTTCCTTTTTGGCCAGTCTTAAAATGGGATCTGTTTTGCACCATATAGTTCCTAATTATGGATCTCTTTTGAAAAATTAATCTGTCTTTCAGATGCTTAATGTTTAACTTTGAGCATTTTTTTGTCCATTTCAATCTACCTCATTTTATGCAAACAGTTTCATTCAAGTTGAAGTGAACCAATGTTCTAAACTAAGCTAGGATCCCTCCAATCTGCATAAGAATTATTCTACCAAGATTTAGAGGTTTATTTATAATTTCCAATTCTCATAGCATGTTTTTATAGTTAAATATTTTGCCACTGAAACCCAGTGATCTTTGTCACAAGCAGATTCAGATTACAAATACTGTCTAGATTGGATGTTGGTCAATCAACATATATATGTATGAGCTGACATGCAATGATTTTTTTTTCAAATTATGAGTATAAAAGGACTGCTCCAAATAAAATAATTGGTCAAGTTATTCTTGGCATAATCTACAAATGTTTTATTTTGTTGATACATACACTTGATTTGCAATATAAGGTACTACTGGAAGACTATTGTTTAGATGGTTGTCTATTTTCAGTGGAATAGAAACATTAGTTAGAGGGTAAATTTTGCAAAACACTGCACTGTCAGTACTGCTACACACAATGAGTCCATAATGGAAAATTACAGGTATACATGACTATAATTCTCCACCCAGTGAAATAAATTGATCACAAAAACAAAAGTCCACAGTTGCAAACTTAGACAACTATTCCTTATTCTTGCTTACTCATTTTTTAAGAAATATACCAGCAAATAGGAGGTATAATGGTGAAACAGATCCTGTATGACTCTAGCAACTTAAACTATGCTTATTTGGTATTTGTACTTTCTTAAAACTTTACAGATATAACCACAGCAATTGCCAATAACAATGCAAGGATTATATTATACAGAACCTTTTTTTAATATTCTAGTTTTTCTTGTATGCAAGGGTCTTCAGTTCAAATGATTTAAAATGAAAGATTAAGTTCAATTTTCTGCAGGTGATTAAAGTTCACTGGCTAAATGTTTCTGAACAACCACCTTTGATACTTACTTGCTTATTATTTATATGCATGCCAAATAATTGAGCCATACAATTATCTTGGATTTGTGACTTTAATGGCTTAAATTACATGAAAGATGCCTTGTTGGTACTAAATCAACATTAATTTCATATGTTTTGTATCTGTTGAATTCTCAGAGTTTGCAGAACAAATATAAAAGCAACTTTTCTGCCCAGAGAAAGAAGATAGCAATGGAGCAAGAGAAGAAATACATCAAAGTAGATGTACTGGAGTGTAGGTTTCAAGTTCATTCCTCAAACAATGAAGTGTCAAAATAAGACATGGGGGATTATCTTTCTTTTTAACTTTTAAATCGTTCTCAATGAGATACATTCCTGTTCCACAAGGAAGAAAGTATCAGTTACATGTCTGTAGCAAGTTTACTCTTAGTGGTTAGATCCTTTTCAAACGGTTTATTGTTTTACGAATAAAGATGACACCCTTAAAAAGATAAGTTAATTTAAACTGTCAATTGCAGCGTTGAAGGGAATCCTTTGCTGTGCAAACAGTATTTATTTGAACAACCCTCTTCAAAAGCTAAATTTGGCTTGAAGCATGTTAAACAGAGCAACCTTGATTTCAAGTTGATTGAGTGCATTTCCATGGGTTTTCTCATGAGGGCTGCAGGTTTGTAGCTATTTCCGCTACAGAGATTGGCAAACGTGTCATTTTGTCCTTTGGCTGGAAATAGAAGAGGGTCAGAAGTCACATGACACCAGGTTATAGTCCAACAGGTTTATTTGAAATCACAAGCTTTCGGAGCGCTGCTCCTTCATTTGGTGAAGTCACTTCATCTGACGAAGCAGCAGTGCTCCGAAAGCTTGTGATTTCAAACAAACTTGTTGGACTATAACCTGGTGTCATGTGACTTCTGACCTTGTCCACTTCAGTCCAACACTGGCACCTCCACATCATGAAAATAAAAGAAACATTCTTATTTGAGATAGTCAAAGAAATTCAAACAGACTATCCACTACACTGATAGATTTTTGTTGTTTAGAGCTGTTACAGGTGACTTGGTAATTGAAAGGCTTTGTGATTAAGTTCAATTGTTCTTACAGTATAAGCATTTATATTATAGCTTGGTACAAGGGAAAGAAAACATTTAAAATAACCGAAAGAATACTACTGTAAAAGTTACTGCGGTATTCAAGTTTTGTTTAATTATGGGAAGGTTCTTATATCATTTAACTAACTCATACAACATTTCTGTTCTGAGTTATGATTGAGTGCTTGGTAGGTTTACTTCCATGTTCTTCAAAACTTTCAAGGGCCTGAGGACACTGAAGAACAATCCAGGAGCAAAATTTCCTTGGAGCTGCTCCCATACCAGAAAGTGAGTCAAAAAGCCTGCTCTGACCAAGTTACAGCAGAGGAATGAGAACATCTCAGAGAAAATTCCCTGCCCCTACCCAGACATCTTGACCTTGTTGTAGTAATGTCCCAACAGACAGTGAAAAGTCCAAATGACACAGTGTACCCAATTTCCAACAGCATTTGATAACTTTTTTAAAAATGGAAAGCTGGCTGATTAAGCTCAAAATGGTGGGGATTAGGGCATAATTTAGGAATAATAAGAAGTTTGGCTGAAGGGTAAAACAGCAAATATTTGTTAAAAAAGTTATTTCAGATGTGAGGTGATGCTGAATGCTGGGTAAAAGAGAACAGTGAATTAATTATAAGCAGATAATTGAGGAACTACAAAGCGATTGGGAAAAATATACAAGTGGCCAGAATAATGAATAAGTGTAAAGTATTGCACATAAGCAGGAAAAAAAACCAAACAGTCTATAAATAGTGTCAAAATAAATAATGCTGAAATTGGAAGAAAGTTGGACATTACTGTAGACTCAATATCAACTTATCTGCTGTCAATTAACAAGGCAAATGGGATGATGAACACTGATGCAGATAGAGAAAATTATGTTTAAACTGCACAGCGTACTGCATAAAATCAGCACTCTGCTTTGCAGGCAGGGTCCTCGATATCCTTCTGAATGGGGTGGTGCACAGGCTGGCCTTCCTCTTGCCCTAGGATTGTGTGGATTCTACAACACCAGACCTATGCCAGCGTGGTCTGAGGTTACCACTGGGTTAAAGCAGTCTCAACCATCTGGACGATTGTAGAGCACTGCAGAAAGCGATTAATGTCATTTTCTACTCCAATAGCATAAGTGCCACTATCGTCTATCCAATACCTTACACTCACTCTCTCACTGTTGCTAGACCCACCTCCCACCAAGACTCATGCTCCATCCACACTCGCAATTAGTCAGAACATATTGTCTCATGCACCGTTACCCACCCAACCCCGAACAATTAACCCTACATGTCCTCTGAACTCTCTCCCAAATGCACATCCAAATGCACAAAAAGTACCAGCTGTGCCACCCACTTTCATCTCCCTTAATACCTGTTTCTCTTATTCCATGAGGAAAACAGCTCACAAGGGGGCAGAAAGACTCTAGAAAGGTGGTGTGTTTCCTGTCATTTTGGCTCCTAACCATTTATTAGGAGAGGATCCTGATTCTGACTTGAAACACTCTGGCCAAGAGGTTTGAAGGCAAAAGGTTATAGCATAGAATGTTCCAGAGTCTGTTTTCAGATGTACTGGAATGTGTGGTCATGTGATTATGCATGCTATCTCTGAAATCTTGCAGACATTGCTCAGGAAATACAACCTTAAAATGTTCTTTCAATCACTCCTACAAAAGAACAAATAGGTTTCACCCTGAACTGAAGTAGAGGGTTTTCTTTTTCAGAAATGGGGGAGATCAGCTGGACAGTTTGTTCCTAGCAAGCTTACATCTAACTCTGGTTATTCTTAGGAAGCTTCTCTCCAAATGAACGAAATAAACCAAAATAAGAACCTTACCAGGTCTAATGCAAAGCAAGCTGTTATAATCAGTTATGTGATCCCTCGGGAGCCTTGTTTAAAACAAAAACTCCATTATCCACAATGAACTTTTAATGACGTCTTTTAAAGAAATTGCTCCTGGTATGTCCATAATACATGAAATGAGTTCCTTTTCCTACCATCCTTTGAAACTTAAGTCATCTAAACAACATTAAATAGAAAGCATCTCATAACAAAGTATGTAAGTCAACACTTTTTCACCGTACCTCAGTATATGCAACAGTAAATCACCTCAAAATCATAACAATGGTCATTGTCTGGCACAAATGCAACTTTTCTCTTACCAATGCCTGAATGTTGCCCAGGTCTTGTTGCATTGGGACAAGACTGCTTCGGTATCTGACGAACCACAAATAGTGCTGAACATTGTACAATGATTGGCGACATCCCCACTTCTGACTTTATAATAGATAGAAGATCATAAATAAATTAGCTGAAGATGGTTGGGCCTAGGTCAGTACCTTGAGAAATTCCTGCAATGATGTCCTGGGACTGAGAAAATTGACCTGCAACAAGCAGAACTATCTTCTATTCTGCTAGTTGTGACTCCAAACGGTGAAGAGTTCTCCCCCTGCTTTCTACTGATTCTGGTTTCGGTAAGGCTCCTTGATGCCATTCTCAGTGCAAATCTGCCTTGATGTCAAGGGCAGTCATTGTTAACTTGCTTCTTGAGTTCAGCTCTTTTGTCAATTCTTGGATCAAGCCTGTAAAGTGGTAAGGAGCTAAGGGGCCATTCTGAACCCAAACTAACTTTCAGTGAGCATGTTATTCCTTAATAAATACTTGATAGCAAGAGTTTTCCCGCAACTTAAAAATCTTTTCTCTTCAGATAGTCATCCAATTCCTTTTTGAAAGCCCCAACAAAATCTATCTCTGCCACACTCCAGATGCATTCCAGATCTTAATCACTTGTTGTGAAATTTTTATTCCCTGATGTCACTATTGCTTCTTTTGTCAATACCTTAAGTCAATGCCCTCTGATTTTCAATCTATCATTGAAACATTTCCTTTATTTATCTACTAAATCCAGACACTCAAAACTCTCCTTAATCTTCTATTCTTCAAGGAGTTCAGCCCCAGCCTGTCCACCTCTATCCACATAACTGAAGTTTCTAAATCCTAGACCAGTTTTTGTGAATCATTTCTGCACATCCACTAATGTCTTTTACGTCCTTCCTCAAGTGAGGTGCCTAGAAATGGAAGCAATATTCCAGTTGAGGCCGACCAGTGTTTTATACAGATTTTTCAAAACATTCTTGTTTTTGTGTTCTATTTATCAAGCTCAGGATCCTGTAGGCTTTATCACTCTTGCTATCTTCAATGGTTTGTGCACATTCACCCACCAGGTCTCTCAGCTCCTACACCCCTTTAGAATTTTATGATATAGGAATGTGCCCACATGACCCATCCAAGAAGTATAACAGTAACAAGAGGTTTTAAGGTCTTATTCCATGGAAGTTGAGTGATGCAATCAACATGAAGATTACAGCCACGCTAATTATTGCTCTATTCTTTTTATATATTCCTATTATTTGTTGACTTTTAGCCTTTCCCACTGAGTAGCTATTGTTTGGGGTCAGTTCACTACTCATAGCAATGTCTTCCTTTCCTTGTTGCTTTTTACCTCCATTCAAATGGACTCTACATAATCTGAGCCTAGATCATCTTTCACAACTGTCCTCATCTCATTTCTTATTAAAAGAGCTACCCCACCAACTTTTCTATCCCCCCTGTCTCTCCAAAAAAGTCAAATATTCTTGAATGTTAATCCTGGTCTCCTTGTAACCCTGTTTCCTAATAGCTATGAGATCATATTCATTTATCTTGATTTGCGCCATCAGTTTCTCTGCCTTATTCTGAATGCTTTGAGCATTAAGATACAAAGCTTTCAAGTTTGTTCTCTTATGGAGTTTCCTTACAATTTCATGATTCCTTGATACAATATGACAATCACACATTCTGTCCCTTTTTCATTTTCTGGTAACAATCAACCCCATCATTGACTTGCAATCTTACTTCTCCTGTACCTCTGGGCTTTTAAATTTTCCATGCAACTGACCAATGACTCACCACTATACCCCCACACCCACTTCTAAAAATTTAAAGTTATACCTACAGCCCTACACAACTCTGGTCCCAACAAGATTCAGGTGGAGTCTATCTCATCGAAACAGCTCCCTCTTTCCCCAGTACTGATACCAATGTCCCATGATTTCAAACCCATTTCTCCCACACCAATCTTTGAGCCACGATCTCTGTAATCTTGTTGATCCTGCGCCAATTAACTTGTGCCTCAGGTAGTATTCCAGAGATTATTAACTTTTGATTCTACTTTTTAATTTAGCTCTTAGTTGCTCATATTCCCTTAGTTGAACCTCTTTCCTCTTTCTACGTATATTGCTGGTACCTACGTGTACCATGACAACTGGATCTTTCCCTTCCCACTCCAAGTTCCTCTGTAGCTCAGATGAGAGATCCTGAACCTGGGCACCAAGCAGGCAATACAGCCTTTGGTACTCTCTATCCACACAGAACAGTGTCCATTCACTTGACTATACGATCCCCTATTACAACTACATTTCTCTTTTCTACCCCCTCTTCAATGGCTCCCTGCACCAGTGCTATGGGCTCATTTCCTTCCAGGCCCGCTCTCATCCACAGAGGGATAAAGAATCTCAAACCAGTCAGATGAGCTCAAGAGCTGAGGCTCCTTCAGCGCTATCTCCTGGATCCCTCTACCTGCCTTGCTGGTAGTCACACCCTCCTGACTCTGACCACTGACCAAATTTGAGATAGTTAATCTCAGTGGCGTGATGGCCTCCTAAAACACAGCATCAAGGTAACTTTCCCCCTCCCTGATGTGTTGCAGTGTTGAAAGCTCAGAGTCAGGCTCATCAACTTTGAGCCAGAATTCCTCAAGCAACCAGCACTTGCTATAGACGTGGTCACTATGAACCACAATGGAGTCCAGCAGTTCCTGCACCATACAGGTACATACATTGTCTGTCCTGCATCTGTATTTTATTTACTTAGTTTTTAAATAGTTTTTAAAAACATTCCTACTGGTCTTGTTGGTAATCTGTAAATATTGCTCTTATTTACTTTCAATCTGAACATAACCTATAATAAATAGTCAAATAAGCAGCTATTACCAACCAATGAACCTACAGCTTTCCTGTGATGTCTGTCTTTCTTTTATGCTGGGCCCTGATTCTGGGCTTCAATTTGTCCTGTTAAAAAGACCTTACAAACTATGAGCCAAAAAAGCAAGCAAAAAGCACCTCTTCCGCCTGCCCCAAATTCCCACACTGCCTCCAAAGTCTCCGAATTATATACTGACTTGGGCCATGTCTCACTCTGGATCTGATCTCTCCTTCCTGACTGTGTGAAGCTTACTGATCCAAATTCAAATTTCCCCACCTGCCATGGTAGGATTTGAACCCATATACTATCGCATATTTTCTATGTTGAACTTCATTTGCGAATTATTTGCTCATACTGTAAGGTTATTAATGTCATCCCATAAGTTGTTGAGTCCTGCTCAGTATTGTCTATTGGCTATAATGTTGGCAGCTACCCAGCAATGTGGAAAACTATTCAGGTATGTTCTGTCCACAAAAAGCAGGGTAAATAAAACTTTGCCAACTACTGTCCTATCAATCTAGACTCAGTAATCAGCAAAGTGATGGAACAAGTTTGTTGACAGTGCTATCAAATGGCACTTGCTCAGTCACAGCCTGCTCACTGACACTCAGTTTGGGTTCCCCGAGGGCTACTCAGCTTCTGACATGTTTTCAGCTTTTGATCCAAAGATGACCAAAAGATCTGAATTCCAGAGGTGAGGTGGGAGCAACTGCCTTTCACATCAAGGCAGCATTTGACTGAATATAGCATGAGGAACCTTAGCAAAACCAGAGTTAATGGAAATCAGAACAAAAAAACTCTTCATTGTTAGAGGCATACCAAGCATAAAAGGAAAATGATTCTGATTGTTGGAAGTCAACCATCCCAGTCCCAGGACAACACTGTAGGAGCTCCTCAGGGGAGTCCTCAATGTTCAACCATTTTCAGCCCCTTCATCTATAACCTTCCCTCCATCAATAATTCAGAAGCAGGGAAGTTCAGTAATTATTGTAGCAGCTCATATCCATATGAAGAAAGACTAGACAACATTGAACCTTGGTTGATATGGGGCAAGTAAAAGTCGTACCACAGAAATGCTGAGCAATGGCCATCTCAAACAAGAGAGAATTTAGCCATCTTCCTTTGACATCCAATGGCACAACTATCTCTGTAAATCCCACTATCAAATGCACCTGGGCATTACTATTGACCAGAAACTGAACTCGACCAGTCAAAGAAGTAATCTGGCTGCAACTGTTGGTCAGAGACGAGAAGTTCTATGGTGTGTAACTCACCTCCTGTCTCCCCATGCCACACCACCATCTACAAGATACAAATCAGGAGTGTGATGAAATACTCTCTTGCCTGGATGGCTGCAATTCCAAATTCTTGGCAACACCCAGGACCCAGCCCACTCGATTGATACCCACTTGACCTCCTTCAACATTCACTCTCTTCACTATTTACACAGTGACAGCAGTAATACTATCCCCAAAGACGCACGGTAACAATTCCACCCACCCAATTTCTTTCTCAACATCTTCCAAAGTCACAACCAGTGCCACCTGGAAGGATAAGAGCAACACAGGCAAGCGAACACCACCACCTGTAGGTTCCCATCCAAGCAAACCTCTGAACTTGCAACTATATCACCTTTTCATCACTGTCGCTGGGTCAAAATCCACAAACTCTCTAATAGCACTGTGTGTGTATCTAAGCCCAATGGACTGAAGTGGTTCAAGAAAGAAACCCACTATTACATTCTCAAGGGCAATTATAGATGGGAAATAAATGTTGGCTAGGCAGCAATGCCTAAATCCCATAAACAAATTTTAAAAATCATCATCCCAATTTGCTCTCATCAGCATATTTTGAAATTGTCCTTTTGATTCCCAAGTTCAATTTATCAAAGAAAATTATGTACAGAAGTAGTCCTTATCTTGATATTTATGGAATGCCATCCACCTTTTTGGCCTAACTACTGACACCCTATTTTTCCATTCTGCTCTCTGATTTGAACCCGGATATCATCAATCCATTCTGCATCATGTCCCTGACTCCACGTTCTCTGACTTATTTGTTAATCTTTTTTGTGGTACTAATCTGACCTTTTAAAAATCAAATTAATAGCATCTACTCAATTATCTTTATCTATTCGGTTTCCTCAAAAATTCCAACTGGTTCAGTCATAAAACATTATCCCTTTCAAAATGTAGGTATTATAATATTTTTCATTCCTAAATTTTTTTCTAGAACTCTTATAATTGGTGGAAAGGTAATTTTTGAAACCAGATTTAATTATATTTCAGTGTAAAAAGAAACCTTTCCCATAAAAACATAATTTCAAATGATCACATGCTTCCTATGAACATTTTCTTTCCTATGATACAAATGGATCAGTCAGAATTTCTAATTTGTGAACTGGACATACAATCTCTTCAGTTACTTCATTCTCCAACACATTGGATAAATTTCACATAAAATGAATTGCCATTGAGCCTCTTCATAAATCATTGTTGATAAATGTTCACCACACTGTTGAAATGCTTTCACACTAATGAGATACACAGATGCATTACAGCTAGAGCCTTACAACTACCCTGTTGCAGAGTAAGACAATATTACATATCAATTATCTGGTTTTTCTTCAAAATTAATTATTCACATTCCTTCATTTTGTAATGAATCACATAATATTTCGACAATGTGTAGCTTCACCTAAAATTCTAAAAAAATGAGTGAAACTAAAAGTCTTTTTCTTCTCTGGAATACAAATAATTAGGCATACAATACACACCTTACTTGTTGTTTGTGCTGTTTTTCTGTTCTCAGGAGATTTTCTGAAAGTTGTTGCAAATGCGATTTTCTTCTTAATTTCAATGGGGTACTGGAAACCTTTGTAAAATAAGATGTATTCTGATGAGTGGTCACACCCTGAAACCTTAACCCATGTTTTTCTTTCAGATTCCAGTTAACATGTTGTCATATTTCCAGCATTTAAAAATAAATCCTCAAATTAAATATTCTGGTGAGTATAAATTTCAGATTCAATAACTACTGTGAAGATTTGCAGTGTTTTTTTGAAACTTTTGATGAAAGTAAAAAAAAAATTATCATTAGTGCAAAGCACAAAGGAGTAGTGTACAAAGAACTCTGAGATCCTGATTTAAATTTCAGACTCGAGGCATGGTTATTTCTGAATTTACCACTGAATTGTGGATTAGCACTGTTGGCAAGAGAGTGAGTGTGGCATTTAGTGAAGGTTAGGTTTTAAGCAAAGAAAATTCACCATAGCCTGTGCTTCCTAAACTCTTGCATACTGCTACAATACTCGTGAAAACTACAGAGGGAGACTGCAGAAGTAGATGCAGAGTGGGACTCCAGAAATCCCGGTGAAGCATAACTAAATCACCAATAAGGCATAACAATGTTATAACAATGCAACTTGGTGGTAATAACAGTTTCTATGCAACCATCAAAAGGAATTACATCACAATGACAGTGACTTTATGGAGCAATCTGAACTGATTTTTCTAGTGCTATAAAATAAATCATTTTTCAAAAATGTGTCATCAAAATCACAAATAGCATGTAAAATAGGACAAGAACAGACCACTATTATTTTTACAGTTCTTATATAATGAATAAAAGAAAAGATTACAGGCAAAGAGTATGCATACAACAAAAGTTGCTATTTGGTATTAAATTGAATTTGTTGACTTCTTAGATAAACTACAATACACCACTGATGCACCAGACCATCCAATGGAGTGGTTGCATCAATAATGATGACAAACATTGATTAACATCACTAAGTATCTATTAATATCCAATTTAAGATAAGCAGCAGCAAAGCTTTAGTCTTAGAGAAAGACACATTTTAGTTTAATAGATAACCGTTGCTGGAAGTGATTAAAAGAAGTGATATTTATTTGTTAAAATACAGATGCAAAAAATAAAAGTAGGAATGTATAAATGATACACATAAAGATGAAAGCAACACTAGTCTTGTTATCGTTACACATGTACTACTTGAAGATTTTCTTTTCAAAGTGAAGGAATTGAAATCATCAACTCACAATTCAATGGCTACAACAAATTCTGTACTTGAATAATTATACTACGTACACAATAGGTAGAACAGGCTTTGGAAGAGACAAAGTGAAACAAACAGATTTCTTGATCTTCACTATTTCTCTAGTTAGGACAGTTGCAGATTGCCTGAACACTTTTGTCAAAATGGTGGTTAACTGCTTAAGGATAACCTTTCTCTTCATGCTCACTTTGCTGAGAACTGAAGGGTCCAGACCCGAAATGTCAACTTTCCTGCTCCTCTGATGCTGCCTGGCCTGCTGTGTTCATCCAGCTCTACACCTTGTTATCTCTCATTGAGGCTGCTTCTCAGAGTACTTCCTAGAAATTCTGACAAAATGGTGCCTTCCAGAATTCTCATACAGATCAAAACTTAATATAGCTGCTATGTTGGTTTGATGGAAATATTGTCCTATAAAAAGTCAATTGTACTGAATATTTTGTGGTTATTTCTAATCAGCAATTCTTTTTCTCAGATGCTCTGACTATTCACATATTTAGAAAAACTCATTGTGTTGTCCGAAAGTTAATTGAATTCTAAATGTTTCTTTTTGTGATTGCTCACATCTCAGTGTGTCTGCGTTAATTTGGCTGCAAAGAATCAACAAAAGGAGAGACATAACTGCTGTAAGTCACTTTGCAGGATTCAGTGTCAATTTTTGCAGAAGGATTAGCCCTTTAAGGCCAACACATCAGGGCAAAAGATAAGGCCAAAGAATTCACAGCAACCTTCAGCTGAAAGTACCAAGGAGATAATCCATCTCTACTTCCTTCAGTGGTCCCCATCATTACAGATACCAGTCTTCAGCAAATTCGGTTCACTCTATGTGATATCAAGAAATCATTGGAGACACTGGATGCTGGAAAGGCTATGGGCCCTGACAATAGTGAGCAACAGTACTGAAGACAACAAGGTGCAGGGCTGGATGAACACAGCAGGCCAAGCAGCATCATAGGAGCAGAGAGGCTGATGTTTCGGGCCTAGACCCTTCATCAGAAAAGCTGTACAGAAAAACAGTACTGAAGACTTGTTCTCCCCTAGCCAAGCTCTTCCAGTATAGTTACAACAACTGGCATCTACCCAACAATGTGGAAAATTGCCCAGGTATGTCCTGTACACAAAACTCAGGACAAATCCAACTGAGTCAATTACCACCCCATCAGTCTACTCTCGATCATCAGTAAAGTGACGGAAGGTGTCATCAACAGTGCTAACAAACAATACCTGTTCAGCAATAACCTGCTCAATGACGTCCAGTTTGGGTTCTGCCAGGGCCATTCAGTTCCTGACCACATTACAACCTTGGCTCAAACATGGACAAAAGAGCTGAATTCCAGAGGTAAGGTCAGAATGACAGCCCTTGATATCAAGACTGGATTTGACCAAGTGCAGCATCAGGGAGGCCTAGCAAAACTATGAATCAATGGGTGTCGGGGGTAAACTCTTCACTGGTTGGAATCATACCTGGCACATAGAAAGATAGTGGTGTTTGTTGGAGGTCAGTCATCTCAAATCAAGTACATTTCCTGCAGATTACCGCAGGGTAATGTCCTAGGCCCAACCATCTTAAGCTGCTTCATCGATGACTTTCCCTCCATTATAAGGTCAGAAGTGGGGATGTTCACCAATGATTGCACCATGTTCAGCACCTTTCATGACAACTCATACTGAAGCAGTCCATGTTCAAATGCAACAAGACCCAGGCATGGATTGACAAATGGCATGTAATATTTGTACCTTCCAGGGATTCTATGATTCTACTCACACAAATGCCAGCAATGACCATTTCCAATAAGAGACAATCTGACCACCGGCCCTTGACGTTCAATGATGTTACCATCATTGAATCCCCCTCTATCAACGTCATAAGGGTTACTATTAACCAGAAACTCAACTGGACTTGCCACAAAAACACCGTGGCTACAACAAGAGCAGGCCAGAGGAATATTGTGGCAAGTAACTTACCTCCTACTCTCCAAAAACTAATCGATCATCTATAAGTCACAAGTCAGGATTGCAATTGATACACCCCACTTTACTGGATGGGTGCAGGTCAACAACTCACAAGAAGCTTGACACCATCCAGGACAAAGCAGCCCACTTGATTGGCATCACACTCACAACCATCCAAGTGTGCACTATCTGCAAGATGCATCACAAAAATTCACCAAAGACCTTCGGGCAGCACCTTCCAAATCAGTTCCATCTGGAAGGACAAGGGCAGCAAGATGGAAATACTATCACCTGCTAGTTTTCCTTCAAAGTACTCACTGACTTGGAAATATATCACTATTCCTTTACTGTCACTGGGTCAAAATCTTGGAATTCCCTCCCTAAGGATATTATTAGTCAACCAAGAGCTTGTGGACTGCAGCAGTTCGAGAAGGCAGGTCACCAGCACCTTCTCAAGGGCAGTTAGGGGCGTGCAATAAATGCTGGCCACAGTGACGCCCACATCCTACAAATGAATAAAAGAAGATAAATTAAATAGTACTGTAATTACACAATCGTGACTAAAGCCAAAAGAAAAGCACAATTACAGTTAGTAACTGGTAATATAACTGGGAGGTGGTAAAGGAAGTCAGATTACAGAACAAATGGTCATCTCCTCCTCCTGTGCCTAGTAGAGCAATTCTAAAGCAGAAGGTGGAAGGTGTATAAAATAGAATCCTTATAGTGGAGATACAGGCCATTCAGTCCATTGAATCTGCACCAACCCTGTAGGCAGAAGTGAAACCTCTGTACGAGCTGACATTGAGGTCAACGACCAGAAGGGCTGGTATCAAGTAAGAAAATACAGGCTGCCAGAAAATTACTATGGATCACATATTTAATATACCAAAATTGATTACACTAAGACTTTCAGTCCTTCTGAAGGGCTGCTTGTTTCCCACGTGGAGTAAACATACAGCAAGACATTCACTTGTGTAGTGCAGTGGTTAGCCGGTATAGGAAACCTCAAATTCATGTTCAATCTCTTTCAAATTCACTTTTGGCATCTCCCCCTTTGTCAATTCCCTACTGTATCTTCATATAACTCACATTGCCTCTCTTGGAATGGATGTACCTATTCTGGGCCTTTTACTACAGCAGAATGTGACATAAAATGAGATGAATTGCTCAGATACAGTGTATAATTTTCCTCTGGTGAATTTAAAAGAACAAAGTTGTACCACAGATTGTTACTGCCAATTGCCAATTGCATGAAATGAATATTGTAGCTGACTGCAAAACATAGGGTTTAACTTGTTGTTTGCACACAAAATTATAAAACAGCATGACCTGCATGCTATCAACTGCAGCAAGAGAACAAGGAAAATGCACATCTATAAGTCAGGTTGAAAGGCTCCTGTAGACATGAGGAAACAATTCTGCACTGGAAGTCAGTTTCCAACACTGAAAGCAGTATAGAGCAGGGAAAGTGGCAGACAAAACTGTGCACTCAGCTAAAAGCACCTATGAATTTGGCTTTGTCTCAAACATTTACCAATGATCAGATATCGAAACTGAGCACCTCCCATCAACCCAAACCAATAAGTATTATTTCCCACCATTTGAATGATGGTGTACATTCTCCCTAGGATAGTAAAGTCCTTCCTATTGTGCTTCATGCTACTATTTTTTCATGCCATAACTCCACCCACTTATTGAGAGGCAGGGAACTAACCTAAATAGCTTTGCTGTGAGGAGTCATAGATTGCCAACCTTTTGAGCTGCTTCTCTATTCTGAAAATGCAAGTGTGACATAATATAATTCACTTCAATATATAAATATAATTTTTAGTGTGTACAAATGCCAACAAGTTACACTAAAACTCTGTGAAATGTTATTTTGATCCTAAACTGGAAAACTGTAATCAATTTCAGGCAGCACACTTTAGGAAGGATGTAAAGGTTTATGAGAAAATACAGTGTATATTTACTTAGAGATAGTAGGAACTGCAGATGCTGGAGAATCTGAGATAACAAGGTGTAGAGCTGGATGAACACTGCAGGCCAAGCAGCATCAGAGGAGCAGGAAAGCTGACTTTTCGGGCCTAGACCCTTCTTCAGAAATGGGGGAGGGGAAGGGAGTTCTGAAATAAATAGGGAGAGAGGGGGAGGCGGATAGAAGATGGATAAAGGAGAAGATAGGTGGAGAGGAGACAGACAGGTCGAAGAGGCGGGGTTGGAGCCAGTAAAGGTGAGTGTAGGTGGGGAGTTAGGGAGGGGATAGGTCAGTCCAGGGAGGACAGACAGGTCAAGGGGGCAGGATGAGGCTAGTAGGTAGGAGATGGGGGTGGGACTTGAGGTGGGAGGAGGGGATAGGTGGGAGGAAGGACAGGTTAGGGAGGCGGGGACAAGCTGGGCTGGTTTTGGGATGCGGTAGGGGGAGGGGAGATTTTGAAGCTTGTGAAGTCCACATTGAAACCATTGGGCTGCAGGGTTCCCAAGCGAAATATGAGGTGCTGTTATGGATGAGGGACATAATTACATGGATGAACTAAAGAAACTTAGCTTATTCTTCTTAGCTTGTCTACTCTAAGACTAGATCTGATACAAATATTTAAAATAGTAAAAAGCTTACATAGAGTAATTAAATAGAAAACAACAACCAAAAGGGGACAATAACCAGAGGGCACAGATATAGGATGATTAGCAATATAAAGATGGAAAAGGAGGGAAAACTTTTTATAAAACTGTAGTTATGATTTCAATGCTTTACCTGGTAGGTTGGTGGTTACAGATTCAAATGTCGTCTTCAAAAAGGCCATTAGACAAAAAATTGAGAAAAAGAGCAGGATTTGGAATCAACTGGATTCCTTCTCAGAAGACTATGCATATTCAATAGATTGAATAGTCCACCTTGTGTGCTGTACTATCTTATGATCCGTTGGTGCTGTATGACTTGTATTTGGGCTGTGAGACTGGAGGATGACTTTTGATGTGAAATATTCTTATACTTGTTTTTCAACCTGTTACTGAAGATCTAGCTAAACTGTTAAAAGCAAGAGTGGAATTTTCTGCTCTCTGAGCAGAATAGGCAGAGACAGGAAATGTGAGAAACTACATCAACAATAAAAGAACCTTGCCAATAAGAAAAAAATTCCAATTTTCCCCCTAAGATTTAAACAGCAAGTTCGGAACCTCACTAAACGAGTGGCGACTATCTTTTTTCCCAATATACATCTCATGTTTGGCCTGACTCATGGCCTTTCTATGCAGCTGTTAATTCTCATCTCCTTTCCCAAGAAACTAGATAATGCCAATTCCTAACATGAAAATCAGGCAGCAGCTTGTTGCTTGCTTCTCTGTGTCTTCATTGAAACATCCATGCATCCTCTATAGACATCAGCCTGTTCCCCTGTTCATCCATGCAAGACAACATCAGCAAACCACATGTCTCATCACGTAATCATGCTGACATTTGGACCAACTCTTACACTGCTTCAGATTTTCACTTGGGAGCTCAGGAACATCTATGAATTGTTTATTTTTGCCAGACTGCTTTGCATATTGGGACACATGTGCATCTCATGAGTCCAACACAGGAAGCATCTTATGGCTCTTATCTTCAGTTTGTTGGTGCTCATTCACTTTACTCACACTCTCTTCTTTGCATTGTTTTTTAGTGCCTAAGATTTTTAGCATGAAGTTATAGGCTATCAGCCTCCCTGGCTTGCATTGGTTTTTAATGTATAGTGTCTTCGGTGTTAACTTATAAATGTAAGCCATGTGACTTGCTTTGCCTGTTAGTGCAGGACAGGCTGGCAAAAAGTTACAGTTCAGAGCAGTGAACTGTCATGTGGATGGACATGTTGCTGTAAAACACAAGACTACATCAATGTCACACCTACACGTTTCAGTGGCTTAAATGACAAACACAGTTGTCGTTGATTGGCTTGCCGAGCTGGTTCGTTGTTCCATAGACGTTTCATTAGCCTGATGTGTAACATCATCAGTGCAGACTCTGATGAAGTGCTGTTGTGTTTTCCCACCTGCTATTTAAACTCTGGAGTCTGTTACGCTGGATTACCTCACTTCCTGCTTTCCTTCGCATTGGAGTGTATATGGGGTCGAGTTCTATGTGTTTGTTGATGGCTTTCTTCATGGAGTACCAGGCTTCTAGGAACTCCCGTGCCTGTCTCTGCTTTGCTTGTCCCAGGATCTTGGTGTTGTCCTAATCGAATTGGTGGTTCTCCTTATTCACATGGTTCCTTGTCCACAAGTAAGGTAATCCAGCTCAACGGACTCCAGAGTTTAAATAAAAACCGAAAGGATGCTGTAAATCAGGAACAAAAACAAAGTTGCTGGAAAAGCTCAGCAGGTCTGGCAGCTTCTGTGAAGGAAAAAACAGAGTTAACATTTCGGGTCCAGTGACCCTTCCTCAGAGTTTAAATACCAGGCGGGAAAACACAACGGTGCTTCATTAGCGGCTGCACTGATGATGTTACCCATCAGGGTAATGAAACGTCTGCGGAACAACGAACCAGCTCGGCGAGCCAACCAACCTCAACACCCACAACCTGAGCTACAAATCTACTCCAAAACCTTAAATAAACACAGTATATGTGCTTCAACCAAACAGCCTTGTCTGAAAGTCAAAGGGGACCAGTCCTTGGTAGGGTAAAGAGGATCTGCAGTCAGTCAAGGGACTCAACTAACTCTAGTCTGGGGTGTGGGGGATGGTGGGGTTGACCACGATCAGCCAGGTGCTTGATTCTACTAAAGTCTGGATATCTGTGTCCTTGCAATCCAGGGATTGGGCACCAGTCAGTCAAGTTGGTGTGGAGATATGAGTCTGGAGCTGTGTCTTACTCACTCAGGAATGTCCTGCCCAGTTTCAGGCATTGATCCAAGGTCAGTCCTTGGGGTTTGGGCATTAATGGTCAGGGAAGTGGGGTGGTTCATGGAGCCCTGGGAAGTTGAAAACTGGGAATGGGCTGCATTTGACTAGGTTGCTGAGGGAATCATTTCAATGAAAAGAGACAAATCAAGATAGAAGGATGGGAACTCATTCAGCAAAGGAAGGAACAGGGAGCCTCAGGAGGAGGGAGCATTTTCAAAAGTCACAATCACTCTGCCAATCACATGAGGAGAGTATATGGCAAACAAGGGGATGGTAAATTGCAAATCCTTGGGTTCAGGGTGTAAATTTGGGACATCATCTGCTGGAGCAGGACTTGCACTCATGAGAACTGTGTGGCCGTGTCATCCCAGTAGCTATCAAAGTTACAGTTCCCTTGAATTTTATGCCAGTGGCTCATTTTCAGATGTACATCTCCTAATTCTTGACCCACAAATGCATCTGAGATGACACTGATGTCAACTTTTCTAGATTACACCTTATCATGGTGCACTCTACTTAGAGGTGTCAGTCAGACTGCCATTCCATGATGTCCAACATGTCTGAAATATAGCACGTTCTTCCAGTGGGACCACCAAGGGTCATGAGATGTCTCTTCCACATCATGTTTTCATGCAGGGCATACCAGAATTTCTTTTGCAGTACTGTGTAGTTGGAGGACGCTGCTTAACATTCTCAGCTCCAGACAGCTGAAGGATATACCATGCTATTTTTTCGGTAATGAAGAAAGCCATGCAGCCTGAATGTGGTATTGTGCACCATCCCTGGCTTCTCCCACATGTAGGGTGCTATCGACTGCACCAACATTGCTTTGCAATCGCAGATTTGTAACAGCACAGTGTTTGTCAACAGAAAAGGCTTCTACTTTCAATGTCCATCGGTGCTAGACTTGAGGTCCATACAAGATATCCTCAGAACTGTCATGCTGCATATACACTGGAGAGCTCACAGGTTTCTGCATCCTTCCTAGGTCCTTGGGCTATACAGGCATAGCTGCTGAGAGACAAGGGTTACCCTCTATACATGTTGACGACACCTTTGGAAAACCCTTAGACGGATATAGACTGAAAATAAAATGTTGTCCATAATTCCATCAGTGGAACAGACATAAACCTCCCAAAGATGAGGTTTTGATGCCTGTACGTCTCTAGCAGGGCCATGCAATATAGCTACAATGTGTGTGCCCCATCATTATAGCATGCTGTGTCCTTCACTACTAATGCATCAAAAAGAGGGACTTGCATGAAATGAGAATTGACAGCAATCTTCAGAGGATGATTTCATACTAGTATGAAACTTTGTCAAGATTGAATGAAGGAGCATCAGATGTTGTGGAAGGTCTCACCAGTTCATAACCTTGACTTTTATTAGACAACAGGAAAGCATTAAAAGATCAAACTGTTAAGCCGCACTTGCAATTAGGATTATACAGGGGATGTTAGACCATACAGCATCAAAACATTAACAGTCATTGAGAGATGACTTCACACCACTCAGTTCTATTCAAAGAGGTTCACAAAGAAGTCTTGCCTGCATTGCTTTAGCTGATGCTGATGCAGATGCACTGTAGAATGCTGCTACTTCTGAAGAAGTCCTTATATTCTTAATCCACACAATGCTGCACCTCTCAAGGATCCTTTGTTTATCATATAGCCATGGCATATCCTTCAGCTGTCTGGAGCCAAGAATCTAAATGTTAAGCAGCATCTTCCAACTACACAGTACTGCAAAAGAATCTCTGATATGCCCTGCATGAAAACATGATGTGGAAGAGACATGACCCTTGGTGGTCCCACTAGAAGAACATGATATATTTCAGACTTGTTGGACATCATGGAATGGCAGTCTAACTGAAATCTCTAAGTAGAGTGCAGTGCCATTGCTTCTCTCTGTTCTGCATGGTATTCCTTGGAAGATGGGGCCCTCCAAAAAAGGAGGGCAATTTTTAAGCTTCTACATAGACATTGCTCAGTTGACCCGAATCAGATGTATGCTGCTTAAACTCTTTAACACACTGTACAGTCGGAGATAGTACATATGGTAGCAGTAAGACAGAATGAGAACTTCTCTCCAACCTTCCCTCCAACCCCTGTAAGTACCCTGTAAACACCTTGCATGGATAATGATGTATATATTTTATATTATGATTAGTTCTGGGAACCTTATTTAAGGAAGGCTATTAAAGCTCTAGAGAAAGTTCAAAGGAGATTTCCTAGAATGATACCAGGAATAAGGGATTTTACATACAAGGGATAATTAGAGAAATTGGGCTTATTTTCCTTGGAGAGAGAAGATTAAGAGGTGACCTTATTGAGTTATTCAAAATCATGAACAATTTTGCCTGGGTAAAGAAGGATATTTTGTTTCCATTTAGTTGCTATCTCAGTAACTAGGGGTCACAATTTCAAAATTGTCAGCAAGAGAGCTAGGAGTAAGATAAGGAGAACTTCTTAACTCAAGAGTTGTTAGGATTTAGAATGTGCTGCCTGGGTGAGTGGTAGAGGCAGATTCCATGCAAGGTTTCAAACAAAGCTGGATATATATTTGAAAGTGATGAATTGAGAGGGTTATGGAGGTAGGGCTGGAAAATGGGACTAGCTGCGAAGCTCTTTTCGAAGCCATATACAGACATGTTGGATCAAATGGCCTCCTTCTGTGCTGCAGAATTCTATGATTCTATGATCTCATAGTCATAGAAACATAGAAGATAGAAGCAGGAGGAGGCCATTCAGCCCTTCGAGTCTGCTCCGCCCTTCTTCACAATCATGGCTGATAGTCCAACTCAATAGCCTAATCCTGCTTTCTCCCCATAACCTTTGATCCCATTCACCCCAAGTGCTATAATCTAGTCGCCTCTTGAATACATTCAATGTTATGGCATCAACTAGTTCCTGTGGTAATGAATTCCACAGGCTCACCACTCTTTAGTTGAAGAAATGTCTCCTCATCTCCATCCTAAATCGTCTACTCCGAATCCTCATACTGTGACCTCTGGTTCTGGACACACCCACTATCAGGAACATTCTCCCTGTATCTACCCTGTCCAGTCCTATTAAAGACTTATAAAATTTTATGAGATCCCCCCTCATTCGTCTGAACTCTAGCGAAAACAATCCCTACCTAGTCAATCTCTCCTCATATGTAAGAACATAATACATAAGAACATAAGAACTAGGAGCAGGAGTAGGCCATCCGGCCCCTCGAGCCTGCCGCGCCATTTAATAAGATCATGGCTGATCTTTTTGAGACTCAGCTCCACTTACCCGCCCACTCACCATAACCCTTAATTCCTTTACTGTTCAAAAATTTATCTAGCCTTGCCTTAAAAACATTCAGCAAGGTAGCTTCAACCACTTCACTGGGCAGGGAATTCCACAGATTCACAACCTTTTGGGTGAAGAAGTTCCTCCTGACCTCAGTCCTACATCTGCTTCCCTTTCTTTTGAGGCGATGCCCTCTAGTCCTAATTTCACCTGTTAGCGGAAACAACCTCCCTGCCTCCACCTTATCTATTCCCTTCATACTCTTATATGTTTCTATAAGATCTCGCCTCATTCTTCTGAATTCCAATGAGTATAATCCCAGTCTACTCAGTCTCTCCTCATAATCCAACCCTTTCAACTCTGGAATCAACCGAGTGAATCTCCTCTGCACCCCCTCCAGTGCTAGTATATTTCTTCTCAAGTAAGGAGACCAAAACTGCACACAGTACTCCAGTTGTGGCCTCACCAGGACCCTATACAGCTGCAGCATAGCCTCCCTGTTTTTAAACTCCATCCCTCTAGCAATGGCAGACAAAATTCCATTTGCCTTTTTAGTTACCTGCTGCACCTGCAATCCTACTTTTAGCAATTCATGCACAAGGACATCCAAGTCCCTCTGCACAGCAGCATGCTGCAATTTTTTACCATTTAAAACATAGTCCATTTTCCTGTTATTCCTACCAAAATGGATGACCTCACACTTATCAACATTGTACTCCATCTGCCAGACCTTTGCCCACTCACTTAGACTATCTATATCCCTCTGCAGACTTTCAGTGTCTTCCGCACACTTTGCTCTACCACTCACCTTAGTGTCATCTGCAAATTTTGACACACCACACTTAGTCCCCAACTCCAAATCATCGATGTAAATTGTAAACAATTGCGGTCCCAACATTGACCCCTGAGGCACACCACTAGCCACTGACCGCCAACCAGAAAAACACCCATTTACCCCTACTCTTTGCTATCTACTGGTCAACCAATCCTCTATCCACGCCAATACATTACCTGTAATACCGTGCAACTTTATCTTATGTAGCAGCCTTTGGTGTGGCACCCTGTCAAATGCCTTCTGGAAATCCAGATACACCACATCCACTGGTTCCCCACTGTCCACCATGCAAGTAATGTCCTCAAAGAATTCCACCAAATTAGTTAAACATGACCTACCCTTCGTGAACCCATGCTGGGTGTTCCCACTGGGACAATTTATATCCAGATGTCTTGCTATTTCTTCCTTAATGATAGATTCAAGCATTTTCCCCACTACTGAAGTTAAGCTGCTTTTTGTCTACTTCCTTTTTTTTAAACAGTGGCGTCACATTGGCTGTTTTCCAATCGGCGGGAACCACCCCAGAGTCCAGTGAATTTTGGTAAATAATTATTAGTGCATTTGCTATTTCCCCCATCACCTCTTTTAGTACCCTGGGATGCATTTCATCAGGGCCAGGAGACTTGTCTACCTTTAGCTCCATTAGCTTGCCCAGTACTGCCTCCTTACTGATAATGATAGTTTCTAGGTCCTCGCCTGCTGTAACCTTCTTGCCATTAGTTTTCGGCATGTTATTTGCGTCTTCCACTGTGAAGACCGACACGCAATAACTGTTTAATGTCTCGGCTATTTCCTCATTCCCAGTTATTAAATTGGCCTTCTCATCCTCTAAAGGACCAATGTTTACCTTCGCCACTCTTTTACGATTTACATATTTATAGAAACTTTTGCTGCCTGTTTTTATATTCTGAGTTAGTTTACTCTCATAAGCTATTTTACTTTTCTTTATAACTTTTTTGTGGCTTTCTGTTGGCCTTTAAAGATTTCCCAGTCTACTAATTTCCCACTACTCTTTGCTTTTTTGTATGTGTTTTTTTCCCAATCTGATACTTTCCTTTATTTCCTTAGACATCCATGGCTGGCTCTCTCTTTTCCTACAGTTCTTCCTTATCACTGGAATATACTTCTGCTGAGCACTGTGAAAAATCGTTCTGAAAGTCCTCCACTGTTCCTCAATTGACCCACCATAGAGTTTTTGTTCCCATTCTACCTTAGCTAACTCCTCCCTCATTCCTTCATAGTCTCCTTTGTTTAAGCACAGGACATAGGTACTGGATTTAACCTTCTCACGCTCCACCTGTATTTTAAATTCGACCATACTGTGATCACTCCTTCAGAGAGGATCCCTAACTGTGAGATCATTAATTATTCCTGTCTCATTACAGAGGACTAGATCTAGGATAGCTTGCTCCCTCGTAGGTTCCATTACATATTGTTCAAGGAAATTATCGCGGATGCATTCTATGAACCCCTCCTCAAGGCTGCCATGACTGACCTGGTTTGATCAATCGATATGTAGATTAAAATCCCCCATGATAATTGTTGTACCATTTTTACATGCATTGGCTATTTCTATGTTTATTGCCCGCCCCACCACGATGTCATTATTTGGTGGCCTATAGACCACACCTATCAGTGACTTCTTCTCCCTGCTATTCCTAATTTCCACCCAAATGGATTCAACGTTTTGTTCAGTAGAACCTATATCATCTCACTACCGCCCTGATATCATCCTTAAAAATCAGAGCAACACCACCTCCCTTACCTTCCTGTCTGTCCTTCCGAATTGTTTGATACCCCTGGATATTTAACTCCCAGTCATGACCATCCTGTAACCATGTCTCTGTAATGGCCACTAAATCATACCCATTTGCCATGATTTGCACCGTCAACTCATCCACCTTGTTTCGAATGCTCCGAGCATTCAGATAAAGTGCCCTTATGCCAGTTTTTGCACTTCCTTTTTGGGTCCTATTACCTCCATTACTAACAGCTCTTGAGTTCTCCTTCCTTTTAACTTTTTTCCTAATTTTCAATGGAGTTGAAGCTTCCTCGTCACCTGCTAACCTGCTGTTTTGCCTTACATTAATTGTTATTCTCCCTGTACGCTCACTTCTCCCTTCCCCCACTACTTACTAGTTTAAAGTCCTATTAACCACCCTATTTACCCTTTTTGCCAGAACAATGGACCCGGCCCTGTTCAGGTGGAGTCCGTCCCAGCGGTATAGATCCCTCCTGTCCCAGAACTGATGCCAGTGCCCCATGAAAAGGAAACCCTCTTTCCCACACCACTCTTTTAGCCACGTGTTTACTTCCCTGATCCTCGCCTCCCTATGCCAATTTGCACATGGCTCGGGCAGCAATCCAGAGATTAGTACCCTTGAAGACCGGTTTTTTAAATTTTGTTCCTAGCTTTTCATAATCCCGAAACAGGTCTTTTTTTCTTAGTCCTACCTATGTTGTTGGTACCTACGTGGACAACAACTGGATCCTCCCCCTCCCTCTCTAGTATCCTCTCAAGCCGTAAGACCCGCCATCACAGAAGCAGCCTGGTAAATCTTCGCTGAACTCTGTTGAAAGCAAAAGCATCTTCCTCAGAAAAGAATACCAAAATTGCACACAATATTCCATGTGTGGTCTCACTAAGGCCCTGTACAACTGCAACAACACATCCCTGCTCCTGTGCTCGAAACCTCTCGCAATGAAGACCAACATACCATTTGCCTTCTTTACCGCTTGCTGCACCTGAATGCTTACCTTCAGCGAATGGCGCAGAAGGATGCCCAGGTCCCGCTGCACACTCCCCTCTCCCAGTTTACAGCCCTTCAGGTAGTAATCTGCCTCCTTGTTTTTGCTTCCAAAGTGAATTTATCATTTATCCAAATTATACTGCATCTGCCATTGATTTGCCCACTCACCCAACCTGTCAAGATCTTGATGAAGGATCTCTGCATCCTTGTCACAGTTCACCCTCCCATCCAACTTGGTATCATCTGCAAACTTGGAGATATTACATTTTGTCCCCTCATCCAAAACATTAATATATGTTGTGAATAGTCTAAGGAAGTGAGCACCTCTTGCAGGCTATGGGACATTGGAAGGTGATTGCTACAGCTAACTTGACATTACTTGTAATATATGATTGATATGGTCAAGATTACCATGGCCAGGACATAGTTGGTTAATGCATGAGGTTCCCATTCAAAATTATGTGATAATTGATGTCTTTAAATTTCATCGTGACTGTCCGTTTAATGTTATTGTATTATCTCCCTTTGAAGGGCCTCACATCACACAAATGCCTGGTCCTTCAGAGGGAATAGAAAACATTTACTCTACCCATTCTGGGTACAGTGGCAACAATTTTTCATTTTGACTGCACACTTGCAATTTGGATGCGGATGAGAGGCACTATGGGTTACACTCCACAGGCAGAATTGGCATGACCTACAAAACCTTCATGTTCCTTTCTGCTCAGTCCTCCCTGACAACCCCATTTCCTTAACCTATTCCATGTTCCTACTCAACCTGTTTATTTAACTACTTGCCTTTCCACTTTTCCACATGCCCCCAGTTATTTCAAATATTGTTATATATGATCCCCACATCAAAGCCTGGCTTTGATCGTCAGCCCCTGTTCCCACATTTGCAGTACCCCTTGCCTTCACATGCTCGATCATATCCCACCATTATATGCTGAATTGCTCCCCTTCACAATTATTATCCTATCTGCAAGCCAGTATGTTGCCTCCAATCCCTACAATTGACTTCCCGAGTGTCCCCCATCACAGCATTGACCGTAATAACCTTCCCTGACTTTCAGTGAACAGGCCCCTTGGATTGATTAAGCTCAGCACCCTGACTGACTTGGAAAGTGAGCCCTGGCTGATGGTTGACCAGACCCTGATTGATTTGTATGCAGTTCCCCACTGACATAACCGGTGATCCCCCCAGTGGTTACACTGGACCCTCAAGACTAGCCAGCGTGTAGTGATAGAGACCCATGAATCTGATTGGTCCAAGTACTTGATTGACCATAACTGAGCCAGTGGACTGATACTGGAAATGCCATTGACTTAATCTGCTAGTATTCTCTGACTGACGACAATAAGTTAGCTTATTGGTGTAAAAGCTGCTGGCATTGTAACATTGTTGTAGCATTGCTTTGTAGTATACAGTCACAAATCTGCCCTGTTGACTGATTTATTTGCTAAAAATAAAACAGGTTTCTATGACTTTGTATCTACACTGAAATGGAAGGCAAGACAGAAGTACTGTGAACCTGTGAGTTCTGACACAAAAAAATGACGCTGAGATGTGAGGAGCAGTGACAATACACCTTCCTTGATAGGAGAACTGTATTTTAAGTGTGTCGGAAATGACTTATGATTATATGGTGAAGCTGGTACCAATCTCTGGGGAGCATGCAGGCAGTTGCTACTAATGGAGTATATCCAGAGACTGGGAGACTGCTAGTGCAGCTAGAGACCTACAGAGCAAGCAGCAAGCTGGAGCTGCCATGGACATGACTTTCATGATGAGAACTGTTGCCATCCCTTTTCTCTCAACTATGTAGGATAATAACAAATTGCACATAAATGAGATGAGATTAGGTACAAATGAGATATTAATACATGCAAATAGACCTTTTGCTGCTCACTAATGGGAATTTTGTCTCACTGTTCAAACCTTGGGTGGAAAAATCAGACTTTTTCTCTCAAAATGTTGAAAATTTCATTTTTCTGCCAAACTTTCTTGACTTTCCCACCATTGCCCACATCATTCACGAGCTAGGAAAATTCAGGCAAATAGGTCTTTTGGTGTAATTTGCAAAATGTTAGTTCATCATTCTACCGTTATAACAAATTTAGATAGTATAACTGAAACGTATTAGTTTAACCTATTATTGTTAAAAATTTGTTATTCCTGAAACATAGCAAAATTGTTGGTGTTATAATGCTCCAGTTCATAAGAGTACATTGTCATAAAATATCTCAACACCAATGATATGTCTCATAAAATAATTAAGAAATACAAGGAATATTATTTCCATATTTCATGAATCTAAAACAGGAGCATTCTGAAAACACTACTTTATAATTAAAATCTTCTCACATATAACCAATGATAGGATTTCAGATTTGAGTTTTTCATTCTACAAATACTCTATCTATTGATGCTTGCAGTACTGTAAATCAGTTTTAATTATATTGAGCAATTTTGTTGTTAATATGATCATTTGCTATAACATTTCCTTAAAACATCAATATATGACTCTCATGTTTCTGGCTTTATTATTTTAGTGCAAATGTGAGTGAAAATTATATATTATTAGAGACAGCAATTCACTTTGTTTAACACCGAATGTGAGGTGAATTGCACCTCTCCATAAACAGTTAAAATGGCAGGGAAAGGAAGAGAGAAGGCATTCTTCCTGCTGCTAGGTTATTAATGATAAATGTGTACAAAATTCCACAGCGAGAGTCAAATCTAAAATTTTATTCCTTGTCAGATCTGGTGCTAGTAAGTTCAACAAAAGGACAGATTTCATACTACTCAACTAGGATAGGCAGTGGATACAGAGTAAACTATTTATATTGAGGCTACAAAAGATTAGCCATGCAGTTGTATAAAGCCACTCCCAGTGCTTTAACAAGATGCAAGATTGCAGAGAAAATGGTGTGGGGAGGAGTTTACTAAAGATGAAATTATTGTATTTCACTAGGCAGCTAGGGATAGGCAATGCGTGCTGGGCTTTTTTTTCTATTCATGCAACATGGATATCACTGGTGAGGCCAATATTTATTGCCCATCTCTAACTGCCCAGTTGCGAGTCAACCACATTGATGTGGGTCTGTAGTCACATGTAGGCCAGACTGGGTAAGGACCACAGATTTCCTTCTCTAAAGAACTGGATGGGTTTTTCTGACAACCGGCAATAGTTTCATGATCATTAGACCCTTAATCCCAAATTTGTTTTTAATTCCAATTCCACTATTTGCCATGGCAGGATTTGAACCTGGGTCCCTTGGACATTACCTGTCTGGATTGATAGGCTAGTGATAATACCATTAGGCCATCACTTCCTCTTACCAACAACTCATCTGCTGAGAATTAATTAACAAAAATAAGAGATTCTGATTTACCACAGAATTGTGATATACTTGTGAAAATTTAGGTCAGCTTCAACTTTTATGTCTTTGACCCTTCCAGGCACTCTAAGAGAACACTAAAATAGACACCAATTTATTTGACTATTGTATTAGTTAGGTTAAAATACAATAGCTTATAAAATGTGGGAAATATCATTAAATTGATACAACAGAAATTGCTGGTAATGTTTGACAGATTAGCAGCATCTCAGGATATCAACCTAAAATGCTAACTATTTTTCCCCAATCTCCACAAATATTGCCTTACCCTGCTGAGTATTTAAACAATTTCAGTTTAATTTGAGATTTCCAACACGTGTATAATTTTACTTTTGCATTATTAAAATGATACTTACTAGTACTTGTATATACAATCATGATTTCAACAGCTGAAATGCATTCAAAATTCTTGTTCACAGAGTTATGGAGTAAAATGATTAAAGTTGCCAGCTATTATGTGTCTGTTTTGGCTTTAAACACAACAGTGCTTAAAACATGAGAATATACAATGACTTCACTTTTGGAAATTCCTCCTTGCAGCATGTCTTTCCCATTATACCATATATTATGATGTGGTGGTGCTGGTGTTGGACTGGGGTGGACAAAGTCAGAAGTCACACAACACCAGGTTATAGTCCAACAGGTTTGGTAAAGAAGGAGCAGCGCTCCAAAAGCTTGTGATTTCAAATAAACCTGTTGGACTATAACCTGGTGCTAGGAGACTTCTGACTTTGACTACATATCATAACCCTGTCCACTTCCCTCCTAAATGCTTACTTTGTGTCAGCACAGCATTTTCCCTATACATCTTTGCCAACAGCGACAATGTTATAATTTTGCACTCACTGATTTAATGCACACATTTAAATGGGATAGTAGGAAGGATGGGAGAAAGGGAAAGAACTTTTTAATGTCCCCTAAGTGTTTCCTCTCTGATGAATTGCAAACATCAGAACAATAGTGCAAAATTATTAAATTGTCAAAAGATCATTAGCCATGCTGGAACAATATCTTTCCTTCATGCTAATATCATGTCTTGTACTTTAATGCCATACTGAAAGAAAGAAAATAAGGATTTCCCACTTGATATCTTCTTTACATTTTGAGGGGCTGTCACACCTACCAGAAAAGAATTTACTTTTGCTAATTCTTGCAAGGGTTCATCATCAAATTATTCAATGTAAATATCCAAATATCAACTAATGCACATTCTACCACAAGATTAACAAACATTGACAGTTATTCCATTCGCTTGTTTGGGAAATGTTGAAGGATTGCTACTGAAATGCGCTTCCAATATTTTGCTATGAACAAGATATATCTCACAACTGTGAACTGGCTGAACAAAATGGTTTCATATTTAGTTAAGTATCTGGAAAATTACTGTAATGTGATCAGGTGAAATTATCTTCACACTAAACAATACTTCAGGGTCAGACAACAAAAATCTTAAACTAAATAATACTTAATAAACAGTGTTCAATGTATGAAATTTTTAATAAGTAACATTGTTGAATGTGTAATTTGTGCATGCTGCAGGACTTTAAATAATTTGTATTTCTTATTTCTGTTGCAAAATATTAGTAAAGCTGAAAATAAATTCAATACATACTTTTCCAATAAAGCACTTATTGAATGGGTATAAAACATTGACATTTTTAGCAACACTTCGGAGTCTCTAACTGTTGAGGATCTGCCACAGATTATGTCAAAAGTCATCAAAAGCCTCTTCTGAAATTCTTGCCTGAAGCCAGATCAAAAGGTGAACACCTGGAAACCAGCAATGCCAGCACAGCGAAAAGTAATCCTATACTCTTCCCTGCTCATATATTTGGTCTTGTTGCACCAAACACATTACATAAGTTTTAGTTATCGCTTCAAACTTCACTTTTCTAATGTAAAACAATTGTTAACAATTTCCCTTCTATAAAAATCATTTTCAGGAGGGGGGGTTGGTGAAGCGGAGAATACGAGGTATGGTTTACCCTCTTGGAGTTCTTCATAGATCTTCTTATACTGGTTTAGTGAAGCCACTTCAGCCTTTGTAATCTGTAGCATTGCCTTCAAGTCTGTGATTGTCTCTTCACAGTATCTAGTTTGCTTTGCAACCTCCTCCTGTAGGACTCGATAGTCCTGACGGAGCCTGACAAATAACATGGAGGTAGGACATTAGCCACAATCTTGAGTGACAGGGGGCACATGAAAGGACAAACAACCTACGCCTACTCCTATTTTTTTAATCTTCCTAAATCTTAGGAACTAAACTTTCAAAGACCAATCACCAATATGGACTCTTTTACATTACAGTTGAGCGCAATCTCAAGGGTTTGTCTTCACTAGATAAAACTTCACTGATTATTCTCAAGATACCACAATTTCATATGTTTCAAAAATCACATTCCAGAAAAACATGAGCACAGGTGTCAAAATCATACGCCTCAAATTCCAGTTCATTTAATTATGCCTCAATAGTCTACAGTGTCTTACTCTCTAAACTTCATTTTCTTCCATTGCATTTCTCTCTTTCTCTCTTTTTCATTGCTACAGGTTCCTTCTTTGGGAATGTCTGCCTTTCTTAAGTGAATCTCTGCTTCCTACCTATTTCACTCTGCAGCTAATGCCAAAATTAATTTAACAGTTTAACTATTCAACAAACAGTTAGAGAATTTCCTTCCCTCAGTTGCGTTCATTTAACATTTCACTGTTAGCATAGCTAAATCAAAATGGTTATTTTACTATTTATTCGTGAAATTTTATCCAAATTTTTAAAAAAAAGGTCCAACTCAAATGAATGTGGTAGTTTGTAACAAGATAGACAAACTTGTAAATTGGTTTGCACATCCCACTCACTTACCAGCATGCAGGTTATGTATTCTAATGTAGCAATTAATTACAGGCTACATTTTTTAAATGTCTGAACACAAAGTAGAAACTCAGAAATAAATGGAACATTTTCAAAAATGTAAGCACACATTAAACAGAAATACATTTTCATTCTGAGGTATAAATGACAAGGTTTTAAATTTTGACAATGCACTAAATACATTATAGTGCAAAAGAATTATGATATTTTACCATCCTGTCATTTCAATATCAGTTTTTCAGATGCAAAATATTTTGACGTTATCATGGTGAATTGAACAATTAAATGAACAGGCAGATGATCTATTCATTACCTAAAAATATATTTAGCGACATGTTTTAGATGATGGGCTGATCAGATCCAAAGTATCAAATCTTTTTTCACTTGGATTTGTACTTTAACAAAATGTCAAATTAGTGGCTTATCTTTAATAATTACTGTTAATTTATTTTCATCATAATGCAATCAATTAATTAACATTAGAATAACAATTAACATTTAAAACATCATGCTTATTATTTGCAAAGTATGGATTTGAAATGTATCTACTTCCAAATTATTCAAGAAATAAACCAATCATTTTCAGAAAATCAGAAACTCTTTCAGTCTAGACAATCTATTTATCGGATAGAACAAGCCATTTGGTCTCTGCCTCTTCCATACAACAGAAAACATCAAAGTCTAAAAATCAACAAGATATGAAATAAAATTCATATGCCAAAATGACACAAGCTCTTATACAGTTTAGAACATGACAATGCAACATGAATATCCAACTCTTTATTTACCTCTTAGCCGCTTCAGTTTTTTCATGCACCGTCTCATTGAGAAAAGTAATGTGATCTTCCAGCACTTTATTGCTTTCTTTCAGTTCGGCCACTGATTGTTGCAAATCAATTTGGTCTTGTTCCTTCTGCAACAAACTGAAAAGATATCGAGCATTATTTGTGCATTTTATTACATTCACTTCTTCCACATAATGCATTGTGGCGCTGCAATGCCAGTAAAAAATAAATGTACCTGCTGGTGCCTGGAGAGATAATTGCAAATAATTTCCTGTGTTAGACAGTCTGCCAATCGAATGGAGTAGTCATTGGCATACATGCCAGGTAGAATAGGTGTCATTAGCTGGAATGTGTAGAAACAAGAATGCTAACTTTAAATAAGTAGCACACATTTCAGTGCAGGAAGAAACAGTGCTTGGCACATTTATTTGATTCTCTTACTTATACGTCTTTCCAAGTTTTCATCATAAGTACACAGAACATAGGGCCTATACTGCACTGTACAGGCCCTTCGGCCCACGATGTTGTACCCATCTCTTATTCTACTCTAAAGATCAAAACTAACCTGCATACCCTTCATTGTACTGTCATCCATGCGCCTATCCAAGAATTGTTTAAATGTCCCTAATGTATCTGACTCTACTACCACCACTGGCAGTGCATTCCATGCACCCACCACTCTGTGTAAAGAACCTATCTCTGACATGTCCTCTACACTTCCCTCCAATCATCTTAACATTATGCCCGCTCGTGATAGTCATTTTTGTCCTGGGAAAAAGTCTCTGGCTATCCACTCTATCTATGCCTCTCATCATCTTGTACACCATCTCTCAAGTCACCTCTCATCCTTCTTTGCTCCAATGAGAAAAGCCTTTGCTCCCTCAACCTCTCCTCATAAGATCTGCTCTCCATTCCAGGCAGCATCCTGGTAAATCCCCTCTGCACCCTCTCTAAAGCTTCCACATCCTTCCTATAATGAGGCGACCAGAACTGAACACAATATTCCAAGTGTGGTCTAACCAGGGTTTTATTGAGCTGCAGCAATAACCTCGCAGCTCTTAAACTCAATTCCCCTGCCACTGAAAGCCAACACACCATGCGCCTTCTTAACAACCTTATCAACTTGGGTGGCAACTTTGAGGGATCTATGGACGTGGACCCCAAGATCCCGCTGTTCCTCCACACTGCCGAGAATCCTGCCATTAACCCTGTATTCTGCATTCAAATTTGACCTTCCAAAATGAATCATTTCACACTTTTCTGGGTTGAATTCCATCTGCCACTTCTTTGCCCAGCTCTGCATCCTGTCTATGTCCAGTTGCAACTTACAACTGCCCTCCACACTATCCACAACTCCACTAACCTTCAAAAAGTTGGAAAAGTAATTCAAAACGAGCACCTGAAACAAATTGCCGGGGCAGCAGGGCATGGTGTCAACTTGGAGAAAAACACAGAACTTAGTGAAAAATGTCTCTATGCCCTGATAGAGATTCTGATGATATGAATACGAGAGAGACAGTTGTACAAGTGTGTGCTGAAATCACTGATGTCATCTGAAAAGAGCTGACAAAGACCTTAGGACTGCAGAGAGCAAGCCAATTTGTACATAGTACATTTTCTTACCCTTCCTAAGAACCAACACATTTTTCACCTTCCTTCTTATAGCAAAAAGTGCAATCAACCCTACATAATACACATTGGATAAGGTGGGAAGGAAGATGTCTTACTTAGCAGGATGTTCCATGAAACTGCTTTCAAATAACATATCAGCAATTATTTGCGTATATAACTCTAAAACGCCCCTTTTTTTAAAAAAACAGGTTGATACCCCAACAGACCTTACTTCAATATGCATGGCAGACTCATTAATTGCCAATCTTAACATCAATAACTGATGTTCTTCAGGAGAAAATGGATTACAGGCTTCTTGTCTGTGTTGGCAGCAGCCTTCATTGCTTGGTGTAATGTCTCATGGAGAGAGTTGCTGTGGAATGGGGCCTGGGGTCGGAGGGTGGCGGTGGAGCTCTGCCTAATTGTAGAAGTTGTTCGGACAGGTATAAAGACATTCACTCCCTAAAATCCAATAAGCCTTATCTAAATACACCTGGTGGGTTCTGAAGAAGGGTCACTGGACTGGAAATGTTAACTCTGATTTGTCTCCACAGGTACTGCCAGACTGGCTGAGATTTTCCAGCAATTTCTGTTTCAGATTTACAGCATCAGCAGTTCTTTGTTTTTTTTTATAACTGCTGGGTTTCCTGGAGCACAGAATCAAGTAGCATCAAACAGGTCTGAGTTGGGCTTTGCTGCACCAGAGAAAGACTTATGTAGGTATTAGATCTAGTAGAAAGGGCACTTATCAACTGTTCTACATTCTACTGCATTGATATCCTGAGCATCTGTTGGTTATCATCCGCCTGGCTGGAATGGGTTAACCAAAGAAGTTCAAAGCAGCAGTGACTTACAGGAATGTACATTCTTGTCAGCAATTCTGACCCAAGCTCTTCCACTCTGCTTTCTTCTCATCTACCCAGTGAACCAAGCCTTGCAACTTTTGAACAAGTTAGAGTAGCTGGCCAAAGGTGCCATCAGTGGGAGCTCATGGTTTTCCCAAGAAAATGTTTCAAAAACTTTTTCAGATTCTTTATTCTGGTTACAAGAATACACTAAATTTCCCTTGTCCCAAACTGGTAGCGACCAAATCGTTTCTGAAGTTGTAATTTTCTAAAAGTCTTAAATGGACAACCACAATTTACTCCAATCTTAGACTAGCCCACAAGAGGAAACAACCTCTCCACATCTACACTGTCAAGCCTCTCAGGAACCTTATATGTTTCAATAAGATCACCTTTCATTCTTCTAAACTTCAATGAGTACAGGTCCACCTGATGAAAGTTCTCTGGACTTCTTCCAGTGCCAGTATATCTTATATTATAGATGAAAATGACTGATTTTTAACAGCAAGAGCTGTTAACTCTGGGTACTGTATTTTTTCTGATATGCTGGTCGATGGGATTTGATTTGGGTTGAGAGAGACAAAACAAGAATCAGTCAGGCAGAGGTAGAGAGAAACGGAGGCAGAGACAGAGGTGGAGAAAAAGACTTTGAGAAAGAAATAGACAGAGAGAAATTTCTATGGGGCCTAAACAATGAGCTACCTTGACAATTTAACTCAATGTAACTTTTATGCATCTGCTGAGTAGCAAGGAGAGTTTCCTCTCTGGGCCATAACAAGTTGCCAATTAAAGGGGATTATAGTTTGTTAAACACCTTATTAATGACACAACTTATCTTATTAATATGCAGCTTCCTATCCTATCAAATATGCCAAACATGCTAGACATCAAGAATTATTGACGCAGAAGTCACTCCCCAGGTACCTGGGAAATTCAGCTTGCTCCAAAGAACATCCACGTTGGACAGTAGGCATCAACATCTCAAGTATGCTCCATAGATACTGGTTACATGCAGCTCACATCCATGAATATTGGTATCTGACATGTGGCAGCCTTTAGGAATCCTAATGGCACATCGATGGTCCACTTAATGTACTCTTCTACACTTTACATTGCACCTTGAGCTGCACTGGAATTATTATAATGGTGCAGCAAGAATACTATGGACACAGGGACAGGTCGCACAGCTCATGGTCTGAACCAGTCTGATCTCTAGGCTCTTTGCTCACCATCAGAATGCTCACTCACTCCAAAGGTAACTATCTGAAAGGTAACAGCATCACTTCCTTGTCTTTTTGCACTTTGTTCCTTCGGCCAGAGTTATCAGGCTGACAGTACTGCTGTAATGCCGTGCTACTTAATGCAGACACAAAGCCAGGAAGTTTGCCCTGGTTGTCAGCAATTCTCAGCTAAGTCAGTAGGCAGAGTGTTCGGTTAAGGGGTCCCAACACAGCAAATCAAGGGGAGCCTCCAATACCAGTCCAAGGCTTGGAATGATCAGTCAGCTTCTTGGGTTGGTCAGAGCCACAGGTTGCTCCCTACAACAAGAAGTGGGTGTGAGGTGGGGCTGGTTCAAGAGGCCAGGTTAAAGGGAATATTACCTTGACCCAAAATAGGGTCCTCAGCACCTCTTCCATGACATCAGCTTGCCCAGTAAAATAGACTATACATTTGGCCCAGGCCTTGCCCTATTGAGGATTAACCTGGGCAGGCAGGATGAGGCACTTGAATGGCTATTAACTGACCAATTAAGGGTTGCAATACACTCAATGAGACACACTGTCTAATACCTCTATTGCCCCAATTAAACAGGTGACAGGTCAAATCAGGTGGTTAAGCTGCAGGTGATGCCCCATTTTCAAACCTGGCTGGTGAGAGAAGCTGTAGAACTTCAACCTGTGTCTTTTGTGGCACAGGTTGAGGCCACTTAGTTCACCAAGTCCAGTCAGCCCTGCACAGAGCAATCCAATCAGTACTACTTCCCTGCTTGATCGCTTTAATCCAAATTCACTTATTTCATGTCCACCCAATTTCCTTTTGAAATCACTAATTGTTTCTGCTTCCACTACCATTACGAGCAGCAGGTTCCAGATCAGTCCCACTTACTGTCTAAAACAGTTCTTCTCCTCGCATCCCTTACCCAATATTTTAAATCTTTCTCTACTAATCCTTCTGCCAACAGCTAAATGGAGGTTTTTCCCTCACCACCTCATCTAAACTTGTCATAATCTTATATGCTTCCATCAAACCTACCGTTGATCTCCTTTGCACCACAAAAGAATATCTACAGCCTTTCCAACCTAGTCTCATAGCTAAAATCCACATCCAATCCCTGAAACCATTCTGGTAAGTGTGATCTCTGTTTATATTTCATTTACATGGTTATGACGTTTCCAGTTTATCTTGACCCAGGCAGGATGGCTGATTACAGCCAGGGAGGTCTGCTGATCCAGCCTTCATCTGTGACAACATTTAATCTAAAATTGTGCTCCTCATGGAGGCATAAGTCAAGCATTAGGCCTTCAAAAATATTCATTATAACAATTCTACACATGGAAAGCACTTTAATGTATGATAACAATTTATTCCAACTGCTCGTGTTCGTAATGTGCAAAAAGCCAAGAAGCTAATTTTCAGAATCGGGGGCATACTACAAGTGTATTTGGTCATTTTTTTTGTTTTTGGTAGCTCATAGGAAATTTTATATCTGTAAGTTATTTTCAATTGGGGAACTGAACAAATTTCCCTATGACATTAAAAAAATAAGTGTAGCTATTTT
>NC_063351.1:37000660-37021831 GCF_021869965.1 Rhincodon typus | reverse complement strand
GGCCTAGACCCTTTTCTGATGAAGGGTCTAGGCCCGAAACGTCAGCCTCTCTGCTCCTATGATGCTGCTTGGCCTGCTGTGTTCATCCAGCCCTGCACCTTGTTGTCTCGGATTCTCCAGCATCTGCAGTTCCTACTATCTCTGTAGCTATTTTATCATGGCTTTATTCATTCTTTCTCATGTTGTATCCACTAAATTTTTGTTTAAAGTCAAATATGATAATGGAGTGGAACAGTTTTAACTGCTACTAGTTTACAAAGGGAAGAGGGCAACAATTATATAACTGTAGAATTTGAAACATTTAATTTTGCAGGTTATCAAACTCCCATTTCATATTGAAACATATTCATCATATTCTTGTTATAGGGAAATATTTCATTATGTAATGAAACAAGCCTTCTTAAAAATGTACACACAGTATATCATGAAATTAATCATCCTGACATCATAATGCTGGGAGTTAAGAAATGTGTTCATTTTTGAAGTGGAATCATCACGAGAAATAACTCTGTAATGATTCAAGTTAAAGAATTTCATTTTAAAGCTTTTGCAGAATTTGATAATATATGGCATAAATGACCAGAATATTAACACATTCGTTAACATGGTAAAAAAGAAAACTACTTTTATGTAGTTGACTGTTAGCCAGTTGAACAGCTCTAAAAGCTTACTGCAAAAGGGTTATAAAGAAGTTAGATGGGTATTGATTTTTAACTTTGATGAGTTCTGCAATATAATGATAATAACAATGTCAAAGAAAGATTAAAAATAAGTTGCTGAACTTTTTCAGCAGGTCCGGCAGCATCTGTGGAAAAAAAAAATCAGTTAATGTTTCAGGTCCAGTGACCCTTCCTCAGAACAGTTTCAAAGAAAGATTAGACGGAGAAGTATTTATTACTATTGTGTTACCTTTCCAGTCGTTAGGAACAAAGGTATGCAATTATCATAGATTGCATTCTTAACCCCTGCTGGCTGCTGAGTAATAAAACAGTTAAAATAACTGGAATACAGTCATATAAACAATGCAATGACAATCACATTTCTATTTTGCACTGTTATTCCTCATAGAATTGAGCAACCTGACATGATCACAACGATGTTCAAGTTTGAGCAATGTTTCAGATCACATCATGCTGGATTTTGATTTTGAAAGACCTGTATAAGCTTACAATCAAAATGATCTGCTGCCTCCTCATTCAGCTCATAAATCATGAAAAGCAGTTTAAGGTTTTAAAAAAGAGAGAAACACAAAAGGAGACTAATCTTTTCAAAATTGTCACCTTAAGAGAAGGCAACAATGGATCTTTTAACAACAAATTGGCATTTTGATCAAGCCTTACCTTGACTATCAAACATCATGCTCATAAATTGAAGTATCCTTCAGAAAAACCGATCAGCTTCCCTACCAAACCTTTGTTCATTGGAAAGTTTGAAGTGATTAAACAGTTAAGTACAGAAATGTATACTTACATTTCTCTTAAATTTTTCAATTCGGTGCAGACGTCCTGTGCCTTTTCATTTCTGCAAACAAGAAATTATTTTGCATTAAGATTTGCATTAATTTTAATAAACAATTGTATCATTAGCACATTAAAAGTTTCAGTATGTACATGGCCAATTTAATTCTTGAAATGCACAGTATGTGACGAATAATGTAAAACAATTGCTGGTCCTCTCTGCTAAAGTGTGTAATTGTTATTGTTTTTCTCCATCTCTAACAATCATTGGGTATTAATGTCCACGGATTTCAAACGACAAGTCAAAAACTTGTTATCTGATTTTACATGAAGGGGAGGCGATGGCCTAGTGGCATTCTCACTGGACTGTTAATCCAGACACCCAGATAGTGATCTGGGGACCTGGGTTTGAATCCCGCCACGGCAGATGGTGGAATCTGAATTCAATAAATATCTGGAATTAAGAGTCTAATGATGGTTGTGAATCCATTGTCGATTGTGCAAAAAACACATCTGGTTCACTAATATCCTTTTGGGAAGAAAGCTGCCATCCTTACCTGGTCTGGCCTACACATTACTCCAGACCCACAGCAATATGGTTGACTCTTAACTGCCCTCTGGGCAATAAATACCGCTTAGCCAGCGATGCCCTCATCCCGTGAATGAATAAAGAAAAACATTAACTGTAAAAAGTCAGAATATTAACAGATCAATGGTATTAGTTTAAATAGACGTTTGCTCAAAATATTTATATTAAAAAACCCAAATCACACTAATAGAACATTTATGGGCAATTAGGCACTTCAGCTGTAGAAAACTCAAGTTCCTTTTTAGGTTAATAGGTTAATAGAATGATTTGATCTGCAGTAAAATGGGCACCATCTACTGTTTCAACCTGCTGCCAGCACATCCAAGACACATGGGGGTAAGAAGGCAGAATAGATCGCCCTCTGCAGCAACCTTTTCAGCCATATTCCAGTCTGTGTTATCTCCATTTTAAAGATAACTATCACACAGAGTTTAAAGTCAAATGGTCAACCTCATGCAAATTATTACCCTTCTAGACATCTTTTATACAATGGATCATATCTATTGGAACAATATTAAGATTGCATATACTAAATTAATTGAACCTCTTTACAACAGAGAAAAAGGTTTTTCTTTTCCCAATTGTGAGAACATACAACAGAAGTACTATTTCAACAGTGAGAGGATATCATTTAAAATCATTGCACCACCCAGTCTCCCAAAACAAAAATCCTTTGTACTTCAGAGTATAAAAAGAACAGGCTCTGCTTAGTCCTAATGCTACACAATGATGCCTGTTATCCACAAAGTGCAAACAGATAAATGTGTTAGCTATTCAAATACTCCAGTTTCAAGTAGTTTGGGATCCAAAGAAGCATAATCCTTTAAGCCAAAAGGCTATAATGAACTTTCAAACCTATATATCATCCAAACTGATGTAGTTGGCATGTACTTTTCTAAACTGTTAGCTACATATAAGTAGAGTGCTTCTCAACAAGAGGTAGAGATGTGGTCTGTAATGCCTTGTTACAAGTACAACTTGTAAGAAAAGTGTTTTTTTAACTTTGTAATGTGTTTTTAAAAAAACAACTGTGGACTGAAATGAGAAAGAGTTGCTTTGTTTAAAAAGAAAGTATTTGCAAGAGTGGGTGCAGTTTTGAAGTGACAACATGAAACCCATTGCAAGAATCATAAACAATTGCTTTAACAAGCAGTGACTGAATTTTGAGTTGCAGACAATTTGGAGCTGAAGGGGTGTTCAGATGTATCTTTTGCTGGCAACAAGTAGTTGATTGGTCTACACACTCGTGGCAATTTATCTATGCCTGCCAACAAATGTGTGATAGGTTCTCCAGTAACTAAACAGTTTGGAGCTGGGAACAAATTAAAGAGACAGACTGAGAAAAGTTCAATTCTTCCTCAGCTCAAGAGCGGTGTCTCTGTTCTCTGCAGTCAGAATTCACTGCAAACCAGAGAAAAATAATTTTGTTTCTGCAACAGTTGCTGTAAGCTATGACTTTTAACTGATAAATCAGAGACTTCTTACAAGTGAATCAGCCACCTTTTGTCTCTCACTAACTGGCAGAAGCAACCAGAGAAAGATGACTGAAGCAAAATGCTGGACAAAAGGGTTATAGAGGCATACAGTGCAGAAGTAGCCCTCTGGCCCATCAAGTCTGCACCGACTTATCCACACTAATTCCACTTGCACATCCTTAACTTATAGCCATGAATATTGACATTTTAATTATTCATCCACATACGTTTTAAAGGTTATGAGGCTTCCTGCCTCTACTACCATTCCAGATTCCAGATTGCATTCCACAATCCCATCACTTGTCGGATGAAAAAATGTTTCCTCAAGTCTCCTCTAAACCTCTTGCCCTTCACCTAAAATTACACCCCTCATTATTGACCCTTCAACTAAGGGAAACAGATACTTTCTCTCCACCCTGTCTATGTCCCTTATAATCTTATACACCTGGATCAGGTCCTCCATCAGCCTTCTCTGCCCTAAAGAAAAAAACCTGAGCCTATCTAGCCTCTCTTCATAGCTAAAATGCTCCATCAACCTGGTGAATCCTATCTGCATTCCCTCCAGTACAATCACATCCTTCCTATACTGTGGTGATCAGAACTGCACACAGTGCTCCAGCTGTGGCCTAAACCAAAATTTCATACAGGTCCAACATAACCTCCCCATTCTAATGAACAATACCGTGACTGATAATGGGAAGCATCTCAAATGTTATCCTATTAACCTGTCCTGCCACCTTTAGGGATCTGTGGACAAGCACCCCAAGATCCCACTGTTCCTGAGTTTCCTAGTGTCCTGTCATTCATTGAGTTCTAAAGAGTCATAAAGATCATCTCAATAACAGTAACTGGGAATAAAAGCTACTGGACTATTTTCCAAAAATTTTACCCTCTCCCATAATCTATTTTACCTTGGCTGTTTGTGCATGTGTAAGGAATAGTTTCAAAGGGGATTAAAGTTTCAATTCAATGCCGATGGTTTACAACTGTTTGTGGTCTAAATACTTGTAGTAAATAATGATTCTTGTTCAGCACAGCCTAAAAATTAAAACTAGACCTGTCGAGCATTAAATTCTATAATACTTCTTAACTCTTCGAGTTTGAAACTCTCTATGCAAATAACAATTGACCTAGCTTCAATTGTGAATTTTGACCAACTGAGAGGGAGAGATTTTCTGTAACCAAAATTTTTAAGGCACATTAGCAAAGGAAAGATTTGGGTCACAAATTACCATGATCTAATTGAAAGGCACAAAAAGGTTTGTGTGGCTAATGGCCTACTCTTGTGCATATGAGTCAGGAAGATAGCAGCAGATCAGGAGAACATAGAGAGATGAAATAGGCATGTTGCTGGTAGACAAAATTTAACATAGAGAAAAGAGAAGTAATGCATTTTGTAAATGTGGCAAGGACAGACATTATAGATTTTATAAGCTTAATGGTACAATTTTGAAATGGATGCAGGAACAGAGATATTGGAAGTTTCTGAAAACAAGTCTTTGAAGATGGCAGGAGAAGCTATTAGTCTTTTTTTAACATCAACGTATGCAGACATGTTTTGATACACCTCCAGTCTCCAGGTGAGACTTGAATCCAGACCTTCTGGCTCAGAGATAAAGTCTTCAGGGACAGCTGTAGTGACCCTAAAAATAATTTTTAATCAACCTGTTCAGGCATGTTAGGACATACCCCAAGCAGTTCAGAGTGGAACCAATACTCTTTGACTCAACAATAGGGACAATACCAATGTGTTAGAAATGCCTGAAAAGGAGAAGTTAATACGCTGTTACAGAAAGAACCATTGAAAGCAATTAAGTTAAGCTAATTACTTATAGATCACTAATTAAGCCTCAGTTGGAATTTTGTATCCTATTTTGAACATCACACTTTAAAAAGGATGTGAAGGCTGTGCCAATAGGAAATAGGAGAATTGTCTTCAAAGATCTGTGTTCATAAACCTCCAAATCTCCAAACTAGCTAATAGGGACTGAGGAGAGAGAAGTTGGAATAATGTTCCTTTAAGGAGAGAAGGTTAAGGAGAAATTCACGAGAATTGTTCAATTGACCTTTATTGATTGAAAGTCTTTGGTAAAAGTACCAGAAGGAGAGGTAAAATGGCCTCCTTTGGTACTTTATTGAGTAGAATCTTACTAAAAATTGGCTCAGCGTCAATTTCGGGGAACATCATGGAAGGTTTCACTTAATGAGTTCTATCATGTTATTTCACACAATTCGCTGCACCTCTCCTCATTACGTATACAGCAGACCTCAATGACACTCCTCTCACTGGGATTTCACAATACACGCAGGGAGGGAAAGGGGACATTTCAATGCAAATAGAATCTCACGTTCATAAAGGTAATTTTACTTTACATCATCATCTGCCTGATTAACTCACTGTCAAGCTACTGAGGCTACCTGTCCTCAGTGCTATTCCATGTTAAAAACCCTCTCTGAAGAGTGTAATTCTTTCTCCAATGGCCAGACAAGCATGATATCTTGTAATTTTGTAATGTATGAGTATCATATGCCGAAAAGCCTTCAAATAGGAGAGAATGTTAATCTTCATTAACTACCAGCAAAAGTGAAGAAAGAACAAACAAAAAAGCTGCATTAGCACCTGGTATTTTTGAGGCTTGCATTTCAACCAACAAAATGTTTACAAGCAATGACTGATCACTTCACACAACTCTGATCTGTTGGAACCAGGCGTCAAATAAGCCTGTCTGGCTTGTGACACAACGTGCAGTCTGTGGATCATGTATAGATTGGTTGTTAGTGATTAGACCACTTTTTAGTTACTTAGAAAGTCTTTTGTTGTGCTTTGTGTTGCACCTCAGCCCCACACTCCTGATCTTTGGGCAACCGGTGTGGAGGGGTATGGGCAAGTCAGAGGACTTTCTCATGGGTCTGTTCGTGAGCCTGGCCAAGTTGGCTATAAACAGGTCCAGGCAGTGGGCTGTGGAGAGAGAGTTATATCTATCAACTGTCTTACCTTCTTCCACAGCTATGCTCATACACAGGTGTCCTTGGAGAAGGTGCACACTCTGTCCACCAATACTCAATGTCTTTAGAAAGAAATGGGCACCATAGAGGGCACAGTGCTGTATCTCCGCCTCCAAACCCATTCTGATTGGGCCCCTACCCTTTTTCCCCTCATCTTTGATGGTTTGCATTGCCCTTTTCGGGTTTTGCATGTACAGTGTCCAATTGGTCACACAGGTGATTTACTGGTGGTAGTTAATAGAAGGGAAAAAAACACCACGGCAATTGGGTAATGCCATAAAAAGCCATTTCAGTTGTGTGTGATAAAACTTATGGATATTAAATAAAGCAGACCCAGAGATGGGTCTGCAGAACTGTCTGTCCCAGACTGGGACAAGTCTATGTACACCACGGGTAATGGATCTATTTTGATGCTCAACAATAAACCATGTTCGTTTCCAGTTCAGACTTCCTGAGTCATTATAACTCTTCGAGTTTGGGTCATGGCCATTTGGTTGAAGCACACACAGTGTGTTTTCCACAGAAATTGCTGGCACATGGTGTCGGTGTGCAACTGATGTCCCATGGTGCTGTACAGCAACCTGTCCACCCTCTTGGCTTGTCACTACTAGTTTTGAGTCTGCGCTGAAACGCGAGATAAGACAGGAGTAGTATAAACCTGTAAGTTCTGAATGAGGGCACCTACTCCAATGCATAAGATGACTACCTGCCCCATACACAAAGCAGCCTGCCAGCACCATTAGAATGAAAGCTCCAAAATGCAGACTAAAGGGGTGAACTGTATTATAAGTGAGTCAGAGATCTGCAATGATGATGTGGTGAGGATCCTGTTTGTCCAGTGACAACTGTGGTCTGGGGGTGCAGGCAGTAATTATCCATAGATTGAGCCCATAAATGTTGAGGAATTCAGGTAGGATGGAAGCCAAAAGAAGCAAGCAGCCATATTGTGAAAAAGATTCAACAAAGTTTCAGGAGGACCTGGACAGCCTTGGTGAATGGGATAGATCATGGAAAATGGAATATAAAGTAAATAAATGTGAAGTTATTAACTTTGCAGAGAAGAGGTTGAATATTTCTTAAAATGACAAATCGGGAAATGAGTATGCAAAAGGAACTGATGTCCTTGACCATGAGCTTTTAAACAATAGTACGCAGGTGCAGCAAGTAATCAGAAAGACAAACAGTATATTGGCATTTATTTCTTGGAAATTTGAGTGCAAAACTTGCTGCAGTTGTTAAGAACTTTGGTGAGACTTCATTTGGAGTTTTGTATAAATTTTTGGTTTCCTTATCTAAGTGAGGATATACTTGCCTTACAGGGAGTGCAACAGAGGTTCACCACATTAATCCCTGGGATGGCAGGACTGTTTTACAAGGAGAGATTAGAGAATAGAGACTTTGTTTCCTCAGAGTTTAGAAGAATGAGGGGTGACCTTATTGAAATTTGGAAAATTATTACATGGTGTGACAGGGTGGATGTAAATAGGATGTTTCCCCTAGCTGGTGATGCTGGGACCAGGGGGTTTAAAGCTCAAGATATAGGAAAGGCCATTTAAGATGACGAGAAAGCATTTCTTCACTCAGAGGGTGGTGAATCTTTGGAATTCTCTACCCCAAAAGTCTGTGGAAGCTCAATGAATAAGCAGGTTCTAGACAGAAATTGATAAGTTTCTGGAACTGATGTCATTAAGGGAAATAGAGATAGTAGTGTGAGAAAGTGGCATTGAAGAGATGATCAGTCATGATCTAGAATGCTGGGACTGGTTTGATGGGCTGAATAGCTTACTCCTGTTCCACTGTTTCTCCCATAATAAAGCAGCATTTGTTAGCAGCAGCACCTAGATAACGTTCAAACTTAGGCTAATTGATATGAAAGCTACCTCATATTATTGAAATTCTAGCAAGTCCACCAGAAATACGAGGAAGTCCATCCATCTTCTTTTGACCTCAAATGATAACCATTGCTGATTTGCCCACCAACAAAATCCTGAATGTCTCTATTAACCAGAAGCTGAATTGGGCCAGCAATATTAAGCATAGCTAGAGAAACCAAGTAGAGACTGGGTATTCACCCAGTACAGATGATTTTGCTCAAGTCCTGTCCTTCCCATTTATTCAATCCACCCTTTCCATAAATAGTGCAATGTGGCTGCATAGCAGGGTATTTTTTAAAGTGTTAATAAATCCCTCATTGAAATATAACATTTAAAGAAAGAAAAATCATGAATTTTCATGAACTGTATGTGTTGATCCACTCTTCACATGAACAATTTCATATTGTTATGTGTAGTTAATAAGAGGTTCATAGCTGAGATTTAAATTGTGTTCATTCAGCATATCAGCAGAACCATGAATGTGAAAATATAATTGAGGTATTTGGAAATCTAGACCTTTCAAGTGACAATATAATATAGCTCAATATGGAGGATCCCAAAACCTGTCAGAATTTAAAAGCCTTGCTGTCAGAAGTTTGAATTGGAGATTAAACTTTATTTAACACTTTCTTTAATCCTTTCCTCACAAATAACTCCTTAAAATTCATATGGGCCCTTGGCCAACCTGCAAGCAGTTTGGGTCCCCCACCTCAAAAGGTCACAAGCTCAAAAACATTTCAGTTTCAACTGATATTTGAACGTTCCTGTCCTCATTTGGCAGGTTTTACCAGTTCTTGAAAGATCTAGCCCACAAAACACTAAACAGCCCCTCACAGATGCAGAAAAACTTGTAGGACAACTTCATCCTACAGGAGCTAAGCTCCTGTTAAATTGTTAAGAAACCAATAAGCAAGATCTGTCTTACACCCCAAATGGAAGGAGGAAAAATTTGCTAGTCAGAGAGCCTACACCTTTATATTACTTAAACACAAAGAAGTTAAAATATTCTTCAGTTGGCCAAAAAAGGTGCAAGTTTTGCTCTTATTCTCAGAGAGTATATTCCTGTCACTGACAAGACCTGGCTCAATCTTCTAGGATTTCAAGTCTCCTTTGGCAGGTAGAAAATAAATGTGGAACACTGGCTGTACCTCAGTGACTGAGACAGCCACCCAGGGTAGAACTTCCCCAGCTCAGCAGGATAGACACCAAGGTCAGTGAATTAATACCAACAGCTGGATGCTAACATTAAGGCTGGGAGAAAGAATTGTATATATATCAGCACTACAGCAGCCAAACAAAGAAACAGCTTGCAGCAACAGGACGCTGGTGAAATAAGAAACAAATCAAGTAAATTTATTATTTATGAAGAACAGCCAATAGGATCATTATCCCAGACGTGATTTTTTTATGAATTGTATCACATACAGGTTATGTTCTATCGGCTGGAGTTTTTGATTGCGTTTTTCTTATTGAGAATGTATACACTCGTGTTTTAATCACTAAATCTTTCCACTTCTCCTACTCGCTCTCCTCACTTAAGGACGTTCTTAGAACTTACTACTTTGATCAAATGTTTAGTCACGCCTTCTTCTTTAGCTACATGCCAATTATTATCTGATTATGCTCATCCCGTGAAGCCCCTTTGGGAGGTTTTCTTACATTAAAAAGGACTTGTATAAATACAAGTTGTTATATATGTTGCATTAAATAGGGTGGGCACTCCCTGAGGCAATCCTATTAACTAGTCAGTTTCTTGGAACACTCCCTTTAGACAGAACAATTCACTACTAATAAGCCTCACAAGTGATACTCCCTTGAAACAGTTCACTTTTGTTAAAGAGTATCAACATTTTTAAGTTTTTTTGTTTCCTGGTCACTAACACCAGTATCTTTCTGATATCATAGAAATTTATACCATATATATTATGCAACATATTTCTCAGAAACATAGTCCCAGATTCATTAAAATGCATATGCATGCTCTGAAACAATGGTTCCGCTTGTGCTTAGAAATAACACCAAGATCAACTGATACATCAACAGAAAACAGACACCAAAACTTAATCAAAACATGCATGTGTTAACATCTAAGGCCGCAAAATTAAAATGACCCCTCTTTCAAACTTATTCATACAACCAAACTTTTAACAGTATTACCACTGAGTTCAAGTACTGAATAACCAAAAGCAGAAGAAATCTGCCTGACTAAATAAAACACATCAGGTCAATTTTTTTTGCAAGGGTTCTTCAAGAGATTTGAGGGCTACTTTTTGATTTTTGGTGTCTACCTCTTGTCTCTCAGGGTCTCCTATTTAATTCTCACTAACTCTCATTACATGCTGCAATCATGTAGTAATGTTACCTCGTGAACTTCAGTTGAATTTTGATAGGATTTTCATCTTTGGAATAATATGGCACAATTGCCAAATATGGTACATAGTGTAAATTAAAACTTTTAACTTGGAATCCATAAATAGGATGTTTTTATTTGTTATAAATAAATCTCTCAAACTCCAGACACTCGTGTTCCTCTTCCCAGTTGCTTGCCTCCCACTCCCTCAGCAGACGTGGGATCCACAACTGCCACTTAACCCACATGCAAACATTCTGTGATGGGTTGTTAAGTAGCATGTCAAAACTTACTGTTTCTTCATATTTGACAGGCACCTTAATACTTGGTCATGCACAACTGAAAAAACTACCAGAAAGCAAAATATGATTATTTTTAAAAATAACTTTATTTTAAAAATGTGATTTTTAAATTTAAAAAAGACTTAAGGAGAAGTAAGTGATAAATCAAAATAGTGCATTTTCTCAAATCTTGAGTGTAAAAATAAAGCAACATTAGAGGAATGATGCCACGATAGCCAGCACCTCCATATGTCCCCTATTTCCATGGTTGCAGTTTGAGTCCAGAACACCCCAAGCCCTCCTACAACCTCCGGCCAGCTGCAACTTCTGTTCCGCCCAAATGTGCACGCACTTTGTTTAAGTGGGCCGAATGAGGGCTCCCACAGGCCAGCTCAGATTTTTTGAAATCCTCCTCTTGCCCAGGACCAACCAGAATACCTCCTCCAATCACAGATTTCCTACTTCCCTTCCTTGTTGCTCCTCCCCAATCAACCACAGATGTGTTCTCCTCAGGAGCAGCAAGAGTGGGAGAGAAAGAACCAGAGATCGTAGAAGCACAAGAAAGACAGAATTTCTGATTGGAGGAAATCTGTCCGCTGCCCCTGTGTATTTCAAGTTCTGATAAATCACTTTACAATCCTTTCACATCTTCAGTTTACAATACAATCAGATAAGATGAATGGAGTGAAGCACTCTTCTACAATGGCACAATCACACTAAAGTGGTGTCTGGAAACAGATCATGTCCATCAATTGGCATGAGCATAAAAAAAATGTGACATCCAACATTCAACTTGCGTCAGAGAGTTAGGCAGTGAACTTAACCAAAAAAGCTAAAGATATATGAAGATTAAACAGGATTTAAAATTTGCTCAGAAATGAATTGACTATCACAAATCACCAAATGATATGTGCTGCAGAGAGAACTCTGTTCATTCTTTAAGTCTATATTTTCATAAAAATGTTGAACTTGGCAACTACGTCATGCTGAAAACACTATGTTGCTAGTACCAAGTGAACCTAGTCAAACCATCTCAACTAAACCACCTGTTGAAAATAAACTGGAAACATTGATCAAAACTGTTTTTAAGAGTGTATCACAACATCTAAACCAGAGTACATTCCAGCCACATTGGTCAAGAGTAACAAAAGAATATTTATTCTCTGTTAAGAAAAATAAAGACTAACATTTTATGGCCAACATAGTTTCATTTTTCTAATAGCAGTTAACAGCTATTTTTAGTGCTTTTGTACTTCATTGACAGTAGAAATACTCTTTGAGAATTACAGCTAAATCATTATCATCTTTGTTAATGAAATAATTTTCCATGTCATCTAACCTGTAACATGCATGAAACAGGTTCATAATTCTATTATCACTAACCTTTTTTCCTGTAATTGATGAAACAAGCTGAAGTAAGGTGCTCGTGTGATTGCAGCAGCCATTCTGGATTCTAGTGCTGAACTCCCAGTAATTTTGGTACTATATATTCCAGCTGCAAGACATCACATTAAAACATTTTTGAAAATCTGCTACTGAGCAAGTTTAACCTGACATTTTTCAGTGAAAAATTAATGTGGTCATTCAACTAAATATGTAAATATCAAGAACTTAAGCACATCAAAGTGTAGTCTAAAATATATTGGAGATGAATCTCTCCAAATGGCACTTCCATGAATAAGATTGAAAATCAAATTTAATACATATCATTATATATATTTAGTGGCTTTTATAAAATAATAAAATGTTATAGAGCCCAAAAAAGATAGCTGCTATAAAACAGAATGAGTAAGTTGACTGTTCCTAGACATTTCTAGCAATTACGAGGACAAAAACTAACTCATCTTTAGAATGTCAAACATTCATCCATATGAGCATTCCAGTCAAACAAAATGAACGATGTCTACCTCAGCAACTTCTGGAAAGGAAATTATTGAGATGGCATGAACAGCTTTCATAGTTATCTGCTACAAATACAATCAGAACAGCAAAATCAAGCTCACCCAGCTACTGAATGGCTGAGATAATTCATACTGAGGGAAACTACTGGTTTGTTTGATTCACCTTTAATTATACAATTATTGACTTCTTTCCTTATTCTGCTTGTAACACCAGAACAGAATGTAGATAGCAGCTCCAGGTTTAGTTCACAATTGCCTCTGACCTCACTTACTTTGAAAAGTCTGATTTTTGGAAGGAATCCGAGATTTCATCTGCGAAGTGAACCAATTCCACAGTTACAACTGCTGCCCTTTTCAGCGAAAATTAGACTGCAGAGGCGCTACAATAAGGACCTCTGTGCACAATCTCTTCAAATGTACGACCACTGGAAGCTGACTCACTGGACTCTCGGATTCATGTGAATAATTAATATGCAATTTGTAAGTTCTCTCCTTTATTCCCCTTTCTTTCTTGGATGCAAATGTTTGTGATGTGTACTGCATGTCACTCCCCATGTATTGAATGCATTAATAAACACTACTTTGTTTTAACTCTAAATAATTTGAATTGGGTCATTTTTAAATTGGATTTCACAAACAGGGTTTGAGGGAAACAAATCACTTCGCATTTTCCTTTCCTTTCTTAAAAAGCAAGGCAAATAAATTAAAAACCAACCCTGTTATGGACAGAAAGAAAATCAGTTAAATTAATTTAATACACCTCTCACTCTTGTTCCTGTCAGGTGCTGACTAAATACAAATTGCTTCAGTTGTCAGTGAAGAGTCTTCAAAATGGGCAAAATCAGTCTTAACCTTAAATGCTTCTTTAGCCACATTTTGTACTGGAGACCATCTTAGACTCAGACTGGCAAAAGTAACTTCCACCCAGAGGATCATAAAAAGCTGACTGACATTTAAATCAACAGCTGGTATTCATTGAGACTGCATGTCATTTTCCTGAAATATCATTCTCCTTACAACAATTACAAATTGTTGCAGGAAGTTTCAATCGCTGTTTAAAGCTTTTATTCTTGCTGCAGAAAGTTGAAAGAAGACTTTTGAAACATCACAAAAGACTTTCTGGGAAACTGTGCCAAGCTTTCACCAACACTAAACTCTTGTCTGGAGTTGAAAAATTTATCAATTACTTCCCAATTTCCATTTTTCTGTCACTGTCATCTGGCTCATCTCTGACTTCCCTTCCTTGACTTCACTGTTCCATTTCTGCGGCCAGACTGTCCACCAATGTCTAGTACAACCAATCAGCTCCCACAGTTACCTCAACTACACCCGATACCATGCTTCCTGCAAGAATTCCATTCCACTCTTCCAGTTTCGCAGTCTCATCTGTTCTAATGATGCCAGCTTCCAACAGGGTGCCTCCAACATGACCTCCTTTATCATCAACAGAGGATACATCCCACCGCACCCCCCCACCCCCCACATTGTGACTGTCAGGGCCTTCAGCCGTGCCCAACTCATCTCCTGCACTTCTGCCTTTACCCCTTCTCCTACCTTCCAGAAAAACGATGGGGTTCTCACGGTCCTTCCTTTCCACTCTACCACTCTCTCTACATTCAAAGAATCATCATCTATCATTTTAATCACCTCAGAAGGATGCCACTACCAAAAATATCTTCCCCTCCCCTCCACTGTCAGCATTCTGCAAGAATCCTACCCTCAGTGATACCTTGGTCCTCCATCACTGCTAACACTTCCTCACTCCCCCATGACATCTTGCCATGCTTACCCGTTTACCTTCTCTCTTCTCACTGTCCAAGGCCCCAAACACATCTTCCAGGTGAAGCATCATCCTACTTGTAGTTCTGAATAATATCAACAGCATGGGTTCAATTCCCTCACCAGCTGAGGTTAAATGAAGGACTCTCCTTCTCAACCTTTTCCTTCACCTGAATTGTGGTGATCGTCAGGTTAAACCACCACCAGTCATCTCTCTAACGAGACAGCTGCCCTGTGTAATTACCATTACTTCTTTCAATCTAACCTACTGTATTTACTGCTCACATGTGGGCTCCCTGACTTTGGCAAAATGAAATGCAGACTTGGTGACCACTTTGTGGAACACTTCCACTCTGTCTATTGGAATGACCCGAATATCCTAGTCACTTTAATAAGCCATCTTCCTCACTCTCAAACATTTCTGTCCTAGGCCTCGAGGAACATTACGTCATTTTCACCTTAGGTCTTTATAAAGTCTCAATACTGGATTCTATAACTTCAGAAACTGACCACATTATGTACGTTCTCCATTACTTTTGCACTCTCTCTCACTCCTTGCCCCTCACAGCTATGCCTTGTTTTGTCTAGTTTACTTTGCTCTTAGTAGAGAAGATGCATTATCTCCCTTTCACATCTGAATTTACATACATTTTTAGATCTCTTTTTCTGTTTTTCTACTACCATCAATACTTTGGTCTATTGCACTGGGTCTCCACCTGTGCCAAAAGTATATATACAAAAAAATTCATAACCTTTCACTTCTGACGAATCATACCAGGCTTGAAACATGAACTCGGTTTCTCTCTCCATAGATGCTCCCAGACCTGAGTTTCTCTTGCATTCGGTGTTTGTTTAACAGATCTTTTCTGGAAAATTTTCTCAGACTTTATCTAAAAAGAGGAAGTGTTGTGCTTCTCTATCTTAAAGGAATTACCCAGAGAAAGAAAGACCAAGTTATCAGCATCTTGACACTTGCCTACTTAGTTTCGCAGAGAATAGGAATTGAAGCTGACCAGAGCAGCACAAGCTGGTGCAGAAGACAGTGATAGGGGAACAGAAACACAAGGTGAGTTCTTTTCCTTTGTGGATAGAGGACTCCCAGCCTGCTTTGGATCTCCTCCACCAGAGCCTCCACTGCCATATCTGAGAATATGTGCACCCTCATTCAATCCTTGTCATTTTGAAACCTGTTGCTGTGCATCAGTCATCACACTCCAAATCTTCAGTTGAAGCAGGTGTACGGAATCCACGTATACTGCTGTTTCGTAAGAAATAATGTCTGCATGAGTGCACGTCTCTGATTTAGTACCTTCAGGAAAGATCAAATTCTAGAAATCACTAATTGTTACCAAAATAACTTGCTAAAACCAAAGTTTTGAAGAGTAATGTCTTTTTAGCACCATCAATTTAATGCCTATTTTCATCTTTTCGCCAAAATAATCCTCAACATTTTCACATTATTAAAGTGGAAAATAGATCATTACTGATTGACTGCCTGTACCTAATAACATTTGCATGATTGTAGGAAGGGAATACTGATAACTTTCTTCTTACCATAGAGTTCATCTCTGAGTTTCAGTATTCTGGTAAATATGCCCATCTGTGGCAAGAGGTCATCTAATACCTGAAACACCAAGTTCATTCTTTCCTCTGTTGGTTTTTTGAAAGACAGTTCCTTTTTATCCTCAATCAGACGTACAAGGTACTGATTAGCTGTTCAAATTTTGAAAACAAAAAAAAGTGTTTAATGAAACAGTGCTCTCCATAAAATTCAGACAAGGTGAAGTTATCCAATTTGGAAAGATCATTTGGATTGGATTGCATCTTCTGAAAAGAAACATGCATTACATAGTTAATCAATACATTGCTCAGAAAGTTTTTTGAAGTGCTTTACATGTAATAAATTAATTGAAAAAGCTGCAGCAACAAGTTTCTTTTCAAAAATAATCAAATTAATTTGAAGATCCCCAAAAGGTACTTACTGGGAGTTACAGGAGGCCTTGGCCTGTGTCCTGTAAAAGGGAACACATGGTGTCTGCCAGGGTGGTTGACACTTGCCATAACTGATAGATATCAGAGGTAGCAGAATGCATGATTGATACCAAAGACCACATTTTAAAACAGAATTAAAACCAAGAACTGCAGATGCTGGAAATCTGAAACAAGGGTCACTGGATTCGAAACATAAACTCTGTTTTACTCTCCACAGATGCTGCCAGATTAGCTGAGTTTCTCATCCAAATCAAAAACGGTAAGCACAGGATTTATATTTCCTTTCATTTACAGTTTAATATACGTACATATTTAGAAAGTTGAACTCCTCTATGATGTTTAGTGGACTTAAAGGTTGCAGGTCTTCTCCAGAAAGGTACATTTGCCAAATTTGCTGATGACAAAGATAGATAGGAAAGTAATTTGTGAAGAGGACATTAGGAAGTTTCAAAAAGAAATGGATAGGTTAATAAGTGGGCACAGTTTTCGCAAATGGAGTCTAATATCCAAAATCGATAAAATTGTAAATTTTGGCTGGAAGAATGAAAAAGAAGCATATTCTCCAAAATGATCAGAAATTGCAGAATTCTGAGATACATAGGGATCTGAATGTATTCATGCTAGAATCACAGTATTCATGCTTGAATCACAAATGGGAGGTTATGCTTCAGTTACAGTTCTTGGTTTTAATTCTGTTTTAAAATATGGTCTTTGGTATCAATCATGCATTCTGCTACCTCTGATGTCTATCAGTTATGGAAAGTGTCAACCACCCTGGCAGACACCATCTGTTCCCTTTTACAGGACACAGGCCAAGGCCTCCTGTAACTCCCAGTATGGTGAAACTGCATTCTGGAGTATTGTGCATAGTATTGGTCACCTTTATTTAAAAGGGAGAATGTAAACGTGTCAGAGACAATTCAGAGTAGGTTTACTATACTAAGAGGTGGAATAGACAGATTGTCTTATGAAGAGAGGTTGAACAGACAAGTCAAATTTCTGCTTAAGTTTAAAAGAGTAAGGGGATTGAAACAAAATCCTGAGGGGTGTCAACAGGATAGACGTGAAAAGATGTTTCATCTTATAGGAGAATCTAGAACTAGAGGTGATTGAATTAAAGAAAAAAAAAAAATCAGACACTCATTTAAGATAGAGATTAGGCAAAAAAAGTTCTCTCAGAGGGTGTTGGTCTTTAGATCTCTCTTCCTGAAAGGAAGTCAAAGCAGAGTCCTCGGATATTTTTAAATGCTAGAGATAGACTGTTCTCGTTAAGCAAGAGGGTGAAAGGTTATCAGGGAATAAGCAGGAATATGGATTTGAGGTTACAATCACATCAGTCATAATCTTATTAAACTGCTGAGCAGGTTCAGGACTTTAATGTCCATCCAGGACAAGACAGGCTGATTAAGTGAACATATAAATATTGTCATTTGCAGCACATATCCTCACATTCAAATGTAAAAAAAACCTAGAAACTATTGGTCTAGCACATAACACCTCCATTAAGATGGTAGAGAAGAATTTCACGTGACTATGCTAAGCTTATATAGATTAGTATTGTACTGCATGCTTTTACACCACATAAATCCTGGTTCTCCATTCCAAACATTTTTTTAAATTCACTCACAGGATGTGGGCAACACTGGTTAGACAAGCATTTATAGTTGTCTTTGCGAAGGTGATGGTGAACTGGGTTCTTGAATTGCTGCAGTCCATTTGGTGTACACACATTCACAATGCTGTTGGGGATGGAGTTCCAGGATTTTGACCCAGTAATACTAAAGGAATGGCAATATATTTCCAAGTCAGAAAGATGAGTGGTTTGGCAGGGAAACTTGCAGGTGGTGGTGTTCCCATGCTGCCCTTCTCCTTCTAGATGGAAGTGATTGTGGATTTGGAAAGTGCTGTCGAAGGGTCTTTGGTGAATTTGTGTAGGGCATCTTGTAGTTGGCATATGCTACTGCTACTGAGCATTGATGGTAGCGGGAGTGAATGTTGTGGATGTGGTGCCAATTAAGTGGGCTGCTTTGTCCTGAATGCTGTATGCTTCTTGAGAGTTGTTGGAGCTGCACTCATCCAGAAAATTGGGGAGTATTCCATCACTTTCCTGACATGTGCATTGTAGATGCTGGCAGGATTTGGGCAGTCAGGAAGCGTGTTATTTGATGCAAGATTTCTCGCTTCTGACCTGCTCAGGTCGCCACAGTATTTGTATGACAAGTCCAGTTCAGTTTCTGGTCAATGGTAACTTGAAATCATGATGCTGTCAGACTAATGTTATAGGTTACATTATTCTACACTGACCAATTCTACATCATGAGTGTGAGCATCACGTTCTAACTGGAATTAGTGTATGCAAGTATACTATCTATTGGAGCTTCAAATCAAACCTTGTTGACCTCAGCAGAACAAAACAAAAAGGGAGGTTTGTGATGGAAGAAGCCACAAAAGTCATCAACAGCAAAAGGACACACTGCTTTTCATGTGCTGCTGACTTTTTTCTCATTCACCCATTCCGGGGCTGGAGAAGACCGCAGTAACCAAAAATATATTTGCAAAGCACTTCTTTCCCCATTACAATTTTGCTCTAATTAACATTGATATTTATTCATGATAATGAGTAAAAGGGCTCTTGGATAATTGGGCAGAATAAGGTAATTCTTTTTCTTTGCAGTTGCTTTCTCCTGCAAGTTGGTGAAAGCACCACACTATAAATAGAGCTGCTTAGTGTGCAAGAAAGTAATCAGTACACAACAGAGATCATTTGAACTGTGGAGAAACAACAGTTCTATCAACATAGCAAACTTTTTTTTTCCCTTTCTCCTACATTTTTAGTAAGTTGAGGATGTCATTTTTTGAAATGTTTACATAAGTAACATCCATGATGTGAGAACATAGTATATTCATGCCTTGGCAGCGGATTTATTTACTGAATCATCAACTGGTCACCCACGTATTTTTTTTTTAAATGTATGGCCTTACTAGCTAGCTAGTTAGCAGTATACATTAAAAACTGTAATTTACAACAAAAGTGCTGTTAAGGTTATAAATTGGTAACAAAATACAATGAAAGGAGCTGCATATATTATTTTTCCATTGCAAAATTAATGTGAGTTTAGGTTTCCCTGAAGCAACGATAAAAACAACTTATAACTATTGTAACAAGAAAAATAATTCCTTGTCGCAGTCAAGCTCACCTCTTGCCGAAAACTAAAAATCCTGGTTTTGTGGGAACTTGACCACACCCATTCAGGCTGCTTCTATTGTTCGAACTTTTAAAAAAACATTGGCTTTGGCAGACTGCTCAGTACCTCTGCCTTAAGACCTCTCTTCCAAAAAAAGCACAAAATGCACCTCCTAAAACCACAGTATCATCAGATATTCAAATTAGAATTTTTGAAAACAAGGAACACTGGTCATTTCATGTCTCACCATTGAACCCAAGGGTTATTACAAAAAGGAAGAATGGAATAAATGCCACAAACCTAACTGATATCTTTATTTTGAAGACTGCATATGATTCCCTTAAAGTTTTCCTTACCTGGTGAGATTGTCCCAAGTATGACATTAGAATCCAATGGTGCAAGATTTCGAGATTTTTTCTTGAATGCCATTGTGAACAAAGAAGCAGTCACTCAGTTTTGAGGAAATTGCAATTGTACAACTAAAACAAAAGAAAAAGATAAATTATTATGCAAGATGTTATGTATTTAAGGCACTTCTACTTAAAACTGTTTCAATATTAAATCAGATCACATCGAAGGCCATAAAAATCTCAAATTTTTCACCTTAGCTCCTTCTAAAGTGGAATCACTTGCATTATGATCTGATATGACTATCTTTCATCATTTTGAGAACCTCTATAAAATCTCCTCTCTGGCTGTTCTCCTTTAAGTACAATAGAGTCAGCTTCAATCTACGCCTGTAACTGAAATCATTCATTGCTGAAACTCTTCGATAATCACTGGTGTTCACTCACTCATCGCCTTCTCATCCTTTCTAAAATGTGGTGTGCAGACCTGAACACAATATTTCACTTGAGGTAGAATCAGTGTTCAAAAAAAGTTCACAATAACTTCCTTGCTTATGTATTCTATGTCTGTATTTATAAAGGCTAGATCATTTATGCCTTATTGACTGACTGTTTTTCCATGTTACACCTCACAGGGGCACCATGCTGAAAATCAAGCCCTGCTATTCCCAGAGCCATCATAAAGGTTAACCTTTTTTTTTATTAAATCTTCAAAATTCCCCAATTTACCTGCATTTTAGACCCGGATTGACAGAAAGTACAGACCAGGTTTCCATACAAAAATTGCTATTTATTACAAGTAAATAGATTCCAGCAGCAAGTAAACAATTACGAACCATCGACATATAACTCTACTCGTTAGGATTATAATCTCATTGTAAAACTAACCACACACACACACACACACACACACACACACACACACACACACACAC
>NC_063351.1:36986487-37000650 GCF_021869965.1 Rhincodon typus | reverse complement strand
ACACACACACACACACACACACACACACACACACACACACACACACAAATAAAAGAAATCTGAGTGTTATGGGCGGAGGGGAAGACCGGAAATGCTGTTCAATTGTCCTGGTCAACAGGGTTTGTTGAGATGAACTTTTTGCCTCATTACGACCTGCTGCTCTTCAATCTTACTGCTCCAGGCACTTATGCTTGCTTGCAGGAGGCACAGGCCGACTAGTTTACATGTATAAAGTCTCTGACTTACTGGTTACAAAGCTACAGCTTACTGAAACTGATAAGGGAAATAAACTGGCTTTCCATAGCCTTGAGGTTTTTTTAAATACTGCAGAGTAAAAAAAAAGCTCATTCTGAGAATCTGTTAATGTCTTTCTATAAGTTGTTGCAATCCTAGGTATTCAGTACTTCCCTCAAATCGGATTTAACAATAATGTTATCAATTCCAAAAACAAAATATTTACTTACTTTGCAAATAACAAAACTTGCACATAACACTATGGCCACCTGTCACGTGTGCAAGTGGAATTAAGCTCATAGGAGACATAACCATTGTTTTGTTTCTGCATTTTGAAGTGTTTTCATGCAAGATTCTGATATTTTAGAACCCTTTGATCGAAAGGGCAAATTTTTCCTGTCTTTGTTCCATTGAATTTTGAATGATCCCTTGATCAAATTCTTAAATAAAGTTATAGAGTGGAATCATGAACAGTAAGCTGTTTCATTTCATTTCTATTGATCCACAGACTGCTTAATATGACAGTTAGCTACACTTTATTCCTACTTGGTGAATTTATGTTTCAAACTTCAAGTTGAGTATCTGATCAAGGGATCACTGACATTGAAAAATGTCATCATGCCACAGAATCCCTGTAGGTTCAGTATGATAGTAGAGAGGCCCAAAACAGGTCCAGTCTTTATATGCAAAGCTTGATAAAGGGGTATTGTACACATTCATACTGCTGTTCTACAGCTTTAGCAGGCTTTATGAGAGTCTACAGGACAGCCTTCAAAATCCAAGCAATTGTTTTCACGGCAAAAAAAAACTGAGAATTAAGAACACTTCACTTTGATTTCAGATCACACCATTTATCCTGCATGAATTGAACGTAAGCATTAAGAAGGCATCAATATTTGGCCCATTTGCGGAATACCAGTACATATTAGAACATTCTTTCATTTAAATCAGTGACAATAATTCTGAAAATACACATGAACTCAAATTTTTGAGCACACTTTCATGGTACACAGGAAAGCATGTGATATGAAATCAGATACAAAGCGTGGTATTCTGAAATTTCAGTATTATGTGTGCAGTGAAATAAAATTGTTACATATTGAAGATTCTGCTGTTGGTCAATGACAAGCCTAATTAAAGCTACAAAACAAATATTTGTACACTTTATTTAGGGAAGTTTGATGAAATAGATATATTAAAATAAACCTATATATACTGATCGTAAAATGTTATTGAAAACCTAATTTATGTAATTACCTAATTAGGACATATGGAATTAGATCCAGTGCTAGGCACAACAACATTCTTAGTGTTAGTTTGATTCAGCAGTCATTCTTGTTTAACACCAGAGGTTAAAATGTCACTCAGACAGCGTCCAGTGATATACTTTTCTAGTCAGAGTTTTATTTCAGCTCACACAGCCCAAACTCCAACACCACTGATTACTTACAAATAGGAAACAAGTACTGTTAAGTACATGTCCAATTTTCCCCATCATCTGCTCCCTAATTCATTTGATCTCGGGCATCCTTGCCAGATCTTACTAGATGATAACAGATTTCACTTTTTTTCTTTAACAGTAACAAGTATAATGATAATGAAAATAAACAAAAATTACTAAATGACAGTAGGTTGTGCCGACTAACTATGCATTATATTCAGGCTTTCATTTTTTAACATTACAGATCCAAATATCCCTTGTACAGATTTTTTTTTGTGGTGTTTCTTTTCGCTTGCACCTTTCTATGTAAAGCAATCAGACTGCTGCTATCCACCAATTACAATTTTGAGATTTGTCCTTCCTCCACATCTGATTTGAAATTGCAATATTAATACTTAGATCTTTGCTCATTCACACATTTTGCTGAATGTAGATTATCCCACAGTGACTTATCCATGATGTAGGACTCAATGAGTATTATTGCTGAATCCTCTACAATTTTTTTCCAATACTTTCGTGAATAAAAACACCATATCCACTGCCCAACAAGAGCATGAGTTTCTGCTGCCAAGGTACTTTGATTACTGTGATCATTTACCTCCCTTGTCCAAAAGAGAAACTTGATTTAATTTATTATTGTCACATGTACCTAGGTACAGTGAAAAGTTTTTTATTTTGCGTGCACTACAGACAGATCATACCATACAAAGTGCATTAGGGTAACAGAACAGAGCTAAGAATACAATTTTACGGCTCCACAGTAGTTCCACAAAGAGCCAGATCAACATTAAATTTAAAATTTGCTAGGTCCATTCAGACGTCTAATAACAGTGGGGAAGAAGCTGTCCTTGAATCTGTTGGTACATGTGTTTAAGCTTTTGTACCTTCTGCCCAACTCAAGTGATCGAAAGACATTATAACTGGGGTGGGAAGGGTCTTTGAGTATGTTGGCTGTCTTCCCAAGGCAGTGACAATTATCGATGGAGACGGTGGATGGAAGGTTGGCTGGCGTAATGGACTGGGCTGCATTCACAACTCTGTAGTTTCTTACTTGCCATATCAAGCCCTGATGCATCCAGACAGAATGCTTTCTATTGTGCATCTATGGAATTTCCTGAGCCTCCTGAGGAAGTAGAGGTGTTGTTGTGCTTTCTTTACTGTAGCGTCAACGTGGGTGGACCAGGACAGATTGTTGGTGCTCATCAATCCTAGGAATGTGATGCTGTTGACCATCTCCACCTCAACACCATTGATGGAGACAAGGTTGTGCCCTCCACCTTGTTTCCTGAAGTCAATGACCAGCTCTTTTGTTTTGCTGATATTGAGGGAGAAATTGTTATCTTTACGCCATGCCACCAAGCACTTTCTCCTTCCTGTATTCTGTCTCGTCGTTGTTTTACATCTGGCCTACAACAGTGGTGTTACGAGCGAACTTGTAGATGGAGTTAGGACAGAATTTGGCCACACATTCATCAGTGTATAGGGAGTATAGTCAGGGGCTGAGTATGTAGCCCTATGGGGCACTGGTGTTAAAGCTTAGCATGGAGGAGGTGTTGTTGCCTATTCTCACTGATTGCAGTCTGTGGGTTAGGAAGTCAAGGATCCCGTTGCAGAGGGTGAAGCAGAGACCTAGGCTTCAGAGTTTGGAGATTAGTTTAATTGGAATAATGGTGTTGAAGGCACAGCTTTAGTCAATAAGTAGGAATCTGGTATATGTATCCTTGTTATTTAGATGTCCCAGGGATGAGTGCAGGGCCAGGGAGATGATGTCTGCCATGGACCTGTTGCAATGGTAGGTGAATTGCAAGGGATCAAGGCAGGCTAGGAGGCTAGAATTGATGTAAGCCATAACTAACCTCTCGCATACCTAATAATTACGGAGGTCAGAGCCACCGGTAGTCATTGAGGCACCCTGCACAAAGTTTTCTTTGGCACCAGGTGATGATGGACTTCTTGAAGCAGGTAGGGATGTCAGATTGTAGCAAATTTTAAACCTTTTGCATTTGAGAACTCACAGAAGTGTGCATACAAAGCATCACTAAACACAATAAGTTTCATGTTTCCGGCACTTCCAAATGATGGAAATTCCAAAATACCACATTCTATTTTATTCGAAATTTTATTCACTTAAAATAACACCTTCTAACTTGGGATTTTTCATAGTCACGATCAGGACCTCAAAGTTGGCATCTCACTTTATTTTGAGTACCCAGCAATTCGGTTGTCCAATTAACATGCACAATTCTCCCATCTCAGTTCTGAAAGGTATTGCATCTTTTCTCCAGACCTGACTTTGACAAATTGCAATGGTGCAAATATTTTCTACATAAAATTGCTAATGCAAAATGTCACCTGATCCATTCTACTTTATTTCTAATTCAATGTTTGTAAAAGCTTCACTTCAAATTTTGATACAGAGATAGTAGGAACTGCCGATGCTGGAGAATCTGAGATAACAAGGTGTAGAGCTGGATGAACACAGCAGGCCAAGCAGCATCAGAGGAGCAGGAAAGCTGACGTTTCAGGTCTAGACCCTTCTTCAGAAATGGGGGAAAGGAAGGGGATTCTGAAATAAATAGGGAGAAAGGGGGAGGAGGATAGAAGATGGATAAAGGAGAAGATAGGTGGAGAGGAGACGGACAGGTCAAAGAGACGGGGTTGGAGCCAGTAAAGGTGAGTGTAGGTTGGGAGTTAGGGAGGGGATAGGTCGGTCCAGGGAGGACAGACAGGTCAAGGAGGAGGGATGAGGCTAGTAGGTAGGAGATGGGGGTGGGGCTTGAGGTGGGAGGAGTGGATAGGTGGGAGGACAGGTTAGGGAGGTGGGTATGAGCCGGGCTGGTTTTTGGGATGCGGTCGGGGGAGGGGAGATTTTGAAGCTTGTGAAGTCCACATTGATACCATTGGGCTGCAGGGTTCCTAAGCGAAATATGAGATGCTGTTCCTGCAACCTTCGGGTGGCATCGTTGCCGCACTGCAGGAGGCCCAGGATGGACATGTCGTTCAAGAATTGGGAGGGGGAGTTGAAATGGTTCATGACCGGGAGGTGCAGTTGTTGGTTGCGAACTGATCATAGGTGTTCCGCAAAGCGGTCCCCAAGCCTCCGTTTGGTTTCCCCGATGTAGAGGAGGCTACAACGGGAACAGCGGATACAGAATACCACATTAGCAGATGTGCAGGTGAACATCTGTTTGATGTGGAAAGTCTTCTTAAGGCCTGGGATGGGGGTGAGGGGGGAGGTGTAGGGGTAGGTGTAGTACTTCCTGCGGTTGCAGGGAAAAGTGCCAGGGGTGGTGGGGAGTGTGGAGCGGACAAGGGAGTCACGGAGAGAGTGGTCCCTCCGGAAAGCAGATAAGGGTGGGGAGGGAAAAATGTCTTTGATAGTGGGGTCGGATTGCAGATGGCGGAAGTGTCGGAGGATGATGAGTTGGATCTGGAGGTTGGTGGGGTGGTACGTGCAGACAAGGGGGATTCTGTTTTGGTTGTTATTGCGAGGACGGATTTGCGGGAAATGCGAGAGACACAGTCGAGGGCGTTTTCAACCACTGTGGAGGGGAAGTTGCGTTCCTTGAAAAACGAGGACATCTGGGATGTCCAGGAGTGGAATGCCTCATCTTGGGAGCAGATGCAGCGGAGGCGAATGAATTGGAAATAGGGGATGGCCTTTTTGCAGGAAGGTGGGTGAGAGGAGGTGTACTCGAGGTAGCTGTGGGAGTCGGTAGGCTCAAAATGGATATCGGTTTCCAGGTGGTTGCCAGGGATGGAAATAGAGGTCCAGGAAGGGGAGAGAGGTATCGGACATGGTCCAGGTGAACTTAAGGTTGGGGTGCAAGGTGTTAGTGAAGTGGATGAACTGTTCGAGCTCCTCGTGGGAGCATGAGGCGGTGCCGATACAGTCATCGATGTAACGGAGGAAGAGGTCAGGGGTAGGGCCAGCGTAGCTTCGGAAGAGGGATTGTTCCACGTATCCTACAAAAAGGCAGGCATAGCTTGGGCCCATGTGGGTACCCATGGCCACCCACTTTGTCTGTAGGAAGTGGGAGGAATTGAAGGAGAAGTTGTTAAGGGTGAGGACGAGTTCAGCTAAGCGGATGAGTGTGTCAGTGGAGGGGGACTGGTCAGGCCTTCGGGCCACCTGCATGGGGAAGGCAAGTGTATAGGGACTGGACGTCCATAGTAAAGATGAGGTGTTGGGGACCAGGGAATCTGAAGTTTTGAAGGAGCTGGAGGGCGTGGGTGCTATCACGGACATAGGTGGGGAGTTCCTGGACCAAGGGGGAGAAAACAGAGTCGAGATAAGTGGAGATGAGTTCAGTGGGGCAGGAGCAAGCGGAGACAATGGGTCGACCAGGGCAGTCAGGTTTGTGGATTTTGGAAGGAGATAGAAACGGGCAGTGCGAGGTTGGGGAACGATGAGGTTGGAGGCTGTGGGTGGGAGGTCACCTGAGGTGATGAGATTGTGGATGGTTTGGGAGATGATGTTTTGGTGGTCGGGGGTGGGGTCATGATCAAGGAGGCAGTAGGAGGTGGTGTCGGAGAGTTGGCGCCTGGCCTCAGCGATGTAGAGGTCAGTGTGCCATACTACAACTGCGCCTCCCTTGTCCGCGGCTTTTTTGGTGAGGTTGGGATTGGAGCGGAGGGCTGCACGTTCTGTGCAGGAGAGGCTGGAGTGGGTGAGGGGGGTGGAGAGGTTGAGGCGATCGCTGTCACGACAGCAGTTGGAGATGAAGACGTCAAGGGAGGGTAGGAGGTCTTGGGGTGGCGTCCAGGAGGAGGTGGTGTGTTGGAGGTGGGAGAAGGGGTCAGAAGAGGGAGGTTTAGGCTCACGATTAAAGAAGTAAGCGTGGAGGTGGAGGCGGCGGAAAAACTGTTCAACGTCCAAGCGTGAATTGTATTCGTTGATGTTTGGGTGGAGGGGGACAAAGGTGAGGCCTTTACTGAGGACTGACCGTTCGCCCTCAGTGAGGGGGAGGTCTGGGAGAATGGTGAAGACCCGGCAGGGCTGGATGCTACTGTCTCCTCTGGAGGTGGGCAGAGCGTCGGCGGCGGTGGGGTGGCGTCAGCGGTGGGCGGAGCGGCGTAGGCCGGTAAATCTTGGATGTTGGTGGCGGCGGCAGCGTCGTCCTCAATGTCTGTGGTGTTGGCCTCGGAAACGGAGGCAGCAGCATCAGCAGTGGTGTCGATGGAGTTCGCTGTACCGGAAGTGGCGTACCAGGCGGTGGCGGATGTGATGTCATCGTCCTCACGTATCACCCCACCAACCTCCGGATCCAACGCATCATCCTCCGACACTTCCACCATCTGCAATCCGACCCCAATACCAAAGACATTTTTCCCTCCCCATCTTTAGCTGCTTTCCAGAGATACCACTCTCTCCGTGACTCCCTTGTCCGCTCCACACTCCCCACCAGCCCCACCACCCCCGGCACTTTTCCCTGCAACCGCAGGAAGTGCTACACCTACCCCTACACCTCCCCCCTCACCCCCATCCCAGGCCTTAAGAAGACTTTCCACATCAAATAGATGTTCACCTGCACATCTGCTAATGTGGTATTCTGTATCCGCTGTTCCCGTTGTAGCCTCCTCTACATCGGGGAAACCAAACGGAGGCTTGGGGACCGCTTTGCGGAACACCTATGATCGGTTCGCAACCAACAACTGCACCTCCCAGTCATGAACCATTTGAACTCCCCCTTCCACTCCTTGAACGACATGTCCATCCTGGGCCTCCTGCAGTGCCACAACGATGCCACCCGAAGGTTGCAGGAACAGCATCTCATATTTCGCTTAGGAACCCTGCAGCCCAATGGTATCAATGTGGACTTCACAAGCTTCAAAATCTCCCCTCCCCTGACCACATCCCAAAACCAGCCCAGCTTGTACCCACTTCCCTAACCTGTCCTTCCTCCCACCTCTTCCTCCCCTCTTTCCACCTCAAGCCCCAACCCCATCTCCTACCTACTAACCTCATCCCGCCCCCTTGACCTGTCTGTCCTCCCTGGACTGACCTATCTCCTCCCTACCTCCCCACCTACACTCACCTTTACTGGCTCCAACCCCACCTCCTTGACCTGTCCGTCTCCTCTCCACCTATCTTCTCCTTTATCCATCTTCTATCCGCCTCCCCCTTTCTCCATATTTATTTCAGAATCCTCTTCCTTTCCCTCATTTCTGAAGAAGGGTCTAGACCCGAAACGTCAGCTTTCCTGCTCCTCTGATGCTGCTTGGCCTGCTGTGTTCATCCAGCTCTACACCTTGTTACCTCAAATTTTGAATTCTGTTTTCAGGTCTCGTATGACAATGTTTTCAAATTCACTGCTTCCACCCCACAAAAATATGTCTACATGGATCATAATAGTGCCTGAAACCTCCTTGTGATGCCAGTAAAACATGGCAGGCCCTGCTTTCAACTGGAGGCAGTTCAATTTTTATAAGACAGACATTAGTGAGAAATACCAAACTCTATAGGCATAATATGTGCATTTAATTTCTAGATTAATCCCACTACGTTTATTACCTACTTCATTTTGAGCTGGGCAGAAATGAAATTTTAATGTATCAATTGTTCTACATTCCCAAGTATTTGTCACTAACAATGTCAAGAGAATCTTAAACTGCTTTTCTGACCATAGGTGAATCTATTCATATCTTAGATCCCAGTTTTCCTCAAATTCTCATGTCATTAGTCTGACCTGAACCTTGCAAGTACCGTCAATATATGGCTTTCCATGAAAATCCGTCTATGTTGACTGTCTCCTAGTTAGCACATTTCCCAGCAGTTGCCTAAATACCACTGCCTCAAAGATTATTTCTCTTCAGCCAGGTAATCACTCCATTATCCTGTTTCTTAAATAAAAAGTTCCTTAATATTTTGTTCATTGCTTTTCTTTTAAATCCTAAAATTGTGGCTTTTGTAACTTGTTTCCCAATAAATCTATTGAGTACATGTTGGTCATCTAGGCTATGGTATTACATCAACTACATCTCCACTACTCTTAACTTAGTGATGCCTCCTAAATCCATACTAGCATTCAGCAAAAAGAATATTATTGTGTAAATCTCAACAGTAAGAACCACATCACCATCTTCTTTGGTGCTATACCTGCTCTCCTGCAGCTAAAAAAGAATTCTGCCAAAGCATCTGCTATTTCTTCTTGTGCTTGCTCAAGAATTCCCAGATGTACGCAGTCAGGCCTTCAGGTCCTTAATAACAATTCCTCAAATAATATCTATCTTCAATAAACACTCCCAGCTCTCTCAGTCATCTTATTTACGGGATCAGGAATCCTCTCTTGCGAAAACCAAACTGAAGAACACATTTAAAAATGCATCCATGCCCTGATCCTCCACAACTAATCTGCTAGTCTTATCCTTTAGAGGCCCAAAGTGTTCTCTAATCCTCTGCCTTCTGTGAACATAACTGAAAAACTTCTTATTCCCCTTGATAAACCACTGCAATTTTCCTTTCTAATTTCTTATTTACTTTACAGATTTCTATTTTAGTAATCTTTAGGTACTGTTTATATTCAAGCTGAATCATGTTCCTCATGTCCTGGTTCTTTACAGACTTTTGCCTGTTTCTTTTTGCTATTATTTACCTTTTTATTCAGCCTATATCTACATATTATCTCAGATTTCTCAGTACCATATAAATTTGATTGAATCCTTTCTGATGTTCTTTAAATGTGTTTGATTTCACTGCATTTTATTATTCATTCAGTGTCTGGTAGTTTGTTTTGAGTTTTTGTAACAGGACAGGTTGGCACCATCATTCAAGCATTAAGTGCTTGACCCCAAATCAGAAATTACTTTGACTTCCAGGAATACTTATAACTGATGATTGCATGTTGTGGTTGAGTGACTTCACTTTGGCTCTCAGATGAGGTCTGAAAAAAAACAGGGGTGGGAGAGATCACACATTCCACTATGTTTGTTTATTGTCAGTGTTTAGCAACAGTTCAAAGGAAAAAAAGTCTTGACTTACATCTATATTATGCCTTTCAGGATAAAAGGCATATCAGGACTTATTGAAGCGTGTGAAACACATTATAGGAACTACAGCATAATAATCCAAAGAGGAATTTGTAACCTGGCTGGATTTGTTATTCAGTGGAAAGTTGAAGGAGAGTGCAGGAGCAGGAAACTATCATATAAGCCTGGATTTTCATCCTCAAGGCAAATAACAGGATTTGAGGAAATTCTCAGCTTTGTAGACCAGTTTAAAACAGTGTGGCGCTGAAAGTGCTATTTTTAGTGGGAGTTAGCGACAATGGTTATAGGCTGCAGTCATGTCAGTTGGCCCAGGAAGGAGGTTGGAGGCAGCCTGGTTGAGGGTTGTGTGAGTTTGTCTATTCCTAGTAAAATCAGTAAGGCCATCTAGCTCTTACCCCACAGACTGCTAACGCCCCAACCACACCATCTCATTCCCCTCCACTCAACTCTATGGCTCATCATGATCCCCATGCATATCATCCACCCAACCAGCATTCCCCCACATGTCCATCATACCAACCCATGCACTTCCGTAGTCACACGCTATAAAGAACCAAGAAGCCTTTCACGAGAAAGTGCAAAAAATCTTTCAAAAATGTCATTCATTCAGTTCTTTCAATTTACTATTTCAATAAAAGTCAACCATAGCCTTTAAATAATCAGTAGCAGGATCTGCAAGGACCCGAAACCCATTATTTTCTTTCAAATAAATGTTGTGCAATTGAAAGCATAGATCAGAGAGCCTAACCTATCAATCAAGCAATGTTTGACCTGGGTTTAGTTGTTTCAGTACTCCAATGGATGTTTGGGCTCTCAGACTTTATTATGCATGCTTGACTGATAGCCAACATAATCTTTTAGATGGTCTCTCTTGCAAACTATAGTTCATGACAACTTTGACATGTCCTGAATGAACAGTCTTTCAAAAGCTGTCCCAACTCCATAAGAATTATGGAGAGGTTAGGTATGCCTACCCATGCATTGGAGCTGGACAGAGCAGCAGTCTAAAGTTTGGGCTCATGGCCCAAACCAACTCGCATTCTTCAAAGCTCTCGTGAAAATTGGCATATTTGGATATGAGTTGGGAGTCCCAGAATCAGGGTATATACAACATTTTTAAAAGGGTTATCCCAAGTCATCCAGACCTGGCAAAAAAAAACAATACTAATGTCAATGACAATTATTTTAATTTCCTCTCATTACAGGTCATATGCTGAAAACATTCACATAAACTGCCTAGCAATTAATAATTTAAGCATTTTAGTTACTGATTGAGATTTAAGAAACAGTCAATAAATATCATTATAACAGGCCTGCATTGCAAACAGAGATTGCCAAAAAGAGGAATCTATGCCCACACTTCCCACTCCCCCCTCCTCCATCCCCTTAGTACAGCACTCGTCGCATCTGAAATCGAATTCCCTCCCTAACTCTTGCTTTTTAACAGCAATGATCCAGTAGGATCAGGGTTTTCCCAACAGCCTTTCAACCAGGCAACTCTCATCTCCACAATCATCATTGGTGCCTTGAAGGACAGGCAGCATGCAACCTACAGCTTGAGGAACTCTTGAATGGGATTCTTGGGTGCAGGTGGGGAGCACAGAGTGAATTTTCACCAGTTCCTCAGAGTCATAGAGATGTACAGCACGGAAACATACCCTTCGGTCCAACTTATCCATGCCAACCAGATTTCCTAAATAAACCTAGTCCCATCTGCCAGCATTTGGCCCATATCCCTCTTAAACCCTCCCTTTTCATGTACCCATCCAGATGCCTTTTAAATGTTGTAATTGTACAAGCCTCCCTCACTTCCTGTAACAGCTCATTCCACACACGCACCACCCTCTTGTGTGAAAACGTTCCCCCTTAGATCCCTTTCAATCTTTCCCTTTCCACCTTAAACCTACGTCTTCTAGTTTTGGACTCCCACCCCAGAGAAAAGACCTTGCCTATTTAACCTATCCATGCCCCTTCTGATTTTATAAACCTCGATAAGATCACGCCTCAGCCTCTGATGCACCATGGAAAATAGCCCCAGCCTCTTCAGCCTCTCCCTACAGCTCAAACCCTCCAACCTTGACAACATTCTGGCAAATCTTTTCTGAACCCTTTCAAGTTTCATAACATCCTTCCTACAGCAGGGAACATTAAATAAAAAACTTTCAAAGTGGTCCAGGTGGAGCCTTGGGTCGAAATCGTGCTAAAAACATAATGTAGAAATACAAATCAATCTTAAACCCATGAAATGGTCAGTCCACTTTTCAACCTAAGTTTCCAAAAAAATACCTATATACCATGAAATTTCATGACAAAAAGGTATGATACAACTATAATCAATAGTTCACCTGACAAAGGAGCACAGCTCTGAAAGCTTGTAATTTTAAATAAACCTGTTGGTTTATAAGCTGGTGTTGTATGATTTCTGATGTCGTCCACCGTAGTCCAACACTTTGGGGGGGGGGGGGAGTCGCACGCCGGGTTAAGGGGCATCCGCACATTTAAAGAAAACAATAAATCCTCCGTTCACGTGTGCAAACACCCAGAAAAAAAATAGCAAAACGCAACTGTTTAAATGGGATTTTCAATCCTTCTTGTCACCTTTGAGGTTTATTCGATGAAAAAAAATTAACGTGCGTCCTGATTCCAGTTACACAGACATTTCTCTGCACATCACGTTTATTTATGTGTGTATATATATTTTTTCAAAAATAAAACAGTAAATACACTGCTTACCTCGAAGATCGGTTTGGAGATACAGGCCTTGTGGTGACACCCCGGGACAAATCCCCGCTGGGTTACCGAAGCCGAATGCGTTGCTATGGGAGACGGGGGAAGAGGTTCAACTCTGACCTCTGACCCTTCCCCCCGCAATCAGAGGCGGTGAGGGGGAGTCGGCCTTTTCTCTTCACATTTCGGCCTTTTATGTCCCGGCAGCAGTGAGGGGATGTGAAGGCGGCGCGGTCGGGGCGCCCTCGAGTTTAAATATTCGCCGACTAAGCGCGTTTTCAATGAGGTAACCGAACGAAGCAAACAAAACGAAAAGAAATAGGTAGACGATGCTGTCGGAGCAGTCGCAGACATGGTTTCCTACCCATGTCCAAGTGACAGTCTTGCAAGCCCGGGATCTCAACCCCAAGAGCAAAACCGGCACCAACGACACGTACACCATCATCCAGCTGGGCAAAGAGAAATATTCAACCTCGGTGGCGGAGAAAACCTTGTGCCCGATATGGAAAGAGGAGGTGTCCTTCGAGTTTCCTGGTCTACTGCTGCAGGGGACTCCAGAGAAATACATCCTCCACTTGATTGTCATGCACCGTTCCCTAGTCGGGCTGGATAAATTCCTGGGTCAGGTAGCCATCTGCCTCAATGAACTTTTTGAAAACAAATCGAGGAGGCAAAAGGAGTAAGTGTTTCCCCTTTTATAGTATGTTCGGTTGTATAAATCTGCCATTGAGTTAGAAGACATGTAGGGCTTCAGTTCACGTTTAATCTTCATGATGTTGCATTTACGATAATTCAGTATGCGTCCGTAGTTTGTCCATAATGTGTGTTTGACTCGTGTATGAGGTGTAAATGATCGGAGGTTGAGCCTACTCAACCTCCAACACCACCTCCACCGCCACTTCGCCTCACCCCCACCTCCTGCCCAAACAAAAGACTGGCAGCAGGTTGAAAACAATTCCGATGTTGTCAATATACTTGGGGAATTTTTGCATGATTGGGGTTGCATAAAAGCACCAGCTGTTCATTTTTTTAAAAAAACAGTTGCTGTCCTATTGTGCAATCCAGATAAGGTAAAAGGACAAAGAATACAACCACACATGAATATGCAACTATGTAATAGTGTGTATGTTTTTGACTATAAAATATAGAAGTGTTGTCTATTTTGGTGAAATATCAATGCACTATTCTTTCCATATCCAAGTTGCACTGCTCTGTATTCATTATATCTTCAGCATCAGCCAAGCTTATACTTTTAATGCCTCAAATTACTTAATATCTTTTCATTCCAAAACATTAATGAAATATGCTAACCAAAATTGAAATCAGTTTGTTTTTGGGTGTGTTTGCACTGTAATTATGTGACAATGCAATGAAAAATTAATGAAATAAAGGCAGTCCAAATCTAGAGTCTTGACTTCATACGAAACCAGAGGGGACTTGGTTCCATGGAATGAGACTTTCTTACTCTTATTTGCTCCACACTCAGGTTGAACTCAGAATTCAAGAGTTTCTGTCTTTTATTCAGAAGATTTTGGAAAGAGAATTCTTGACTTTTAAATTACTGGGAAGCCTCTCAGTTGCCTTAATTTTTGAAACGCCCAGGCAACATCTGTAATTAGAACAAGTGTGGGTTTTATTTCTTGGCAGAGAAGAACATGGAAACTATTTAGCAAGATAGGATTGTTTCGGAGATAGTAGGAACTGCAGATGCTGGAGAATCCAAGGCAACAAAGTATAGAGCTGGATGAACACAGCAGGCCAAGCAGCATCAG
>NC_063351.1:36935894-36986087 GCF_021869965.1 Rhincodon typus | reverse complement strand
CTTGGAGTTGAATCAAGGTGACTGTTGGCCTGCTGTGTTCATCCAGCTCTACACCTTGTTGTCTAGCAAGATAGGATGTTTGTTTCAGTTACTCACTAGGTTATAACGATTTAAAAACAGTTAAATCTCTTCATTTGAGGCTTCAGATTTATAAACTGATTTGTTTCAGTTATATAAGTTTTTAGTTTCCTGCACAAATGGGCAAATTCACTCATTTTAAACTAGAATACGTTTCAGTACTCCTGAATTTCATGGTCTTGTCCATGTATTTTGTTTGAACAAATATTTGAAACAGTTGCATGAAGACTGGAAATAACTGATAATGAAGGAAAATGGTCTTGAATTTTTTTTTTATTAAAGATGCAACATGGATGTGATCAGGGAGAAGGCTGACTGGGTGGGGAAGGAATGCATTTGAGGGAAGGAGTTTTGAAGCTTACTTCAACAAGGATCAAAGACATTCAGGTTACTTTCCACTTATCCCTCCCCTCCTTTTCTGATCCTTTTGAGAATTTTTTTGTATTCACTCACGGAACATGGATGTTGCTAGCTAGGAGCGTTTCTTGCCTGTACCTAGTTACCTTTTGAGATGGTGGTGAACTGCCTTCTTGAACCGCTACAATCCACGTGCTGTCAGTAGGCCTGCAATAGCCTTAGAAAGGGAATTGCAGGATTTTGACCCAGTAACAGTGAATGAACAACGATATATTTCCAAGTTAAGATGGTGAGTGGCTTGGAGGGCAACTTGTAGGTGATGGTGTTCCCCCATGCATCTGCTGTCCTTGTCCTTCTAGATGGAATTGATTGCAGTTTTGGAAGGTACTTCCTAGGGGTTTTTGGTGAATTTCTGCAATGCATCATATAGTACACGCTGCTGCTCTGAGCATTGATGGTGGAGGGAGTAGATGCTTGTTGATGTGCTTATCAAGTGGACTGCTTTTTCCTGGATGGTGTCAAATGTCTTGAGTGTTGTTGGAGCTGCACTCATCAAGGCAAGTGGGAGTATTCCACCAGACTCTTAACTTGTGTCTTGTAGGTAGTGGACAGGGAGTAATGAAGTTAGTTACTCACTGCAGTATTCCTAGCCTATGACCTGCTCTTGTAATCACTGTATTTATACAGCGATTCCAGTTGAGTTTCTGGTCAATAGTAACTCCCAGGATGTTGATAATGGGGATTCTGTGATGTTAATGCTATTGAATGTCTCAGGGTGTTGGATAAATTGTCTTTTATTGGTGATGGTCGTTATCTGGCATTTGTGTGGTGATGGTATTACTTGCCAATTGTTAACCGAGCCTGGATGTTGTCCCGATTTTGTTACATTTGAGCATGTACTGCTTCAGTATATGATGAGTTGCCAACGATGTTGGACATTGTGTAATCATCAGTGAAGATCCTTACCTTGGGCCCCCTCTCAAAATACTATGAGACCCTGAGACAGGTGCAAGGACTAGAAAGTCATGATTAAATGGCAATAAAAATTACTACTGAAATAATTCCCATAAGCCTCGTTTTTTCTCAAAGTGATTAATGCCAAAGGAGATCTGGTCAACTAAAGATCTCTTCTAAGATTTGAAATGCATTCATATGCAACAGTTTTTGTTTTGAATATTTTTCCCTTCCTATGAGTATTTTCTCCCTTCCTAAGTGTAAATCCTTTGCACCCAGGTATTTAAAACAAGTACATGCACCCTAAGTGAAAGAAGAGAAATGAACTGCAAAGAACACTTATTATCTCTGAGAATAATCTAATTTCCTATTGCAAAAATAGTATTGGTAAGTTTTCATTGTTTTGCTCATTCCAAGCAAAGGTTTTTTATATGTAAATATTATCAATATTTTAAGGGTGGAATTTTTGATCCATCATTTAATTCTTTAAGAAGATTGAAATGGGCTATTAATGAACCACTGTGATTGTTGCACTTCAGTGCTTCCATGATTGTGTTAGATGAGAGAAGTACCAAGTATTTATCCAGTCCTAGTAAACAAATGCTAGTATGATATGTAATTCAGAGGGACAACTGCTAGTGCTGTTATTTCTTTTGATTTTGCTGTTATCCTTTGTAGCAGTAGAAGCCAATAAACTGGAAGAAACTCTTGAAGTTAAAAAGTTTCTGAGGTGTATGCTGTAGTTGGTACACAATAAAATGGCTCAAGTGGAAGAATTTTGCATTCAGTGATACAGACTTGCAAAGTGCCTTTTAATGTAGAAAAATTGTCCCAAGATTTCTGACTGGGGAGATTGAGATATCAAACCAAAGAAGGAGATGTTGGGAAAGATGTGAAACACTTAGGTGGATTTTAAGGAGGAGTGATAAAGGAGGTTCAGTGAGGGATTTCCAGAGCCAAGTATGTAGATAGGTGAAGGTGCATCTGTTAGTGGTGATGCAAAGGAATGAATTCATAAGAAGTCAGAGTTGGAAGAGCAAAGAGTTCTGAGGCCTTCAGGCCTCGAGTTATGGTGAAGTGTGAGGACTCAAACAAAGTTTACAATAACGATAAGTATTTCAAATTAAAGATATGGAGGACCGGAAGCCAATGTAGGTAAGTTATGAGTTAACAAGTAATGATGCAAAGTACAAGAGGTTAGCAGAATGTGAAGTTTAGAGCATAAAATGTAAGGTTGATTTAGAAAGGAATGTATCATGCAGTTTAATGGGTTTGTATATAAGATAGACACCATTGGAAGATGCAAGAGCAAAACCTATGGATGCTGAATTTGTAGGACATGTTTGAAAGCAGCAGGGAGTGAAAAAATCTACGTTTTGACAGTTTTATAAGCTGGAAAAGTTGAGAAATGTATTAGGTTTGAAAATTTAATTTAGAGATTTGGTAGAGGTTTTCAAAATCATGAGAGGGCTAAATAGAATAGGTAGAGAGAAGCTGTTCCTGCTTGTAAAAGAAAGAACGGTTGAGAATATAGATTTAAAATGATGTACAAAAGAAGCAAGGATGATGTCAGAAAAAACGTTTACTTTCAGTGAGTAGTCGGGGTTTGGAATGCAGTATCTGGAAATGTAGATGTGGAAGATTTGATTGAGGCATTCAAGATGGCATTGGATGATTATTTGGAATCGAAATAAAATGCAAAGATATGGGGAAAAGGCAGTAGATTGGTACTAGTTAATAGAGCTAGTGCAGGCATAATGGGCCAAGTTGCTTCTTTCTGCACCGCCATACTTCAATGAAACGGAGTAGTGATGGGGCAAAAAAGGAAACAAATATGTGCCTAGAGCAGGTGTGCTGCTGCCCAAACACCACCAAGAGCTAGAAATGGAAACAATCAGTACAGAGATTGGAATCTGAAATTGTTGAATTTTGCATGGTTTCCAGAAGACTGTAAAGTATAACCCTATACCGATATAATAAGAGATTTGTTATCAGTATTAATGTTTTTGTTTAATTGAGGACATTGCCATATCCCATTATAAGCCTGGCATAGGCTTGTGACTTTAATGAGGTAGCTGCTAGGGATAGAAAGTCATGAGACAGAGACGGAACTTTTTCTATTCTATACTTTGTCGACTTGACCAGATTTTCTCTTTCTATAATAATACTTAAGAACACAGGTAATCATAGACATACTCATGAAGAAATACACACTGACCTTGGTGCCCTGATTAAGAGTCTGACTGATGGAGGGAATTTTGCCCATGAAGAGCTCAGAGATACATGTGATGGTCATGAATACTGTAGCTAAGACTCCTTTTCAGTGATGGACTCTGAAAGGAATGTAGTAACTACTGAAATATTGCAGAAAAATTTAGCCGACCGGACTGTAAGTTACCAGTAACAAAGGCAGGTGATTCATACAAATATTTCAATCAAGGTGGTTGAATCAGTCTGTATCAATTGGTCTGTAGACGAGATGTCAATTTGCCTTCTGTTAGTTGATTTAATTTCCCAGTTCAGAAGGTACGACAAATCTTTTCTTAATCTTCTGCTCATTTGGGCTGGCAGTTTGAGGTGAAAGTGTGGTAAATACAAAAGCACAATGCAAGTGGGTCTAGAAGTAATTCCTGCGTCACACAATGATAACTGCAGAGAAAAATAGTGCAAGGGGGTGACCTCTCAGGAGTACTTCTGACAGACAAATGAATGAGTAAAGGCCATTGCTTGTCTAGATTGCACAATTAAATGAAAATCAAGGAACAACCTCTGAACAGAACTAGAAGTAAACATTCTCATGATACTGAAGTTTGTCTCTGTTTTGTGGCTTTTGCAACCTCAAAGATGGCATACGGTGCACAAATTGGAGTTGCAGCGTTTTAAACTCCCAACGCAGAAGTGTATCGGAGATAGTAGGAACTGCAGATGCTGGAGAATCTGAGAAAACAAGGTGTAGAGCTAGATGAACACAGCAGGCCAAGCAGCATCAGAGCAGCAGGAAAGCTGATGTTTCGGGCCTAGACCCTTCCTCATTAAGAAGGGTCTAGGCCCGAAACGTCAGCTTTGCTGCTTGGCCTGCTGTGTTCATCTAGCTCTACACCTTGTTATTGCAGAAGTGTATCTGTCTGATTGTGAAACAACAATTCATGTGGCACGCAATCAGTGATCGCAGATGTTGCTGAGGGAGCAATTTGCCCAAAATGAGGATGTGGGGTCAGTGTTTTGGGCAGAATTCAATATTATACCCATTGAGATCTGGTATGTAAGTTGTTTCAAAACTAGTAATGAAAACCATGATTTCAAATATTCTACTTAATTCAATTTTTTTTCTTTTAGAATGCAACATAATCTGAATAAGAGTTCCAGAAAACCAAAGTTCTGACAACTGTTTAACTATTACTGAAGAAACGGGATTAAGTTGACTTCAGAGGTCTCTTGCAAAACAAGGCCTGAGTCAATCTGCCATTTTGAATGAGAGGCATGTACTGCAATTGATGTCGCAATGAAGTTTTGGTAGCTGCCTATAAACCTGGTGAATCGGAGAGAGTTAGCAATTTAATCTGGGGTATCACAAGGGGCAACTAGCCTTTATGGGACCTTTGAGGCTAAAATGGATGTTAGAAATGTCGGGGTGGATTCTTACACAGGTGAAAGAGTAATTTTCAAAAAAATATGATAGACCTTTTGGTCTCACGTTCATGAAAATGTTGATCAAAAAAATTATAATTCTGTAGGATGACCATTTTCAGAGAAGTGCTTCTTATCCCAGACAAAAAGGCAGTGGCACGGTGGCTCAGTGGTTAGCACTGCAGCCTCACAGCGCCAGGGACCCAGGTTCGATTCCAGCCTCGGGTGACTGTCTGTGTGGAGTTTGCACTTTCTCCCCGTGTCTGCGTGGGTTTCCTCCCACCGTCCAAAGATGTGCAGGCTAGGTGGATTGGCCATGCTAAATTGCCTGTAGTGTTCAGGGGTGTGTGGGTTATAGGGGAATGGGTCTGGGTGGGATGCTGCAAGGGTTGGTGTGGACTTGTTGGGCTGAAGGGCCTGTTTCCACACTGTGTAGGGATTCTATGATTCTATGATATAGAAAGAAAACAGTGGGAGCTAAGCAGATGTTACTGGCTTGAATGATGCTTCCAGGGAGAGGTATTTTTGGTTAGATCTTATTCTCTGATTGTGTTCAATAAAAAGTGGGCCACTAAAAAGTGGGTTTATTTGTATCAATAAAAGAGGACTTTCCTGCATCTTCATGATGTCCATTGATTTCATGTGGTATGTTACTATGAAATTTGAGAGAAATTAAGTTTGTGAAACTTAAAATTAGAACTTTGACTTGTAGAAATTCAAAATGTATTGATTCAGATAAAAAGAAAAACAACTTTCGTTGGAATTTAGAGTGCTACTTTCCACCCTAGTTAATTGTTTCAGATCCTTAACATCATCATCATCTTTCTGAAGAGGAGACAAAGCAATTGCAAAGCTTGATTTTAGTTAGTTAAGTTCACATGCTAGTTTGATGTGTAGGAGTTGAGAATTACAATAGTGCTTGCTAAAGTGGGTTAACATTTCAGGTCCAGTGACCCTTCCTCAGAACTAATGGTGGCTGGGAAAATGTCAGTTTATAAGCAGAAAATAGGGTGGTGGGTGGGGTAGGGAGTAAACAATAGGATAGAGCCCAAAGAGAGAGAAAGACAGTTGGACAGACAAAAGAGTTGCTAACGATCAGGCTGGGGGGGTGAATAGTTAATGGGGACTGTTAGTAACGAACAACAGAGGGTGTGTAATGGCAGGCTATGTGGTAACAAGGCCTGGTGTGTGGGGTGGGAGGCTGGGACATGGGAGAGCCATTACACACCCTACCCCACCCACCTCCCTATTTTCTGCATATAAACTGACGTCTTCCCAGCCACCATCAGTTCTGAGGAAGAGTCACTGGACCCGAAACATTAATTCTATTTTCTCCTTCACAGATGCTGCCAGACCTGCTGAGCTTTTTCAGCAACTTTGTTTTTGTTCCTGATTTACAGCATCCGCAGTTCTTTTGGTTTTTATTTTGCTAAAGTGGGTAGATGACTGCTTTGCAAAACCCCTGCGTTCTGTGTGCAAGCTTGACCCTGAGCTTCTGGTAGCTTGTCATTTTAATTCTCTACCTTGGGGTCATGCTGACATTTCTGTCCTCTGCCTATTGCCCTGTTCCCCTGACCCTCTCTAAGATTCAGGACAACACCTAAACCTTTGATTAGACTTTACAGCATTCTGGACTCAGCACTGAATTGAATGATTATAAGGACGCAGGTCCCCATTTTGTTTCTTTTCCTTGCTACAGTTCTTACCTTTCAGTTAGCACACCTGCTTTAGGCACACCTTTTGTGTTTCTTTTGTTTCATTACTTACCTATCTGCATACCCTAATAGACTAACATTATGTCATTGAATCTCCTTATTATTTCACTCCATCACAGACCTTCCCTTTGTCCTTGCCCCCTCTACCCCTTGATCAAAACATATTAGCTGTCTAAGTTCTCTCAGCTTTGAAAGGTCACAGATCTGAAATGTTAAATTTGTTTCTCCCTGTACTTGCACTCTAATCTGCTGAGTTTGTAGCTGTATATTGTTTTCAAATGTCAAAATTCCTGCATCCACCATATTCTAATTTTCGGTTGTAATTTTTCAGTTTGTAAACAAAAAAATCTGGAGAAATGTGTACTGAAATTCCCATCTGTGGATGACCATGGAGCATGAAACTAGTCATTTTTAATGACCTTTCAGTTAGAAATCTTATGGGTCTTCAGATGCATCTACTTCCATAATACTTATTATGGGATAAAAATGGGAAATGTTGCCCTTTGAGCTAGGGAGAGCTAAAACATAAACAGAATTGTTAAAAGTATTTCAATTGCAGAAACACTGGCTTTTGTGGAAGTGATCGATGCAGGCTTTCATTTGCTAAACATTTAAGTATAATTCTGTACAAAGGCCATGCTACATAATAAGCTCATTGGATGTTGTAGACAATGAATGATCTTTGGCCTTCTTGTGGCGCAGGGGTAGCGTCCCAACCTCTGGTCCAAGAGGTCCAGGTTTAAGTCCAACCTGCTGCAGAGGTGTGTAATAACATCTCTGAACAGGTTAATGAGAAAAATAGGTACAATGAGTTATCTTTGTGAGAATGAGAAAAGGTTATGTATTGGTTTTGCTTGCTTAAAACAAATGCTGGAGAGAAAGATATGCCAGTTAAGTGGGTGGATTCAAGCCATCAACTATTTCTTTTTAACGAAAAGGACACGTTTGTAGGAAAGAGTTGCGTAGGATTGTAGAGAAAGCAATATGTTTTATACAAAATGTAGAGGATTTGTTTTGAGATTATGGTTGTCTGTGTTAACTCAGATTTCATTTTGAAGAGAGGGTAGGGGATCTGTTAAGTGATTTTCTATTCAACCCGTTCAGAAATATTGTTACAAATTTCTGGAGTAGGTTAGACTTGAACCTGTGCCTCCTAGCTCAGAGATAGGGATATTACCACTGCCCAACAAGAGCCCAAAGGGTTCTGTTAATGTTGTTTTAATATCTGGGAGTGCTTTCTCTCACAACTGAATGGCTTTTGCCCCACCATCAAATCACCTGTGGTGCTTTTCATCTAGTAACTACCACCATTAAATCACCAGTGTTCCAGTTGATTAATTTACATGCAAAGTCAATTGAGAGCGATGCAGTGACACCAAAGATGAGGGAAGGGATCTGTGTTTAATTGTATGTGGGTGTAACTTGCTTATGCTGATGTGATTGAGTTGGGAAGTGTATGCTTGTAGTATTGAACTCAGCAAATAAATGCAAGACTGAAAAAAAAATGAATGGGTCCAAGATTATCCTTCACCAGCTGGCCATTTTTTTAAGAAAAGGATATCACACAAACAGTCTGTTGGCATAGAGGGAAAGGAAGTGGTTGTGAGAGGTAGTACTGATTCCGTATCTGTGAAAGGCATTTAAGGAATAGCATTAAGATGAAGAACCCGAAAAACCTGATGATGAATACTCGAATATCACCTCGGGCAACATTGCAAGAGTATAAATTCCAGCCATGTAGCTATTCCAGCTATGAAAAAATTGGTGGTAACGTTTTTGTGTTTGAAGGAACATAATTAAGTGAATTATATAATTCAGTAATTAATTAAAATTTAATGGAAGTTGGCAAGACAAGTGTCATAGCAAGGCAGCAGCATGTTGGAGCTCCTGGATACCATGCTGAACCAAGACAAATACTTCAGTAAGTGTTTGTGCTTGAGTAACTTTGGCGCAGAGTCATTGAGCTGGAGGCTGAGCTGCAATCTCTGACACATGGTGGAAAGCAAAAGTTACTCGGATGCTTCATATTAAGCGGCAGTCCTTCCACTTAGGAAAAGAGGCTTCTAATTCAGCCAGTGGTCAGGAACAGGAGTGTGTGACTGCAAGCAAGACAGGTAAGGGCACCCAGAGGGCTGGAATATCAGCCTCAGCAATTATAGGTTTGAGGATCATTCAGCTTTTTGGAATGAGAGTAGGGGTTGTAGCGTGAATGAGCAAACTGACCCATGGACCAGGAAGCCATTCAAGTAGGAGGTGTTACAAAACTCTAGTCATTGTAGGGGAATTGATACAATTCTGCAGGAGTCCAGATGACTCTTTCACTTGAATGGTGCCAGAGTTCGGGACATCTGCTGGGGCTCGGGACGAACTTGCTGCTTGAAGGTGTGGACCCAGTTTTATGTTGACATAAGTACCAATGGAATTGGAGAGGCTCTCCATAGAGATGAGGAGCTAGATGCTACATTAGAAAGCAGAACCTCCAATTATGATCGCTGGATTATTACCTGAGCTATGTGAATTGGCATAAAATGCATTTAAAAACTAGACAGATGAGTATATAGTCAAAAAGGTGTTGTGGGAGAGTGGGATAACAAGGTGTAGAGCTGGATGAACACAGCAGGCCAAGCAGCATCAGAGGAGCAGGAAAGCTGACGTTTCGGGTGTGGACCTTCTTCAGAAAATGTGTCTCTGTGGGAGAGTGGGTTCTGGTTTATGGTGCATTGCTATTTGAGGGCTATACCATTGGTCTATATCTGAACCACTCTAGGATCATGATTCTTGCAAATCACATAACTACAGAAGTAGAGGGGGTTTCAAAATAATGGCAGAAAGGGATCAAATATGAAAAGATGGCTATATCAGAGACCAGGTAAGAGGAAAATCATAATATGGGAAATGACAGAGCATGGCAATGTTGATACAGGGTGTTCCTGATTCTACAAATGTCTGACTTGTAAATGCTCATACTTACAACTGTGATCCCATGTATGGTTTCAATTTTAGAGACCTGACATATGAACATTTCCTGTACTCGGAGCTGCATTACATTGTTCTGCATTGTGTTCTAACTTGAGTGCAAATTGACTTGCGAACAGACTCCAGAACACAACCTGTTCACCAGTTGGGGACTGCCTACAGCGGAATCAATAGTCCAAGGATACACCAGCAGTCAAGACTAGATCTAACAAAGACAAATCTTAAAGGCTGTGTTCTGAATGTGTTTAGCATTCATAACACACATAACAAATTAATAATGCAGCTTAAAGTAAATATGAACTAATAGTCGATATAGATATGTGGCTACAGGTCAACAAGCCTAAAGACTGAGATATATGACTTGCAAGGGGAATAAGAAGCTAGGTAAAGGTTGAAGGATAGCACACTTAATCAAGGATGGCAGTGGTGCAGTAGTTGGAGATGATCTTGTAGCACAGTGGTAGCATCCATACTTCTGAGCCATGAGACCCAGGTTCAAGTCCCATTGTTCCAGACGTGTAATAACATCTCAGAACGGGTTGATTAGGAAGTTTGTTTTTTAGTTGGAGATGACCTTGCTTCAGAAGATCAGGTTGTTTGGGTGGAGATATGAAGTAGTCAGAAAAAGACTGAGTGCAAGTGGTTTACAGGGCCAAAAAGTGGGACAGAGTAAATTTCTATATTGGTGTGATCAAGGAGCGGTAAGAATCATGAGTGACTTTAGTCTACGTAGAAACTGGAAAAATCGGATTGACTGAAGTATCTGGATGTGGGATTCATAAAATGTTTGAGATTGGTTAGAATGTGCTACTCTAAGCATTTGTTGTGTAATGTAACAAAATTAATTGTCTTTGCTCATAGATCACCAATCGAAGATATTAGTGATCACACAATGGTTGAATTTTACATGTACTTTGAAAAGAAGGTGATTGTCTAAGTTGAATATTTGAAACCTAATAAGAGCAACTATTTGGACATGAAAGCTGAGCTCGTTGAAGTGAACTGGCATACCAGGCTAGGGGATAGATGAACAGAGACACAGTGGCAGAAATTTAAGGGTCTGTTTTAGAATACTGAGTATATTTCTAGTGTAAAGAAAAGCTGTAAAGGAAACGCCCATCATCTGTGTTTAATTTAAGAAGATAGGGAAAACGCCAAACTTGAGAGAAAAACAAAGAACCATGCAAAGATAGCAAGAACTGCAGATGCTGGAGTCAGAGTTAACAGTGTGGAGTTGGAGGAACACCGAAGGCCAGGCAGCATCAGAGGAGTAGGAAAGTTGACGTTTTGGATCAGGACCCTTCAGAAATGGGGAGGGGTAAGGGAGCTCTGAATTAAAGAGAGAGAGGAAAGGTGGGGCTGGGGAAGGTAGGTGGGATGGTGATAGGTGAATACAGGTAGGGAGTGGTGGGGATTGGTCAGTGAGGTGGGAGAAACGGATATGTGGGAGAGCAGATGGACAGGCTGTGTCAGGTCAAGGAGGCAGGGATGAGGGGGAGGGTTGGACATGGGAGGAGGCCAGGTGTGGGGAAGATTTTAGAACTGGTGAATTCCATGTTTAGGCCATCGGGCTGTGGGCTCTCGAGGCGGAATATGAGATGTTGCTCCTCTAGTTTGCAGGTGGTGTTGTTGTGACACTGGAGGAGGCCCAGGATGGACATGTCAACCAGGGAGTGGGAGGGGGAGTTGAAATGGCTCACGACTGGAAGGTGTTATTGTTTGTCGTGAGCAGAGTGTAGATACTCTACGAAATGGTCTCCGAGTCTACGCTTTGTCTCACCAATGTAGAGGAGGCTACATTGGGAGCAGCAGATACAATAGTCTCTTGTATTTCCTGCACTTCGGCGCTCAAACCCCCTCCCCCAACAAAAATAAAGGCAGAATCCCCCTGTCCTCTCATATCACCTCACCAAACTCTGCATCCAGTGTATCATTCTCTGCCACTTCCGCCACCTACAATCTGACCCCACAACCAAAGAGATACTTCCCTCCCCCACCCCTATCTGCCTTTCATAAGGACTGCTCACTCTGTGACTCCCTCGTCTGCTCCACACTCCCCACTAACCCCACCACACCTGACATCTTACCCTGCAACCGCCTCTACACCTTCCCTCTTACTTCCATTCAAGGCCCTAAACAAACCTTTCACATCAGGTGAACCCCATGGGGCAAAAGCTGAGCGAGTTAGCTTGACATCATCATGGGGAAAGTGTTTGAATGTATTACTAAAGACATTATAATTGGGCACTTCAGAAATCCCAATATAATTCAGATGGAGTCATGAAATGCCATAGCATACAAGCCATAAGCCCAGTGCTGGAAAAATCGATTAGAATGGACAGAACTTCAATGACCAACATGGACACAATGAGGTGAAGGGCTTTTTTACATGCTGTGAAAACTCTGACTCTGGTTTTGTGAAAGGGAAATCATGTTTAGTCACTTTATTGGAGCTCTTTGAAGGAGTGACATGCACTGTGGACAAAGAGCCTGTACATGTACTGTACTTGGATTTCCAGGAGGCATTTGATAAGGTGCCAAATCAGAGATCATGTCGGAAAGTGAAAGAGAGTAACGTATTAGTGGATAGAAGATTGACTGGCTGTCTGTCTGTCAGAAAACATAATGTATAAATGGGCCTTTCAAAGGTATTGATAATTGGAGTCCCTCTGGGATTTGTGCTTGGTCCTCCCCTTTTAACAGTACATCGATGACTTAAATGATGGGAGCAAAGACATGGAAAATAAATAAATATGACATGAAGATATATGGGAAAGTATGTTGCAAAGAAAGACATGAGTTTGCAGACAGATACAGATTGAACGGGCACAAATCTGGAGGGTGAAGTATAACGTGAAGTTGTTCACTTTGGAAGGAAGAATTTTTTGTTTTAAGTTACTAAAACTGAGAATGACTGCAGAATTATGAAATGCAGAGTGCCCCAGTGTATGATTCTCAAGATGTTAGTATGCAGGATCAGCAAGTAATCAAATAGGCTAATGGGATGTTATCTTTTATTTTGAGACAAATTGAATATAAAAGTAAGGATCTTGTGCTCCAGTTATACAGGGCATTGATTAGTCTGCATTTTGAATACTATATGCCATTTTGCTCCCCTAATTTATAGATGGATATAAACGCATTGGAGGTAACTCCGGAGGTTTGATACCTAGAATCAGTGGATTGTTTCATGTGGATTTTATTTTATTTTCAAGGATAGATTAAACAAGCTGGACTTGTTTCAACTGAAATTTAAAGGAGTGACAGGAGACTTGTTTGAAATAAGACATTGAATGGTCCTGACCGGGTGGACTTGGACAAGATGTTTGCTCTTGTGAGTGAGTCAGAACCGGGGGCACCGGGATTGCCTCTCTCTAGGACACATCATAACTTTTTTTCTGAGAGTTGTGCGACTTCAGAACACTGCCTTAGAAGGCAATGAAAGTGAAGTAATTGTCTTAAAATATTCAGAGATAGATTCTTGCTAGACAAGGGAAGGGAGTCAAATGTATTAATGGAAATGTGGTATTTGAAACATAAGCAGATCAGCTATGCTCTTATTATTATATTGCAGAACAAGTTTGAGGGTCTGAAAGGCCAACTTCTGTTGCTATTTCATATACTTATATGTATGTTTCTATGATTAAAAGAGCTACATTTCTTCACCACCACTGGAAAAGAGGTGAGTAGAATTGAGAACTGAAGTCATAAAACTAGCAAACATTGAATAGCTTAATTGTTAATTTTGAGAAGGAATTTGTCAGAGTTGGAAATGCAAGTCCCTCTTAAGGGTCAGACAGAACAGCCCCAGATTGATTTGAGTGCAGGTTGTGCCTGTTGGACTTTGTATTTCATAGCTTTTATAGGCCTGATCATGAGCCTGCTAAGGTCACCACCATTAACAGGTCCAGATAGCAGGTCATGAATAGAGTCAATTCCCAATTGCCTACCTGTTTTCCACAATTGCATCCATGCATGGGTGTCCTTGAAGAGGGAGCACGCAGTGTCCCACCTTTTTGAAACTTTGAGAGAGCTGAATGCCGTAGAGGCTGGACTGCATTATCTCCCCCTCCAACATTCTTTCTATTTAATTGCCTCCAGTTGTTTTCTCTTTTCTTTTGATTTTTTTGTTCTTGTTACATTGCCCCTGGTGGGCTGTGTTTATGATTTGATTATTGGGTGATTTTGGTTTATTTGGCGGTCAGTTTTTGTTCTAATAAAGTACTGGTTTCTTCCCCAGTAAGGGTTGGCTTCTTGATAGAGAGAGACTCCAGAGGAGGAATTTTGGAAACTGGTGTTTGTGCTAAACTACATATTTATAATAAAGCTCTTAAAAATCTGTCTTTTGCTGAAAATTCAAAATATGTACATTGGTCTGTTTAAACATGATACTAGCGGATTAACCTCAATTTCTTCAGGTGGAAAGAAATAGAATAAAGAAATCAGAAGATAATCTGTTTTTGACAAAAGCAAAGCTCTGTGGCTTTTTAAAGTAAATGGCCGAGTTAGCCTACAAAATCACAAATTGTGATTGTCAACCAGTGTTTTCAGAATTGGAGCCAAGTGAGCAGTGGAAGAACGAAGTGGAGGTGTGGACCCAAGTCTTTTCTCTAACAAAGAAGCAGCAAGGTATGGTTTTGGCTTTATCCTTACCAGGAGGGAGTAAAATTACAAAAAGGTATTTTTGGAACTGGATGTAACAACAGATCTGAATACTGAAGAGTGATTGGAGATTCTAATACACTTTATGGATGGAATTTTGTTCCTATTTTGAAAAAGGATGACTTGTTGAAAGCCTACAAGGTGTGATCAATATTTGAAAAAAACTTATAAAATGGACATGACTGAGATGTATTTAATTGAGGGGAGTAGCATAGACTGGATGGAGGGATCAATGAAAGCCAAAAGAACTGCGGATGCTGTAAATCAGGAACAAAAACAGAGTTGCTGGAAAAGCTCAGCAGGTCTGGCAGCATCTGTGGAGGAGAAAACAGAGTTAACGTTTCAGATCCGGTGACCCTTCCTCAGAACTGTTCCTCAGTGTTAGAGGGAGAATCCCTCAACATTTTAAGAAGTATGTAGATGCACAGTTACGAAGCCAAGATACACAAGGCTATAGGCCAAATGCTGGAAAATGGGATGAGATTAGTTGGGTTCTTGTTTTTGACCAAATGAAATGTTTCTGTGCTGCAGACCTCTAACTGTATATGCCTTGGAGTTTGAGTGGTTATATGAAAGCCTAAAAAAAATTCAATCCAGAAAGTTCCTGAGCCCTGTGTTCACATTTAAACTTTTAGATTGCACACAAATCTTGCACGCGTCCTGTTGGTTTCATGGGCATTCAGTTTTTCAGTAATGACTTTTCTTTCAGAATAAATAGGTGCTATTCTTTTTGGGGAAAAAAAAATTGAGGCAAATCATTTCCAGCTACCTTCACGACATTTTGGGAGTTCTGTAGGATTGCAAACAGAATCCTTATAAATGGCTAAAATTCAATTGCAAATAAAACCGCTTGAATTAGAAGCAATGGCAAGGGAAAAGGAAAAAGAAAGAACAGACCTGGCAGAACAAAAAGAAAAAGAAAGAGGCAAAGCAAGGGAGCGAGAGAGAGAGAATTGCCGTGGAACTAAAAGCGAAACAATTAAAACAGCTTGAATATGAAACAGTTTGACTTACAATTAAAAGCAGAAGAAAGGGAGGAGTGTTTTTGAACTTCAGAGGTTGAAAATCAACTTAAAATGGCAAAGGTAGAAAATAGGAGTAGTGATGAAGAGCAAACCCATCGTAGCCAAAAGTCTGGTAAGATCTGTTTAAATATGTCCAAGTGTTACCAGAGTTTGAGAAGGATGTAGAAGCCTTTTCATTTCATTCGAGAAAGTGGCTAAACAAATGTAATAGCCAGTGACCATGTGGGTATTGTTGATTCAAACAAAACAGGTAGGTAGAGCTAGTGAGGTATTTGCATCACTATAAGAGGGGGTATCTGGGGACTATGATGAGATGAAAAAAGCCATCTTAAATGCATGTGAACTAATGCCAGAAGCTTACAGACAATGTTTCAGGAATCTAAGGAGGGAACCTGGTCAAACATACGTTGTGTTTGAAAGGATCAAATGAAGTAACTTTGATAGATAAGAGCATTGAAAATTGATCAGCTATATAATGCTTTAGAGAAACTGTTATTTTAGAGGAGTCCAAATATTCACTTTCTGCTTTTCCACATTGAGTTCTCACTCCTTCAAGGTTAAACCTGCAAGATTAGCAGCAGAAATGGCAATGATTATGAATTAGTTCATAAATCAAAATTTGGCTTCTGGCATCAATTTCAATCTGAGGGATAGAAGTTGGGGGGAAAAAGAGAAACCCTCAGGTAGGAAAGGAAAAGGAGATAGTTTGCCACAGGTTTAAAAAAGAAACCCACGATGGGGAAGAGAAGTAAAAACCTCAGGTATTTTCACTGCAATAAAGTAGGACGCATGAAGTCCGTGTTGGTGGTCTAAGAAAAGCATTGGGAAGATGGATATGGTAAAACAAGATAAGCCAGTGGAGGTTATTAAAGTGGGAAAGGAAGTCCCAGTGGAAGCGAAAGAATGTAGATCCTGGCCAGAGGTTGGTTAATAAGAAAGTGCCAGATCTCTTTAAAGAATTTACCTGTGTGGGTAAGGTTTACTCCTTAGCAGGAGGAGTAGGTTTAAAAAAAAATTGAGATACAGGAGCAAGTTAACCTTTAGTGCAAGATGAGGAGGTATGTACTTTGGAAGGATGAATTGCCAGAAAAGGTGATAATTTGTGGAATTCATGGTGAGAAGAGCAGTGTTCCATTGTATCAGGTGAGACTGAGGAGTCTTGTGAAAAATGTTGGTGTTATGATAATAGAGAAATTCTGTGTTCCAGAGAGAGTTTATCCGCGGATGATATAACTGGTTCACAGGTGGTAGTAATGCCTACTCTTGTTGAAAAGCCAGTGGAACATCGGGCAACTGTGGTGTTACAAGAAGTATATCCTGGGATTTTTCCTGGCTGTGTAGTCACAGTCACAAAGCCACAGGTTGAAACAGGAGGTGAAATTGAATAATAAAGATAAGGAAGTTGAAGTTCAATTATCAGAAACTATGTTTAATCAAAAAGTTGACAAGAAAACATAAGAACAGGTGGAGGGCCAAGTGGATATTATTAGTTCAGAGAGGTTAGTTAAATTACAGCAAAAATGTGGGGGAGAAAAAAAGCAATTGCTGTCAGAAATCTACACAAAAATCTAAGTGTATCCCAGAATGTTACTGTCTTAAAAATGAACTCTTGATGAGGAAATGAAGACCATTAATTCAGGCAGATGAAAAATTCCTTATACAATACAATACAATACAATACAATACAGCACAAGAACAGGCCCTTCAGCCCACCATGTCTGCACTGATTCCTAATCTTAATTAAAGACTCACTACTTATTACCCATGTGCAGTTTCTATCCCTCTGTTCACCTTTTGTTCCTGTGTCTATCAAGATGTGCCTTAAAAGTTGCTAATGTGCCTACTTCCACCATCTCCATTGGCAGTGTGTTCCAGGCACCTGCCACCCTCAGTTTAAAAAGCTTTCTCCACATTTCTCCCCTATACTTTCTCCCTCTTGCCTTGAACCTGTGCCCCCTTCCAGTTGACCTTTCCACCCTGGAAAAAATGCCTGACTGTCCACCCTATCTATGCCTCTCGTAATTTTGTAGTCCTCTATCAGGTCGCTCCTCAGCTTCTGTCCTTCCAGTGAAAACAATCCAATTTATCCAACCTCCCTTCCTTCATAACTAAAACCCTCCAGACCAGGCAACATCCTGGTAAACCTTCTCTGTATCCTCTCTCTAAAGCATCCATATCCCTTTGGTAGTGTGGTGACTAGAACTGCACGCAATGATCCAAATGGCCTAACTGAACTTTTATACAGCTGTAACATAACTTGCCGACATTTATATTTGATGCCTGTGCCGATGAAGACATGCATGCTATGTGCCTTGACCACCTTATCTACCTGTGTTGCCACTTTCGGGGATCTGTGGACCTGTATGCCCAGATCCCTCTGTTTGTCAATGCTCCTAAGGGTTCTGCCATTTATTGTATAATTCGCACCTGAATTTGATCTTTCCAAAATGAATCACCTTGCATTTGTCTGGATTAAACTCCACCTGCCATTTCTCTGCCCAAATATGCGATCTACCTATATCCCACTATATCGTTTGACAGTACTCCTCACTACCTGCAACTCCGCCAATTTTGGTGTCATCCGCAAACTTACTAGTCAGACCACCTATGTTTTTTCCTCCTGATCATTTATGTATTACAAACAACAAAAGTCCCAGCACACCACTAGCTACTGATCTCCATTCCGAAAAGCATCCTTCTACCTCTACTCTGTCTTCTGTGACCAAGCTAGTTTTGTATTCATCTAGTCAGCTCACCCCGGACCTCGTGAGACTCTACCTTCTGTACCAGCCTCTCATGGGGTACTTTATCAAATGCCTTATTAAAGTCCATGTAGATAACATCCATTGCCCTTCCATCATCAATCGTTCCTGTCACCTCATCAAAAAAGTCAATCAAGTTGGTAAGACACGACCTTCACGTCCATTTGCTGTCAAATGTGAATAAATCCTGTCTTTGAATATCTTCTCCAATAGCTCCCCTACCAGTGACATCAGGCTCGCTGTTGTGTAATTACTTGGGTTATATCTGTTTCCCTCCTTAAATGAAGGAACAGCGTTGTCCATTCTCTAGCCGTCTGGAGCCTCTCCTTCCATTGTTTCCTGGGATAGTTCCCATCTGGGGACTTGTCTAGCTTAATTCATGTCAAGACTCCCAAAGCTGCCTCCTCTATTGTGTTAACCTGCCCAAAAATGTTCACGCATCTTTCCCTAAACTCAACATCCCTCACGGCCCTCTCTTTGGTAAGTACCAATGTAAAGTACTCATTAAGGATCTCGCCCATTTCCTCTGGCTCCAGATATAACCTCTCTCCCTATCCTTCAATGGGCCTACTCTTTCGCTAGCTAACCTCTTGCTCTTAATCTATGCATAAAATGCCTTTGGATGCTCCTTAATCTTCCTGGCCAAAGACCTTTTCATAGCCCTTTTTAGCCCTCCTGATTCTCCATTTTGAGGTCTTTCCTATTCTATCTATATTCTTCAAGGGCTTTGTCTGTTTGTAGTTGCCTAGACCTTAGATATGCTTCCTTGGTTTCTTGACTAAGCTGATAATTTCCCCTGTCATCCAAGGTTCCTGAATCCTGCCGTTCCTGTCTTTCATTTTGACAGAAACCTGTCTGTCCTGTGTTTTAATCATCTGGTCTTCAAAAGACTCCCACATATCAGATGTGGATTTACCCTCCAAGCCACTCCTAACCCACATTCTTCAAATCTTGCCTAATTTGGTTATAGCTGGCCTTCTGCCAATTTAACACCTTCATCTGTGGTCCATTCTTGTCCTTATTCTTAAGTATCTGAAAACATGGAATTATGGTCATTCTATGGGCAGAAGTTCATCAAGTTATACTACTGGTGGGTTATAGAAAGGAAGTGTTGTGGATAGCACATGAGTTACCAATAGGAGGTCATTTGGAAGTAAGGCAATCTCAAGCCAAATACAAAAACATCTTTTTATTGGCCTGGAGTGCATAAAGATGTGGTTGAATTTTGCTGGACATATCATATGTCCAGTAATAGGAAAACCTCAGGCAGTGATAAAACCAGCATCGTTAATACCTATTCCAGAACCTTGTATACGAGTATTAATTGATTATCTAGGACCACTACCTAAAACAAAAAGTGGGAATCAATATTTGTTGACCATAACAGATGTGTCTACTAGATCTCTGGAGGCTATTCCATAATGCAGTATCAAAGCTAGAAGGATTACAGCAGACTTAATCAAATTTTTTACTAGATGCAGCATTCATGTGGATTGGCCATGCTGAATTTCCCATTGTGTCCAGAGATGTGCAAGCTAGATGGATTAGCCATGGTTAAATGCAAGGTTACAGGGATAGGGTGGGGGTGGGTCTGAATGGGATGCTCGTCGGAGGGTTAGTGTGGACTCAATGGGCTAAATGGCCTGCTTCCACACTGTGTAGAAATTCTATGACCACACACACAAATACAATGAGTTAAATTTTACATCAAAATTATTTAAGGAAGTTATGAATATCTTAGGAATAAAACAATTTACATCAACTGCGTACCATCTGGTACATTAGCGCGGAAGATTAAAACAGTAGCATCAACTTTAAAGAGCATGTTGAGGGCATATAGCCAAAACTTTCCAGAGGATTGGAATAAAAGAATTCGTTTTGTTCTTTTTGCAATTGGGATGCGCCTAATAAATCGACTAAATTTCCGTTTTTTTTTTGAATTAGTTTTCAGACATGAAGTAAGAGAACCACAGAAATTAAGGAAAGATTGGTAAGTCAGCATTCAGAGACTACATATTTAGACTGTGTCAAATTTTAGGCAAAGATTAACTTGTGGGTGAGTTGGCTAGGCAGCATTTGAAAGTAGTACAGCATGTGACAAATCAGGGAGCAAACAAGAAATCATAAATTTGAAATTTTGTTGGAGGAGATAGTGTTAGTATTACTACCAGTAGTGGTGAGCTTTTTAAGTGTAAGGTTCAGTGGGCCTTATCAACTCAAGAGGAAATTGAGTGATGTGAATTATTTGATTAGAACACCAGATAGAATGAAAACTCGGTGTCCATGTGTATACGCTCAAATGGTGTTTTGGTAGAGAAGGAAAGCAAAAGGAGAATGTGATACTGGTTACAACTCAGAGTAAAAAACCAAGTTCAGAGGATTCTGAATTTTATATTCCTCAAATTAAATTGAATAATGAGGAAGTTCTGAAAATTTGGGATCAATTAAGTTTCCTTTCAGGCAAAAATCGAAATGACCTGGAAGAGTTATTACATGGGAAGATATGTGGGAATAAACTGAGAGGGACTAACATAGTTATGTATATTGTAGATAAAGGAAATGCTGTTCCAATTAAGCAGCATCCTTGTAGACTTAACCCTCTAAAATTGTTGTGAAGTTGGGTAGAGTATTTGTGGATTGGGAGGCAAGGTGTTAGAATTTGGTGTTTGTAAGATGCTAGGGGGGAAAGCATTGCATGGTCCCTTTAAAAGATTGTGCTTTTTTTTATGCTTGGAGATGCCTGTGAACAACTTGAAAGTTTGTAAGTGCAGAGAGCACCCGAATTGAAACATTTGTATCAAAAGGCCGTACTGTTAGCAGGCCAAGCAGCATTTGTACCAAGACAACAGGTTTTTGAATTTAGCCAATCAACTTGAACCAAGTAGGTACCAAAAAACTTTATCAAATTTGAATCTGATGGTTTGAACAAGCTAGGACCAATTCAATTGTAAGAAATTGATATGTCATCAGGGGTATAAGAGAAGAGGACAATTGGAAAAAGACAGGAGAAATAACTGCCATCTGCCAGAGTTAACAGCTGTCAGCTCTTGAGAGAATCGCTGGCTTTCACAGGCTCCTATAAGTCATAGAGAAGGCACCGTCCAAAAAGCAAAGGTACCAACGGCACAACTAGTTAATCTTCCTAACAAGAATTGAAGGAGGAGGCATTCTTGACGGAAAATTCGTCAGAGAACGTACAGAGCATTCCAGAAGACACGTAATCTGGCTGTAATTTCGAGAGACTAAACCCTGCTTTTTAAAATTTTATTTTGTATAAGTGGGGCTTGTATTTATTGGAACAGCCTACTATTGGAATCTTGTTTTTATTCGGGAGCAATTAGAAGGGGTTTATTCGGTTTGTTAATAGTTTAGTTAATTTGCTCACTATTTGAGTTAGATGAATAAATTGTTACTTTGTTGATTATAATGTGAGTATCAGGGGTTTATTTAATCACTAGAAGTTGCTGAAAGGCAGGTTACACCACTTTTCACACTCCTTTTACAGATTTTAGGATGAAGTGCTCCTCTTTTGGGTGTTTTGGTTTTAGTTCAAAGAAGGGGGTCAACCTCCACTTTATAACAGTTGGCACGGGCTCAAAAGGAGATTGGAAGCATACTCAAAGACAATATAATTGAAGTGAGTTGCAGTGAGTGGAGCTCATCTGTTGTGGTGGTTCCAAAACCAGATGGTACCCAACGATTATGTTAATTACCACAAAGTCAGTGCAGTTAAAAAATCTGATATTCTTTTCCACAGCTGGAACACTATTGAGAAGATGGGACATTCAACTTGTATTTCAAAGCTGGATTTACTGAATGGATACTGGCAGGTACCTATTTCCAAGAGAGCAAAGGAAACTTCAGCTTTCGTGATACCAAATGGACTGTACTAGTTTAAAGTATAGTGTACATAAACAATCTCGTGATTTTTAGTTATGTATGAAAGGAACATTTGAAGCATCTATTAGACTTCTTCATTCGATTTCAAAAGTGGGGCTTGGTGATAAATCTTGCTGAGTGAGTTTGCAAAAGCCCAAGCCGTGTTCCTAGGCCATATCATTAGACATTGACAGATGGCCCACTTGATGTGAAAACAGGTTATTGGTGAGTTTCACATACCAGCAGTGAAGAAGGAAATGCTACTATTATGGGATTAAGTGGTTTTTATTGAAAATTCATACTAAATTTTAGCAGCATGATTGCTCCATTGACTGATTTGTTGAAGCAATGCAGAAAATGTCAATGGACAGAGGAATGTTGAAAGGCATTTGACAGCCTGAACGCTGTGTTAACCACTGCCGGAGTGTTAACTAACCTAATTATGCAAAGCCATTTGAGGCTATCGATGCAGGTGATGAGAGTATCGGTCCTGTCTTTTGCAAGAAGGTGAGAAGATAGAAAGACCTATCGGTATTTTTCCAGGAAGTTGAATATTCATCAATGGAAGGAGACCTTGGGCTTGGTGTTGTGTTGCAATATTTCAACATTTATGTTGCCGGTAATGTGTCTGAGACAATTGTATATACTGATCATAACTCGTTAACATTTTTGGAAAAATTTAAAGATTAAAAAATACCATACTATTTAGATGGAGCTTATTGTTACAGCCGTTTAATTTGAAAATTCTGCACATGGCAGGATGAGAGAACGTAATTGCTTACACATAGTCTTCATTCATCAGTTGTGACAAAGGTGTTTGGCATAAGAAACAGATTGAAATGGACTGTAGTGTTGAATGTTTGCATGCTTAGAGTCATTGTAGTGTACTAATAGTACAAGACTAAAGGTTTTTAAAAATGAAGCCATCTTTGTATGTTGATGGTTCATTTTTTAAGGGGGGGGTGCATGACAATACTATGGCTTTAAGAGGTGTATTTTGTCTTTTTCTTTTGGAGAGGTTTTGAGCCGTAGGTGACAAGCTGTCTCCTCCAAACCAATAAAGTAAACAGCATGTGAGGCCTTGGTTTTTTTTTAGACTGCAGTAACAGAAGCAGCTTGAATGGCTAGAGTCAGGCACCGACAGAATCAGCGTTTTAGTTTAGCTTTCAGCAATTGCTGGGAATTTTGAAGCTGGTTGTGAAACCTGTTGGATCTTTCCCTCTGTTACTGCTAAAAATGTGGGTTCTCTTTCTGCTGCCAGAATTGCGTGTGAGACTGTCTGTCTGTTTTACTGACTTTGCCTTTGCCAAGGGTGTGTTTGTGGGATGTTATTTTATTGGAGCAGTTGCTGTTTAGTAGTTAAATAATCTATTGTTCTGTTAAGTTTTCCAATAGAGTTAACTTATTCCAATTCTTCTTTCTTTCTTTTGTTTGTATTTTAACTGAGTAATGTGTCCAATGGAATTACAGCTGGAACACAGCACTTCACACTTAACTTTCATCTTATTTAAAGACCAGGTCCAGGCAATCTACTTGATATATTTGCAGGGGGTTTGGTCTAGTCCATAACATGACCATGATAACTATCAAAATTTGTCATAAATCTGGTTCACTCACGTCCTTCAGGGAAGAGAATATATATTCTTACCTATATATGACACAGCAATACAGTTGACTTTTAACTGCCCTGTAAAACAGACCACTCAGTTCAGTGGCAGTTAAAGATGGGAAACAAATGCAGACCTTGCTAGTGAAACCTGCATCCCATAAGAATGATTGAAGAGGCAGATTAAAGGACATTGTCTCTGCCTCTGAAAGGAAAACACCAGTGAGATGTGTGAACATTAAGAGCACTTTCCTGACAAAGCAGACCGGTGGCCATTGAACAAAAACCACCGAAAGAACTGCAGATGCTGGAAATTGGGAACCAAGACCAAAAGTGCTAGGAAATCTCTAAGTCTGATAGCATCTGTGGAGCGAAAGCAAAGTTAACGTTTCAGGTGCAGTGACCCCCTGCTTCGCACTAGTAGTCATTCACCTTGGAATTTCAGTGATGAAAGCAAGATGCAAAAATACCATTCCAACAGTTGAAGCGACTGCATAGCATTGCATCTAACCTTCAGCAAGTGGAAAGAAACAGAGAAACAAGAAATTCAGATTGAGTAAGAAGTGTTCTTCTGAGGTAAGGAGTTAACGTACTTCATTAAAGCACAGTAAAAGGAGAACCAAAAGAACTGTGGATGCTGTAAATCAGGAGCAAAACCAGTTCTGAGGAAGCATCACTGAACTTGAAACGTTAACTCTGATAATTTTCTTCACAGATGCTGCAGAACCTGCTGAGCTTTTCCAGCAACTTCAGTTTTTGTTCACAGTAAGGGAGATTTGTTTTATGTCTACCCCAATTTTGGCAATGATAGAATCAGAAAATATTCTGTTTTGTGTCTGCCATCCTTCTGCTTGATAACCATAAAAGTCGTAATGTAACTATATACGTAACCAGTAACTTAGAGAGATGACACTGTTTTACTGATTTGATTTGAGCTGTAATTTGGGGATTAGTGCACCTTGGTAAATTTGCATCCAAAAGTCAATACTGCTGAACAGAAAAACTAAAGAACTGTGGATGTTGGAAATCTGAAACAAAAATAGAAATTGCTGGAAAGCTCAACAGATCTGGCAACATCTGTGGACGGAAATCAGAATTAACGTTTCAGGTCCAGTGGATGTTCTTCAGAATTGATGGTAGCTAGGAAAAGACCTGCTGAGTTTTTCCAGCCACTTCTGTTTTTGTCATTATTCCTACACTGGAATGCAATCTCCCCTCATTTTAGGAAGATGTCAGTGGAAGTCAGGTCAGATTACTGCACTACCGATGTACAAATTTTTGTATTTGTATAGATTGGCTCTTGTATGAATATGTTTTAATTTGATTTGCACTGAGGAATACAGCACAGCCGAGTGGATTTTTGAAAAGTTTAGTGATTTGTTTTTACAACTCTAGCATGAATTATCAGTGCTGTTAGGGCAACTAATAATAAATATTGATTCAATTGATGTGATATCTTATGCAGTTAGTGTAGCAAGAGAGTTGAGCTAAACGACTTATCTGGTGCAAAGTGTGTAAGAGTAGATAAGATTACAGTCGATGGGTGTTTGCCAGTAATTAGGGATTCCCTGGAAGCCATTTAACTACACTTAATTTCATTTAATTTCTAGTTTCCAAATCTTGTAAAAAGAGAGAGCATCTTCTCATTTATTTTAATGGTAAATAATTTCTAAGTGCCAAGACACTCTTTGTTCCGACTCAAATATTTTTAGCAGGTTCTTTACTCTCAATGATACTTGATATAACTAAGGCGATTTTTATTTTCAATTTTCTTCTGTTTGTTGGGATTATGATTCAACTTAGTGTCCATGAATTGAGATATTGGATGAATCTGTCCCTTTAAAGCCCCACCTAAGTTTTTTTTTTTCCCAAGCCCTCATAAAATTAAAACTGTGCTTAGCAACCTAATAGGAACCCCTACCTGGCATTCCTAGGTTAATGCTTCTGTCAAGGTGAAAATAACCCACTTCATTTTTTTGAAAGGAATAAAATCAAAAGTGTGAAAGTGCACAGTCTTTATTCAATAGATGGCTCTATGCAGGCAACTTCCCTCCTTGTGGATATCTCTCTCTTGTTAGTCCTCCAGCACCCCCTGTATGAAATTTAAAATGAAATTATTTTCAGCCATATGGAGGTTACATTTCTGATAGCTTATTATTTACTCATTTTCATATTGCTACGCAGAACTATTTGGAAATCCATCAAGGGTTGCAGCTTGTATTATGCTTGTACTAAAGGTGCAGTTACAACTATCAAATAAGATGGCCTGAAAATTACAATTTGGGCTGGATGTCATAACCATGAAGGAAAGAGTGCACTGCAAACCAAGCCCCACTGTTCCTCAAGTCAACGCAAATGTGAAATACAGCCAATTTAATCACAAGGATGGTTGATTTGCCTAACTGTCACCACTATCTATGATTAAAGAAACTCCTCAAAGTTTTATTAATTAAACAAGAAAGCAAAACCCTTTATAACAAACTTTAACATGTGGAAAATGGATTATATGTTAATAATATAACAACTTAAACTGTACCCCTTTTAATCAAAGTGCTCATATATTCATTCACAAATGGGACAAACAAGACATTGGGTGGAAAACATTGCCAAAAAGGAACAAAGTCTATGGATCAAGAGTCCAAATGAGGTGACTTTCTCATTTCTCTTTCTTTTTAAGGGATGATATCAAGCTGGTGTTGATCATGGTGATCCTCAAATCAGTATCATCATTTAATTTAGAGGTTTTCTCTAAGCAGAGTCTTTGAATGTTATTTCCTTTTCATTCTGAAAGGGAGAGAAAGACCTGGCTTGCTTACACGCTTTAGAGGACTCCATATCCTGTTCTCTCTTCTCAGTTAAAACCAAATCAAAAAGCTGTTACTAGACAGCTTTTGTTTTTCAAGCCAAAGGCACTAGGCTCTCAAAAATATCAAATCCTGTTTCACAAGTTACATACTCTTGTAAAACCAATGAATGAATACCACAGTTCGATTTTTGCTTTGAGTTGTAAATAAAAGAAATGGTTCTTTCTGTAACACAGCAGTCCAAACATGCATTTTCCATTTTATATTTTAATTAAAATATATATGGTCCTTATGAAATACAAGTCCGCAGGGAGGATTTCCTCACTGATATTTGTGGAGATGTCATAAATATGTTTTTAATATGTAGATACATGTACACCATGTGACAAACTGAAGCAATCCTCTTTTTATTCGTTCAAGATTCCAATATTTTAAAAGCTATTGCAGGTGCGACTTTGGCAAAGGATAAGCAAAGAGTGACTCAATGAGGATTTGTTGCCTATCAATTTGGTCTCATCTGGTTGTTCCTTCCTGATTCCACTCTGCTTTTTTTTCAACCTTTGGAAGTGGTGATGACATAGTTCACAATGATACTTAAGCTATTTTATTTGTTTCTACTTAAGCTTTTGTGCAGCTCACTTAACCTTAACATACTTTTAACTTGCAGGTTTAATGGCGCATCTTCTTAAATTTAGAATTACAATAACACATATTCATGTCTTATGAGGGTGATTTGACAGAACCTCAAATTTCTTTTAAAAACCAGACAGTTTAACTTGAGTGGTGGGGAAGCATCGAGAAACAATTTTTCAAGTTAGAACTAGTAATCATCAAATGTGTTGATGTGGGAAGTGTCAGCATGAATTTCTAAAGGGGAAATCATGTTTACCTAACTTGCTGGAGTTTTTTGAAGAGGTAATGGGATTGGTATGGGTAGTATGAGGTTCTTGTGATGCACTTAGACTTCCCAGAAGATGTTTGATAACACAGACAACAGACTTGAATAAAGTTATAGATCACAGAATATAAGGATCAGGAGCAATGCGGATTAAAAAAAGATGAGTTTTTTTTTCTTTCATGGGATGAGGGCATCGCTGGCTAAGCAGCATTTATTGCCCATCCCTAATTGCCCAGAGGGCAGTTAAGAGTCTACCACGTTGCTATGGGTCTGAAGTCACATGTAGGCCAGGACAGGTAAGGATGGTAGCTTCCTTCCCAAAAGAACATTAGTGAACCAGATGGATTTTTCCTCAACAATTGATTTTGGTCATCATTAGGTTCTTAATTCCTGACACTTATTGAATTCAAATTCCACCATCTGCCATGACGGGATTCGAACCAGTGTCCCCAGAACATTAGCTGGGCCTCTGGATTAACAGTCCAGCGATAATACCACTAGTCCATCGCCTCCGCTGGTAATAGGAAACAGTAGTGGTCAATGGATATTTTCCTAGCTGGAGGAAAGGTTTTTGCAGAATTCCCTAGGGATTCATTTTGGGAGCCTTGCTTTTCATGTATTATTAATGATCTAGATCTTTGTGTGCAGTGACCATTTCAAAGCTTACAGGTGACTCAAAATTTGAAAGAATTGTGAACTAAGGAGAACTGTATAGAACTCTGAAAGGACATGGAGAAATTGATGGAGTGGGCAGACAGGTAGCAGTTGAGGCTGACTGTGGGAAAGTATGAGATGATTCACTTTGGCAGGAAGAACATTAAAAGACAGTATAAAATAGGGGATGCAATTCGAAATGGGGTGTAGGAGCAGAGCAACTAAGTGTACATGTGCAGAAATCGTAAAGCTGCCAGGACTGGTTGGGAGAACAATTAATTAAGCAGATAGCATCCTTGGATTTATTAACAGGGGCATAGAATACAAGAACAAGGAGATGGTATTGAACTTAAAGACACTTGTTAGACCTCAGCTGGGATATTGTGTACAGCTTTGGATGTCACATTATCGGAAGGTTGTGAACATATTGGAAAGAACGCAGAAGCAATTTACAACAATGGTCTAGAGTGAGAAACTTCAGTTATGAGAATAAAATTAAGAAGTTGGGATGGTTCCCCTTGGAGAGAAAAAGGCTTAAAGGGAGCTGGTAGAGGTTTTCAATTTCTTGAGGGGTTGGATAGAGGAGGTAGGGAGAAATTGACCCCACACATACAAGGATCGAGAACGAGGGCACTGATTTAAAGTAATTTGTAAAAGAAGCAAATGCAAGGTGAGGAAAAAGATTTTTCCCACAGCTAGTAATTAGGTATGGAATACACTGCCTGGAACAGTGGTAAAGTCAGGTTCAATCAAGGCAATCAAGAAAGAAGTCATTGGATGATTATTTTCGTAGAAATGAAGGGTATCAGGAAAAAAAGAGATTGACAGGTGGTAATTATGCTTATTTGAAGAATCGGTGCAACCATAATGGACCGAACGACCACCTTTTGCATCATAATAGTATCATTTGGTGAAAAATGGTACTGTTTTTTGTGTCCACAGATAATAACTTAATTTCAGCAAATCCTATATAAATCTGCAGCACCGTTTATATTGACGTAGTAGCTTAAAAATAACTATCTTTAAAATGGCACAATACAACTGGTTTAAATGTATATTACTTTCAGCAGTTGAGGTTACAAAAAGCAGGCTGTAAACTGGAAATATTTTATACAATTCTCTTAAGGAGCCACAAATGTGGATGGTATTTTGAAACATTCAATTATAAAAGGATCTACTGTTACATTTTAGGATTGAAGCCCAAGGGTTTCCAAAGCATTGGCTGTTCTGTAACTACCCTTCTTTAAAGTTGTAACTGCTCTCAAACATCTTGAACTACATCAGTAATTAAAAACAGGGAATACAGTAGGCTAAGATTATGGGGCCCCTCTACTTGGAGAGTTGCCAGATACCTCATAGTAAAATTAACATATTGAACCTGAAATAACCTTGAATATGTGATTACATTCATTTCATAATGGGTAGAAATCATTTGCAACAGAAGTTGGAATGCTAAAACAGTCAATAAACCTAACGAGCTTCAATTTAGAAAAATGACTAAGTCTGCAAAATGAATAAGTAGGTTCAGTAATGTAACTGGCTGCAAATGTATTTTTACTATGCATCATATGCCTTCTACAGGTGCATTGTAGTCTATATAATTGAACAGTACGTAACCCCCATGAGATGCCACTAATAGAAAGTTCTTGCCTGCTATGGTTCATTAGTAGAAAAAGGTATTTTATGAACAATCTTGCAACTTATGAAAGTACACTTATCAAACACATTTATTCTACATATTATATCTAAGGCTCTTGAGTAGATTTGTGGCACGGGTTGTAGATGCTATAGTTGGCTCGCTCGCTGAGCTGATTTGTTAATTCGCAGACGTTTCATCACCCGGCTGGGTAACATCATCAGTGCAGCCTCCGATGAAGCACTGTTGTGTTTTCCCGCCTGATTATTTAAATGCTGGGGTCCGTTGGAATTGGTTATCTCATTTCCAGTTTTCCGTGTATATATAGGGTCAAATTCTAAATGTTTATTGATGACCTTCTTAGTGGAGAACCAAGCCTCTAGAAATTCCCGTGCTTGTCTCTGTTTGGCCAGTCCTAGGATCCTGACGTTGTCCCAATCGAACTGGTGGTTCTCCTTATCCAAGTGAATGGAGACGAGTGAGTACTGGTCATGTCTTTTTGTTGCTAGTTGGTGTTCGTATATCCTTGTGGCCAGTTTCCTTCCTGTCTGTCCAATGTAATGTTTGTCGCAGTCTTTGCATGGGATCTTGTATGTCACGTTGGTTCTGTCCATAGTGGGTAAGGGGTCTTTGGTTCGAGTTAGCGTAGTATTGACGTAGGTTTGTGTGCCACTCTGATGCCCAGTGGTCATAGGAGTCTTGTCAGTTCGGATATGTTCTTGATGTATGGTAATGTGACGAGTGTGTCAGGGCGTACTGTATCTTCCTGTTGTTTGTGTGATAGGCATCGTCGGGTATCCGTTGTCCTCAAATACTTAGTAGAGGTACTCTTCTTCATTTTGGCATAGTTCCAGGTTGCTGCAGTGTGTTGTCGTTTGTTTAAATAGTGTGTTTACCCAACTCCATTTGTGGGTGTTGGGGTGGTCACTGTTGAAATTCAGGACTTGATCTGTGATCAAGTGGCTTGGTACTCCACCAAGAAGGCCATCAATAAACACTTAGAATTTGACCGGTAACCAATTCCAAAGGACCCCAGCATTTAAATATCAGGCGGGAAAACACAACAGTGCTTCATTGGAGGCTGCACTGATGATGTTACCCAGCAGGGTAATGAAACGTCTGCTAACTAACAAATCAGGTCAGCGAGCAAACCAACCACAACATATTATATCTATTGCCTATCATTTGGCTGATGGGTATTTATTGGAACAAGTATTCTACATGAGTAGAATGCTGGGCTAAACTGAAGAAAGGTCTTGAATCTGAAATGTTAACTGGCTTGACTTAGGTTTCTTTACATTGTTGGTTATTTCTTGCTTTTTATTTTTTGTGTGGAAAGCTCTTTTGTCATCCTTGGAAGGTGATCTGAGTTTAGACCATCATGAAACGGGTTAGTTTTACCCTACTGATGACGTGTTGTTGCAGTCGTGATCCTGCTGAGTACAATAGAACCACAGGTTCAGACACTTGGTATAGCTGAGGAGGCAATGGTGCGAAGCTACCATTTGTGGGATTGTGGCTGAACGCCTCCAGAAAGGATACAAGCCTTTTTATTTTGTTTGTTTAGGGTTATTTCATTAACTTTGTTGCCAGTTCAAAAATAGATTTTGAACAATTTTCCTTTAAAACTGTTCTTTGAAAAGTTGCGAAATGGTAATGTCAGAAAGTGGTCTTTTAGATTTGTGGTTCGTGGTAGCCTTTGCTGATTTTACATTTCAATCTGTTAGTGACACTCTATATGCTGATGTATGTTGAACTTGCACTGGTGTGATCTCAAATTTGTTACATTATCATGTAAAATATCCTTTGGAAATCTGCCCAGTAAGTTTTTCGTTTTGTCTACACGAGCCTACCCTCTCTTGTGGACCTGGAGTTTTCTAGCTTTCAGTGGCTTTATCTTGGGATGTGTTTCAGAGCTCTGTGCATTGTGATTTTGTTGCCCAGTGACATCACCGCTAGCTTTCTGTTAATCAGTTCCTGTAGTGGTATAATTTACAATTGAAGGGCAGGGAATTTAAATATATAGTTGTTTTAATAGTGCAGAACTTGAGTATTTCTGGGAAAGAAAAAGGACATGTCACTTTATGTCTTGCATTCAGGATACAAGAATACCTATTACACATGAAGCAACGATTTATCTTGCGGGAGAAATGGGTGCTGGCTGCTTAAGCAATCAGCTCTGATTGGCTGAGGCCTTATCATAAAGGAATGTATTAGCGAGCTATCGCTCCCCATGCTTCTGGTTTAATTTTCGAAAAAGCCATAACACCTGGACGTGATCTTTCTGCTTAAAGGGGACAGGATCCTGCATATGAATATATTTAACTTCTAGCAAGCTTAAGGAGCTACGTTATGAGCATTTACAATTTTAAATTTGTCACTGTAATTCTTCATATGTTTAGGCTTGTTCAGCAAGTACTGCCCAATCATAGAATTATATTTAATATTAGACACTACGTTCTGAGTTTTGCACACATGTGATGGGTGAGTACAGTCAGTATTCTGCCTTTGGTGAACAACCAAACGTTCTGCTACTGGTAATTGCTGTTAGTAGAATCTAATGAGAATCTATTTTAGTCTTGATGTTATTTTAAGTATGCTGTCATTTTATTCTTTTTTTTTGATTGTCTTATTTATAATTATTGGGGATTACTCCACCAGTTCACAGGGCTTTTTAAATTTCAGGTAAAATGTTTACTTTGCATTCTAATCAGAACAGTAACCTACTTGTACAGAAGTTAAATAAGAGCAAACAAATGTTTTGTCAAAGCTGTTTTTCTTGCATTCATCAAGACAATGGCAAGAATGCCGAATTTCAAACTATCACAAGCCAACTCCTACTATATGAGGGAGAATGTGATGAGGTGAGGACAGAGTAATATCAAAACAAAAGTGACAAACTCATCTGTAACTGGAAGATAGATGTGAAGCAGTTGACAGAAGAATTTAGAAGGGAGTGGAAGGGAATCTTTCCTATGATCGGTAATGATGATCTGGATCTGAAAGGCTGGCAGAGGAGAAACTTGAATGATGCCTGGATTTAAAAGGTACATGGATTTTCATTTGAAGTGCTGAAACTCACTGGGCTATAACCCAAGAGTTGGATGAGTAGATCTTTGTCAGCTAGAATTGATACAATGGATTGAATGGTCTTGACTGTCTTCCATTTTCTGTTTCTTTGCTTGTGATTTATAAATTTTGATGTAAAAGTTGTGCATAAATACAAGCAAGCTCTTTTATGCTGTTGGTTTGATGTAACTTTTAGTTCCACATACACCCTAAATTTTTTATGGTGTCTGATTTGTAAAATATTAACACAATAGCATTTTGACAAATGTAATAAGTGATTCCAATAAATGTGTGGTATTTGTCACATTATTTTATAAAATTACGATCTCTAGTTTAATTTTTTGAATGTTAAACTACATTTTTTTTTTCTTTGGCCATCATCTGAAAAATAGTTGCCCAGGTTCATGCTTATAATGAACAGCATTCTGTCTAGCTTTTATGTAGCTGATGTGAGTCACATTAGAGGAGGAGTTCTAGTTATTTCAATATGGAGTAAGTTAAACTTCTGTGCCATGACGATTTTTAGAACTCATTGTAAAACCATAACTTTTAAGGCTTCTGTGAAAGTCATGGCATTCAAATCTTTTTGCAATTAAACTTTTTGAAAAAAATGACCCCTTCTTATTCAAACTTTACTTTGTGATTTTTTTTTTAATCATTAGAATCTAATATAAACTGCAATATGTTTTCAATCGACTTTGCTTCACTGTAGTAAAGACCATTTTCCAATTAGTAAGACTTTTTTTTTAAAAAAAAATCATGCTATCTAGTTTTCTGTTGGATGAGTTTATTTTTCTTTTCCATCTCAAATTGGCACCCAATAAAGTTTAAAAAAACAAGTTTGTCTGCTCTAGTTGGATATTATTGCAGGTAATCTCAATCTATTGCTATTTTTAATAATAATTTTTTCGGAACTGTTTAAATTTTGAAAGATGTTTTATTATTGTACTTGTTTGTTATTAGCATAAAATTCTTAAGCCACATTATAGATATTGATATTAAAAAGACATGTAAAATTTGAACTGAAATGCTTCAAGTTAGTAACACTTAATGTCACTCAATGAACTATTTGCAATAAAACAATAACATGAACAAGATGTGATTTAAATATGAATATTAAATGCAAATTATAAAACATTAATATTACTCAAGTCAAATAACATTAAATAGCTGGACGGTTTTTAACTTCTCTTCTGAAAAGAGAAACCAATTTGAATGTGAGTCCTGTTCAGAGCTGCAGGTACGTAAAAAAAAAAATACGTTAGGAGAGATCAGGCGTAAGCCATTCTGATCCTCCTTTGCCCTGCCATTTAACATGATTATTACTGTTTTGCCCTAGACCTCAGCTCTTATTTTTTGTGTCGAGCTTGCCAAGCCCTCAATATTTCAAAAGTCTACCTTTCTCCTCTAACACTTTCCTCATCGTAGAATATTTAAAGTGGCAATGGGCTGTGCCTAATATGTGTAGAAACCAATATTCTCTACCAAGTTTGTGAACCCTGCTTGAAGTTGCAGACCATGGGACATGCCTTCTGCACTCCCTCATCTCAGATTTAGAAAAAAAACGCACAAACTAAGCTAACTGAATTATAGTTATTTAGTGATGATGAAACATGGAAGGAAGGATACCGTAAGATACAATACTTTAGAAACTGCTTGAAATATCTGGAGCTGAAGAGTTTGTATTCCAGCAGAATATGATGCGAAGGGCTTTTTTTATACCAACCTCATTTGCAGTGATATTCTCCATTTTGGAGTTATGTCTTTATGGAGTAGGTGGTAGTTTGACCTTAGTTTCATACAGAATAAAACAGTTGTTACCAAGTTGTTTCAATAATCTTAATGAATATCTCGTTGACTTTATAAGACACAGGACCAGACTTGCCAGTTGTGGCAAATTTGAACTGCTAGAAATTTGCACAACTCATTTGCCCTTCAACGCTATGACTTTGCATAGGATTAAAATAATTCTCTGCATTTGGTGTGTTTTCTTGTAAAGTAGGATGAACTTTCAAATATGCTTTCTTTCTGGAAGGAAAGGAATCGAGCAACCAGCTAGATCTTGTAACTATTTTCTGATTTGTTATAACACCAATATTTCAGGACTTTTTTTTGGACTCACTCTCTTGTCTTCTTTCTCTCCTGTATTTTTGTTTCCCCATCCCAAAGAAGCTCCATTCAACATAACCTGTAGCTTTCCGATGCAGAATTAGAATTCAGTAACAAGCGGGTCTAGCAGATGTATGCTCACTTGGGTAATACCACATGTTATTTTATGTCTCAAAAATTAAGGTTTAATGGCTAGCAAGTAAATCATCAGATCAAGCAGCAGACAGTCATATAAAGCCAAGAGGTTTCAGGTTTGACCTTTATTTTGTTATGCCTTTGCTGATCTTGGCTTCATTGCTCTGGCTGGGGCAGTGGAGAGGGAAAAGATAATCAGCCAGACTTTTTGATACTGATTACTAAGCGGTGTGGATGAAAACTAAAATGGTTTTTTTAGTAGTTCTTTGGTAGATAGCCCACCCTCGTTCACAAGTGAAAAAAGATTGATTACTTGAACATTGTAACAAAGGATTTTTTTGTGCCAAAAGATTTATAACAAAGCTTTACCTACTGGAAAGATGAGAAAAGAAAACTTTCAAGTTTCTAAACTGAGATTCTCTCTTCTGCTAATATATTATTTGGAATGATTGAAATTTAATACAAAAATGAACTACCTTGGTACACTATTAATACAACACAGCAAAGCTATCTGTATCAGCCCCATTTATTTCCTACCCTCTTTGTATCTAATTGTGTGTTGAAATTCCTCATGATTTTTCTTAAAAGATAATGGTTTAAGAAGAAGTCTGAAATTTAATAAGAGTGTTCTGCGGTAGGAATACAGCCAAAGACCTTTTGCTAAAATAAAAGCAAGATACTACATGTGCCAGAAATCTGAAATAAAATGTAAGTGCTAGTAAAATTCAACAGGTTGGGCAATATTAATTGAGCTTCTGAAAAGAGAAACAACATTGAATGTGCCTCTTCAAAGCTGCAGGTACAGTACATAAAAAAAAAATTAAAAGAATATGGAAGGCATGGTTAGCAAGTTTGCGGATAACATCAAAATTGTTGGCATAGTAGACAGTGAAGAAAGTTTTCTAAGATTTCAAAGATATCTGTATCAAATGAGTCAATGGGCTGAAAAATGACAGATGGAGTTCAAATGGATAAATGTTAGGTATTGCATTCCAGTTCAACAAACAAAAAGGTAGGGCTTCTACAATTAATAGCAGGTTCTTGGGTACTGTTGTAGAACAGAGGGACCTAGGGGTGCAGGTACATAATTCTTTGAAGTTCGCGTCACATACAGAGAGGGTGGTTAAAAAGGCGTTTGTCATGCTTGCCTTCGTTCGTCAGTCCCTTTGAGTGTAGGAGTTGGGAAGTTATTGGTGCAGCCTTATCTGGACTACTGTGTCCAGTTCTGGTTGCCCAGTTATAAGAAGGATGTTATTAAGCTGGAGGGGGTTCAGAAGAGATTCACCAGGATATTGCTGGGTATGAAAGGTTCGAGTTGTTATAAAGAAAGGCTGGCTAGGCTAGGACTTTTTTCACTGGAGTGGAGGAGGTTGAGAGGTAACCTTATAGAAAGTGTATAAAATAATGAGGGGTATAGATAGAGTTAATGGTCGTTGTCTTTTCCCTAGGATGGGGGATTTCAAGACTGAGGCACATTTTTCAAATGAGACGAGAGATTTTAAAAAAAGACGAGGAGCAAATTTTTTACATACAGGGTTGTTTGTGTGTGAAATGAACTTCCTGAGGAAGTGGTGAATGTGGGTATAATTACAACATTTAAAAGACATTTGGATAGGAACATGAATAGGAAAGGTTTGGAGGGATATGGGCCAGGAGCAGGCAAGTGGGACTAGCTTAGTTTGGGATTATGTTCGGCACAGACTGGTTGGACCAAAGGCTCTGTTTCCATGCTATATGACTCGATGAGCAGGATTAGGCCATTTGGACCCCCTTTGCCTTGCCATGCAACAAGATTATGACTGATTTGCCCCAGACCTCAACTCCTCTTTTTGTGTCAGGTCTGCATAGCCCTCAACTCCCCAATATTTCAAAAGTCTGCCTTCTCTTTAAATACTTTCAGTCAGAGGTCCAAAGCACAGAAAAAGACCCTTCAGTGCATTTGAGTCTGCAATGGGCAAAATCAATCATCTAATCATCATAATTTCCTTCCCCAGCCTGTGGCCCATATCCTTGTATGCCTTGGCATTGCAAGTATACATTTTAAATACTGAGGGTTATGAGGGTTTCTGCCTCTATCACCCTTTTCAAGCAGTGAGTTCCAGATTCCACCACCCTCTGCATGCACAAAATCTTCCTTTCATTTCCTGGAAACTTTGTGCCCATTACCTTTAAATGTGTGCCCCGGACATTGGCCCCTCTACCCGGGGAAAAGTTTCTTTCCATCTACCCTGTCTATGCCCCTCATAGTTTCATACATCTCAATCACATCCCTCCTATAAAGTGGATTCCAGAACTGCATGCACCACTCTAGCTGCGGCCTAACCAGCATTTTATACAATCCCAGCCTGTCACCTCCCTGTCTTAAACTCTAAGCCTTGACAATTAAAGGCAAGTATCTTGTGCTTTAATCACTTTATCTATCTACCTGCCCTGCTATCTTAAAGGACTGGTGGACATGCCCACCAAAGTCCCTCTGATCCTCCGTGCTTCCCAGGCTTCTTCATATATTCCCTTACCTCACTTGTCCTACCCAAGTACGTCTCCCAGTTATCTGCCTTCTGGAAATCCAATTACACTACATCTGCTGGTTCCCTCCTTATCAACTCTGCTTGTTGTATCCTGAAAGGACTCTAGTAAATTTGTCAAACGTTAATTTTCCTTTCACAAAACCTTTTGACTGATTTTCATTAAGCTTTTCTAAATGTCCTGATATTTCTTCCTTAATAATGAACTGCAGCAATTCCCTCGTGGTGATAAACTGACTGGCCTATAGCTTCCCATTTCTGTCTCCATCCCTCGCCCCTTTGACTGGGACTATCATTTTAGCAGCTTTCCAAACTGCTAGAACCATCCTGGAATCCAGTGAATTCTGGAATATTTCAACAAAGCTTCTTTTATTTCTGTAGCCAATTTCTTTAAAACCCGTGGATGCAGTCCATCAAGTGCTGACTACTCTGATTTTCCCTTAGTTCTATTAGTTTGTCAAATAATTTGTCCCTAATGATAAAGACTGTTACAAGATCTCCTCTAAAATTGCACCTTGCTTATCAGTAATTTGTACTACTATAATGTCCTACACAGTGAAGAGCTTTCCCATTTAAATTATCTGCCATTTCCCTTCTTCCCACTTAATTCCCCAGTCATGTCCTTCAAGCTTTACACATACTTTAGCTACTCTTTTCTTTTTATTATAGCCTTAGGAGCTCTTGCTGTTTGTTTTTATATTTCTTGCCAATTTACTTTCATTATCTATTTTTCCGCCCCCCTCACCCTTTTAGTCATGTGCTACTGTTTTTTTGTATCCCAGATGATTGGGATTTTTTAAGCAATTAGATCCGAATGTGATGGGGTTTATCCCATTAAAAGGGGTGGGGCAGGTTGGAGAGAGCAAAAGGGACAGTCTGGGACAGGGTCATTCCATGTATTCTTAAATAACATAATTCTTTGCAATTTAGTCTCTCCTGTCCCCTACCCCAACCCAGACCTTCCCTTTTGTTCTTCCTCTTATCCTGCCTTTCAGTGGCAGAAAACTCATTGTATATTTGGCCTCCTTCAGTTTTGCGTAAGTTATATTTGACTCAAAAAAGTTTGTGTGTTTTACTGTCTGCTAATGCTGCCAGATCTTGAGTTCATCCAGCATTTTATGTTTTTATTTAAAATGTTTTCCTGCCTTCCTTTCCCAAAGTGAAATAGACCCAATTTGACTCACTTCATTAAAAGTGAAAAGTTTTGGAGTGTTGTAAAAATCTGATAAGGTAGTATAAAGCAAAACAAAACTTTGTTAAATCTTTATTTTTAAAATGCAGATTTCATTATGTTCTAATACAGGACTTCAGTATGAAAACTGTTGTTAAGAAAGTAAATCATAATTGAGTTACTGTAGCTTAAATATGTTTATTTCATGAATAGGGTCAAAGGATAAATCTGTGATTACATCTGTAGAATATGGGGCCAATTTTACATCTATTTCTAAAAAGGTTGAGTGCTTCAACATCCTACTGTACTGAATTAATTATTGTCTTGTTTTTCTTGGATTTCTTATTGTACAAATTTACTGGCTAATTAGTGTATATATAGTATTTAAAATGAGTAGCATGCATATGGTTTAGTTTTAAGACCATAGTTCAACAATGATAAAACCACAAGAATAATGGGATGTCTAATTGGTAGCGAGTGGTCTTGTGACACACTAATTTGTATGCCCCAAACAGTCTAACCTTCAAAACTCCATTCCTGTTTTACAGAAGTTTGACTTTGTAGGGTAGCAATAATATCTAAATATTTGAAAAATTTGCTTTCACATTTTTATTGCTTAAATCAATTCCAACAAAACTGTTATCATGAAGTATTTAATTAGTAGTACATGCAAAGTGATTAAACTCATTGGCAGAATCTTAGAAGGGTTTCAGCGATAAGGGCTAATGGTGAGATTTGTGACAAATTCAGACAAGAAGTCCAACAGGGTCAGCCATCTTTTAGATATTTTTAATCAACCTGTTCAGATGTATTATGGCCCAGCTCTGGAGTTGGTGAAATTTGAACCTGTGCCTTCTGGCTATCATGGGCTAAAGATCCTCGCACGATCTTTTTATGCTTTTTTTTAAAACAAACACCATGGGTGAATGCCAGGCAGTGGTGAGTTGCCTATTAAAGGGATTATGGCTTATTAAAAGCCTTGATGGCCTAAATTGCCTCATTAATATTTAACCTTCTATTTTGCCAAATTTGCAAACAAGCTGGATGTTAGAAAAATTCAACACGGAAATCAGAGTAGGTGCTGGTGGATTCAGCTCAATGTTTGCTCTGAATGACCTCCATCCTACATTTTGATCAAACTGCAGCTTAGGGCACGATCCTCGAGCACCAGCCATATGCACACCTCATCCACAGACTTGGCATCAGCATCTGCTAGTCTTGGAAAGGATGGCCTCCCATTCCTGCAGCCTTCCAGTTCTTGTCAGCATCTGGCAGACTTCCAGCACAGCATCCTGGGACATACAGAGCCTGCATTGACACTGTGCCTTGATCATTCCCTTGAAATGGAGTCTGAGTGAGAAAACTCTGGGTCTCCAGTGCACCCCACACATTCTGAAGGGCCCTGTAGCAGTGACCTCTCCCTGAGCTGGGTGCTCCTCAGCCTCCATGGGGGCCCTCTGCTACTCCTGGACTTGCTGTTGGTCCTGGTCCTCTTGCATCCATCTCAGTCATCTTAGATAGACAGCCAAACTACCACCAGCAGCAGGGCTCAGGACTCGGTGAAAATGACCCAAAATGGGAACAGAATCAGTGAACGAGTCTCTTAAATCGCAAACACAGTCGTCAGTGGCATACCTTGCAGATCAGCGTCACATACACTTCACCATCCAGTGAGACATGCTGTATCCTGATAACTAGGAACCTGTCTGCATCATCCATCCACATTCAGGTTCAGTGTGGACAGGAACCTGGTGAAGGTGCCATGCCGACTAAGTGACAACAATTTGTCACTGAGAAGAGAGAGCTTGCGGCGCTCCAATGACCTCTGTACCCCAGACCCACATCAAACATTCTACTTCCCACTGCATTCAGTACAGATTAATGTTACACTTGCACAACAGATGATGAAACAAAGTTGTGTGGCTCATGCAAAACCCTTGGGAGTTGCACAAATAATGACTCTCCTTAAACCAGGATTGGCCTTTTGTAAAGTCATTGTTGCTAACCTCAACATGGAAATGCCCAAGTTTGATTTTCAAGCATCAGTGGGACTTTACAAATCACCTTTGACCAGCAGCTGACCCTTTTAAATATCTTCAATGCTGCATACATAACAATTGGGAGATTAAAATGATTATAAATTAAATGTAGCTGGGCTTTGCAAATGACTACATCATGTATTGTTCCCACAATGTCAAATGGTCCAGCAAATGCTTTTGCCCATCGAACTGACACTGACTCCACCCATCCTGGGCATTGTCACAGCCATTTTATAAGCACTTTGCATTAAACAATGGCATGTGCTAGCAGGGCATGGAGCTCGCAGCGGACATTGTCTGCGCTGTGCTCTACATTGTCACCAGTACCACCTACCAACAGAGATAGTAGGAACTGCAGATGCTGGAGAATCTGAGATAACAAGGTGTAGAGCTGGATGAACACAGCAGGCCAAGCAGCGTCAGAGGAGCAGGAAGGCTGACGTTTTGGGCCTAGACCCCCCTCCTTCAGAAATGGGGGAGGGGAAGGGGGTTCTGAAATAAATAGGGAGAAAGGGGGAGGCAGATAGTAGATGGATAGAGGAGAAGATAGGTGGAGAGGAGACAGACAGGTCAAAGAGGCGGGGATGGAGCCAGTAAAGGGGAGTGTAGGTGGGGAGGACCTTTTACCTCACATTACTCCAACACCCATTTCCGGACATCAGCTCAATGTGAAGAGACAGCATATTGAACTTCACCTACAGCTGTCATGGCTGTCATAGAACATAGAATGCTACAGTGTGGAAGCAGGCCATTCAGCCCATTGAGTCCACACCAACCCTCCAAAGAGCATCCCACCCAGACCTACACCCATACCCTGTCCCTGTAACCCTGCATTTCCCATGGCTAATTGACCTTGCCTGCGCATCCATGGACACTATAGGCATTTTAGCATGACCAATCCACCTAACCTGCATATCTTTTGACTCTGGGAAGAAATCAGAGTACTCAGAGGAAACCATGCAGACACAGGGAGAATGTCTGTCTGTGTGGAGTTTGCACAGTTGCCAGAAGGTGAAATTAAACCTGAGTCCCTGGTGCTGCGAGGCAGCAGTGCTAACCACTCAGCCACTGTCCTAACTACCCACTGAGCCCTGGCATTATTCCCAACAATGCTCCTTTTATGGTTTCCCTCTTGGAGGCCACATTTGTGATCACTTACCCCTCCTTGCTATGGTCATCCATGCCCTCTGATGCAGTTCTACACACCTAACATTCACCTTGAGATTCCCATCCTTCACAAATGCCTCTGCTTTACCATTCCAATCTGAATGCTGCAGAACTGCATTCATCCTTAACCTCTGACTAACTTTGACAAGCAGTCCCTAGGTGTCTGAGCAGACTTGTCTTCATACCTCCCCAATTGCCTATGCTAGCCCTACAACACCCTCTATACAGGGACACATCCCCTGAAAATGAGTATTTCAACCAGATGACTGACCATAGTAAAGCCCTGGACTGTGCCTGTGACATTACCAGGACCCTGACTGACAGCAACTTGTTCATGACTGGACTGAGGACTAGATCCCACCAGTTTTTACATGGTAATTTGGTTGAAGGTGCATGCCTCACAAGCAACTGTCAATCATTCCTACAGCTGTCTCAATGTGCTGTTCATCAAGGTATGTGTCATTTCCCCCAACCCAGACAAATTCCCGTTGATAAGCATGGCCTGTGGCCAGTATTTGTACTAAACAGCACTTTAAGTGTGGCACTAGTGGTGACCTTTGGCTCTGGCTGATGCAATAACAGGCATGACATGGCAAAGCAAGGTAATGTAACACAATACCAGGCATGAATGCTGCGAGCATGCAGCTAGGCACTTACATCTGTATGTCCCAGGATGCTGACAACAACTGGAAGGCTGCAGGAATGGGAGGCCATCCTTTCCAAGTGGTTGTGATGGTCGCTGCCATTCTGAACCTCTCATTCCAGAGTGTGACGGGTAACCTGTGAAGGATTTCTCAGTTGTGCGCTGACAAAGGCATCAGACCAGTGATCAGTGCCGTCTGTGCAAGGTCACCCCAGGCTATTTGGTGCTCACCAAAATCAGTGCTGCATTCTGGGTAACACAGACTGTGCTTACAACCCCTCTCCGCCTTCGAAAGGGCCATTCCCTTCGCCACTTCTTAGTTCACGCCACAATCCCCACCAACCACTCCAACCCGCCCAGTACCTTCCCTTATAACAGTAAAAGGTGCAACACCTGCCCACACCCCACATCCCTCACCTCCATTCAGGGCCCTAAACAGTCCTTCCAAGTGAGACAGAGCTTCACCTTTATCTCCTCCAACAGAGTCTATTGCATCAGGTTCTCCCGATTGTGGTCTTCTCAACATCAGTGAAACCAAACATAGACGAGGTGATCATTTCGCCGAGCATCTCCACATGGCCTGTAGCGACCAACCTAACCTCCTGGTCACCACCCATTTCCACTCCCTGCCCCACTGCTCCTCCAACATGTCCGTCCTCGGCCTCCTTTTAGTGTCGCAGCAACTCGCAACGCAAATTTGTAGCTCCCCTTACCCCCACATCCAGCCTTGAAGAAGGGTAATATCCAAATCGTTGACTGCTCCTTTCTTCCTGATGCTGCCTGGCTTGCTGTGTTGTGAGATGTGCTAGAATCGGATGTGAGAAACACCATAGAGACAGGGTTGGTAATTAAGCAGGAAATTTGGTAAGATGCATTGAAAAAACTTGCTAGGGTCTACAGCAGAAACTTCTCCAAAAAACTGAACACCACTTAGACGTAGCCACAGAAATTTAGGGTACACCATATTATGTGCGATTAGTACACAAGTGTTGTTTTCTTTTGTGTTTCTTGGTTTCACATCCTAAAACAAATTAATCCTTAAAATCTTTATTTCCTTTTCAAATATTTGATATGTAGAACAGAAATAGACCAGTCAAACCTGTTTGACTATTTGATTACGTTATGCATAATCTATATCTTTAATGCCATTTATCTGCCAAGTTCCGTGTGTACAAGATGTTGGTAGTGTTATTCCCATTAGAAATCGCTCATACTGCTTTCACATGCTGTTGTGGCTTTCAGACCTTATTGACTGAATTGAAGCCCGTGTCCAAGAAGTGGAAGGGGTGTGTACAGCTGATTTCTTCTTTACCCCATTTCCCTAAATCTACTTTGATTTAACCTATGATGACTACTTTGTTAATGCTACTCTCACGCTTTCAGAGAATCTTCTGGCACAAATCCATATTCTGTAGCTTAATGTATCTCATTGATTCCCCCACTCCATTGTGAACTATTGAGTAATTAAGAAATGAATCCTTTTAAAATATCTGTATTTCTACTTTATGAAATGCATTGATGTGTCAATTGCTAATCATACATCAAGAAGCATTCACTGTTTATAGAATTGTTTCTTGCATTCCAGTTTTAATTTGAAATTGAATATCCGATAACCTATAGGAATATTTATTGCCTTAAATCGGTAGTTTAATTTTTAACTTAACTACATATTGAATAGCTGGGAGCAATTGACTGTTCTCACCTCCAAATTGCACCTATAACAAAGGTTTAAGTTTATTCCTTGCAATACATTAAACTTGCTCTGTGCAATATCTTTATCCACATATTAAGTCTTTATTTCAGCCTGTGAATAGGTAGCATACAGAACATGTGCATTTATTTAAAAATGGCTGAGACGTTTTGTAATTAAGTACTTTCACAAAGTTTTAATGTAGTAAAGTAATATAATGAAACCAGTTTATCTACAGTATCACTAAACTGGCCCATAATTTTCAGTCAAATTAAAGGTAAGGGCTAATTGTGCTACCATGCACCACCACCACCACCCGCACACATTTACTTGCCTCCTTGTTCATACACAAATGCTATAGCAATTTCAGGGAAGGGCAACTGAGCGATTTAAAGGCAAAAATCCCAAAAGGTTGCTGTCCTAAAACAGTCACAAAAACCACAGTTGCTGTGGCACAATTAGAATACATTGGACTGTGTGAAGTTGCTGTATTTAGTGTCATAGAATCATAGACATGTACAGCATGGAAACCCTTCAGTACAACCCATCCATGCTGACCAGATATCTTAAATTAATCTAGTCCCATTTGCCAGCATTTGACCTATGTCCCTCTAAACCCTTCTGATTGATATATCCATCTAGATGCCTTTTAATTGTTGTAATTGTACCAGCCTCCACCACTTCCTCTGGCAATTCATTCCACCCTCTGTGTGAAAACATTGTCCCTTTGGTCCCTTCTAAATCTTTCCCCTCTCACCTAGGCCCTCTAGTTTTGGACTCCCCCCCACACTGGGGAAAAGACCTTGGCTATTCACCCTATCCATCCCCCTTGTGATTTTATAAACTTCTATAGGTTCACCCCTCAGCCTCAAACTCAAGGGAAAATAACCCTAGCCTATTCAGCCCCTCCCTATAGCTCAAACTTTCCAACCCTGGCAACATCCTTAAATCTTTTATGTACCCTTTCAAGTTTCACAACATCCTTCCTATAGCAGGGAGGCCAGAACTGAATGCAGTATTCCAAAAGCGGCCTAACGAATGTCTTTGTGCAGCCGCATCATGACGTCCCAATTCCTAAACTTGATGCACTGACCAATAAAGGTAAGCGTATCGAACACCACTTTCACTATCCTATCTACCTGTGACTCCACTTTCAAAGAACTGTGAACCTGGACTCTATGGTCCCTGTTCAGCAACACTCCCCAGGACCTTACCATTAAGTATATAAGTCCTGCCCTGATATGCCTTTCCAAAATGTAGCACCTCACATTTATCTAAATTAACTTCCATCTGCCACCGTCGGCCCATCAGCCATCTGATCAAGTGCGATTTGTGCAATAGATGTTAGCTAACTTTGCCACAGAAGGTTGTGTTTTGTCTGCTCCAGCCCGAGCACCCTTTTTAACTGTAATTGTTAATTATATCCATTCAACCCCTTTTTAAGCACAAAAAATCAATTATTTAAAAATGTATGATCTCAGGTTTTAATTGTTGAATATTTTGAAAATATATTTTGTTTATAAAATTACTTTACTTTTCCTTTCTGACTCTACCTTTTCTCAATTCAGTCCTCTTTTCCTCTTTAATTGTCTTTCTTTTATGTTCACACACTTTAATTCATACTTCCTTTGCAATTCTTGAACTATCAATTTCAAAGTTGTGTATTCTGATTGATTAACCAGATGTGCAGTTGCTTGGCCTGTTCGCTCACATGTCAGATACTTCATTTTCCCCACTGTCACTAGCAGCTGAATTTTAGCAGTTTGATTTGCTCTTGAACTACCTTGCTACTCTTAACAGAAGGACTGCTACCACATTTTATGCTCTTTGTACCATCCTCACTTACCCAGTACAGCTTGTCTGCAATAACTTTTGTTACGTCTATCAACCAACTGGGCGTAGGTCAACCTCCCTTTATGCTGCACTCCATATTACTTTTTAAAAGTATACTGCAGCTTTCCAGCTCTGTTTGAATGGCCATAATATTGACATTTCCTTCCCTGGATGACACTTTTAGGATTCATTTTGCTCTTAGAATTTCATACACACATCATTTTCTTTATGATCTGTAAGTGAAAAATTAAGTATACATTTCAACATCCTCATTTCAAAGGTCTCTATTTTTTCCACATGTTTGTTTATGTACAGGTTTCTGAGGTGGACAGGAAAGAGGGCAGAATCCTTTGATTTTTCTCCATATTTCAAGCTTGAATTTTCTTGTTAACGCATCCTATATCTTCACAAAATTACTTGTGGTTGACTTTGTTCTCCTTCTGACTTTGGCATTACATCTATCATTTAGTTTCATCATTTGTTCTAAGTATAAAAGTTTACCTCCTTCTATTGTAACACCATCCACTTCAATCTTCACTTTAGCTTTTCCAATGCTTTGTCTTTTTGGTGCTCATACTCATTTCACTCATCTGAAATATTTTACAGGTTCTTTCCTGATTCTGCAAGTAGTGCTTTCATCAGCATTTTACACATTTATTTTCTTCACTCCAATTAAAGTACGTCTGACTCATCGAATATTTGTTCCTTGTATAGATTAAATAATTTTGGCAACAGGGCACAGTCTTGTCCTACTTTCTTCACTTGAAACTTATGATTGTCCATCCTCTAGCTCAGTCTTTTCCCAAGCCTTTTTCCACTGTGATCCCCATATCGTGGCATGAAAATTGTTGTAACCCCTCAATGAGACTTGAGAGATGGAGAAGAGGGTGGGTGCTATGAGAGCAGGAGTACTGTTGTTATAACTTGTTGGGAGCTCCATGACAGCCATGTTGTCTCTGAGTTCAGGAGTTTAAAATTTCAGCTCTCAACCCCATTTGGGGTCCTGATCCTATGGGAAGGCCTTTCTCTAACCTAATGCTCATATTTCCTCCCAGTTTAGGCCCTGGATCAATCTCACATCTTTACTACCATATGTCACGTTTCAGCACCCTGTCTTTTAGCTTTTGGTGATGAACAACAGTGAATTTTTTTTTCATACATGGTGACACATATGTAAACATTCTAATTTACTTACAGGGATTTATCAAAAATTATTCTTTTATTTCAACTCCAGCTTTAAATCCAAATAACGTTATGCTAATTTCTGCTTTTGATGTGCTATTATTTATTTAGGAGCATAAGACTTGGGAGCAGGAGTAGGTTGTTTGGCCCTTTGAGCCCTCTGTACCATTCAGTAAGATTTATGACATGATCTGGTTATAATCATCCTCCATTTTCCTGACTCCTGTCAATAAACCTCGTCTCCCTTGTCTATTATGATTTTTCAAGGTAACTTTCATAAGATGATCCATTAAGCATAGTTCTTAAATGGTTGCAGTCCATTGCTTTGGGTTTCTTGGGTAACCTAGCATAGTTAATGTTTCAAGTCACTTGGAATGTATTCTTCTGTATATATTGACTCTCCAAATTGATAACTTACTATGTTGAATATTTAAAAACTTAAAATGCTGTGAAATTGTATTCTGCTGTTGCTATCTGATTGATAGCAGTCCCTCAGTGACCATTCCAAACTCCTACTTTTACATAGATTTACCTAGTCTGACATATTGCTTTTTTAATGAATCCGTTCTCCTCAATATGACTTTATTCACTTCTTTGTGTACATAAAGGAGCTCTGACAGTTCATAGAAACATTATTAGTAATATTCATTGGCTTCTGGTAATTTGAAACACAAAACTTTTAAACTTATCTGTGTATTTTTTTCCTAAGCAAGCATTTCCAGAAACAGAGAATTGGGATTTGACATGATTTTGTGTAGAAAGTTAAATGTTGTGTAATTTGAGAATTTCATTGTTTTTGTCATCTAATATTCACATTGCAGATATAGGATCAAAATTTAAAAATACAGACGGGGAACAAGTAGCAAGTAGATTTTAACATGGACCATAGCTGGAAAGCTGAAGGCATTAACCAATGTTACAGTACATTGGTAAATGAACATCTAGATTGTGTTTTATAAATCGGTATTTCTAAATTGGCAGCCATGAGTTCTTTGTTCAAACAAAATTATTTTTATAGAATGGCTTGCCCTCTCAAGCTTTGTTTTACTCATTTTAGCATTGTTTAGAGTGAATAATAGCCCTCCATCCTGCAGAGGTATTTTCTGTAAATGCATTTGGCTGGTTTCTGATTACCTGATACTGATAAAATGTCTTTTGTCTTTATGCTTGGGTTGTATCAGCGCACTACTGTAATTGTGAAGCCTGCTAGGTAGGTTATAGTCTAGCAGCATTCCATTCATCACTAAATTCCTTAGTTTAACTTGCCTGTTTTTTGTAGCACATGTCTACACTCCTTTATCACGCATGTTCCCATTGATAGAATTCTGAGTGAATGTATTCATTGCAAGAGATTCAGTGAACATAATTGGGAAATCTTGCTTTTGTTTATTCATCTTAATATCACCATTTTGTTCGATGCTGTATTTGGCTTTGACTGTGCCCTCCCTTTTGCAGTGTGTCACTCTCGCTGGCTTTCTCTCATTCTTTTGCACTCACACCCTCTTTTTTTTTCTGGCACTCACATTCTGTCAGTTTCTTATTAGCTCGCTTTTTCTTGCCCACCTTTTTCTCACTCGCTTGCCTGCCTTCCCTCCCACTCTTGCTACTCCTGTGCATTTTAAGTGTTCTGCATAGAACACTCCACCCACCCCCCCCAACCTCCCGATTTGGATGTAAATTTAGGAGGCATGGATAGTAAATTTCCAGATGACATCAAAATTGGTGGTATAGTTAACAGTGAAGAAGATTATCTAAGATTTCAAAGGGATCTTGATCAATGGGCTAAGGAGTTGCAGGTGGAGTTTAATTCGGATACATGTGATAATTAGTTTGCATTTTGGTAAGATGAACAAGGGCAGGACTTGCACAGTTAATGGTGGGGTTTAACTATGCCTTGGGTAGTGTTGTCGAACAGAGATCTAGGGGTTCAGGTACATAATTCTTTGAAGTTTGTGTCACATGGAACAGTGTGGTTAAGCATTTAGGATGCTTACCTCCATTGCCTTGATTGCACAACCTTTGAGTATAGGAGTGGGGATGTCATGTCCTGCACAATGCCAACATTAGTGAGGCCTCTTCTGGAGTACTGTGTACAGTTCTGGTTGCCCTGTTATAGGAAGGATATTATTGAATTGAGGGTTCAGAAAAGATTTAGCAGGACGTTGCTGGGACTGGAGGGTTTGAGTTGTAAGGAGAGACTGGTTAGGCTGGGACTTTATTCACTGGAGCATAGGAGATTGAGGGGTGACCTTTATAATGGTTTATAAAATCATGAGAGGTATAGATGAGCTGAAAAGCAAAAGTCTTTTCCCTACAGTGGGGGAGTTCAAAACTAGGGGGCAAACTTTTAAGGTAAGAGGAGAAAGATTTAACAGGGACCTGAGGGGCAACTTTTTCTCACAGAGGGTGGTTCAGATGTAGAATGAACTGCCAGAGGATGTGAATAGATGGAAGTACAGTTACAACACTTAAAAGACAAATGGACAGGTACCTGAGTAGGAAAAGTTGGGGGGGATATGGGCCAAATGCAAGCAAATGGGACTAGTTTGGGAAACTTGGTCAGTGTGGATGAATTGGACCAAAGTGTCTGTTTCTATGAAGAGGTGTTGAAATATTGCAGCCACACAAGATTAATATACTTGTTCAAGGGATGTGGTGTTGCTGGCTAAACCAACATTTATTGTCCATCCTCAATTGACCCCAGAAGGTGGTGGTGAACTGCCTTCTTGAACTGCATCAGTCCACAGGGACTGGGTGGCCCTGCTGTGAGGGAGGCAGTTCCAAGATTTTAACCCAGCTACAGTGAGGCAATAGCAATATAGTTCCAAGCCAAGACAGTGTGGGGCTTGGAGGGAAATATTCAGGTAATGGTGCTCCTATGCATCTGCTGCTCTTGGCTTCTTGTGAATGGCAGAGGCTACAGATGGAACCTTAGCAAGTTGCAACAATGCATCTTGTAGATGCTGCCACACTGTGCATTATTAGAAGAGGGAGCAA
>NC_063351.1:36909851-36935494 GCF_021869965.1 Rhincodon typus | reverse complement strand
CCCATGCTGGGTTTGAGAGTCATAGTCACTGAATAGCAACTTGCTATGACTCTCAAACCCAGCATGGGCACCAGCGATGTGCATGCCCTTCAAAAACCTTGCTCCCTCTTCTAATAATGCACAGTGTGGCAGCATCTACAAGATGCATTGTTGCAACTTGCTAAGGTTCCATCTGTAGCCTCTGCCATTCACAAGAAGCCAAGAGCAGCAGATGCATAGGAGCACCATTACCTGAATATTTCCCTCCAAGCCCCACACTGTCTTGACTTGCAACTATATTGGTATTGCCTCACTGTAGCTGGGTTAAAATCTTGGAACTGCCTCCCTCCTAGTAGGGTCAGCCAGTCCCTGTGGACTGATGCAGTTCAAGAAGGCAGTTCACCACCACCTTCTGGGGTCAACTGAGGATGGACAATAAATGTTGGTTTAGCCAGCAATACCACATCCCATGAACAAGTATATTAATCTTGTGTGGCTGCAATATTTCAATACCTCTTCATTCTTTTTTCCTTGAATATTTAATATTTGTTAGATGAATTCGATTAGTTGATGATTTGCTCTAAATGTTTCTGCTTGAGTTTGTCCCTCTATGTTCCTTAATGTGTAGTTGACCATTTCTTACTCTACCATTCACTAACAATTCCTTAGATCTCAACAGGGAAGCTACCCCAGAAACTTTCTTAAGAAATGTTTATCACTGAGTCTGTCTCCAATTCCACCTCCAGTTGAGATCTTGAGCTCGAGTAGTTTCACTTGGAAATATTTGTTATAGCATTAGTCAAAGTTAACAGTTGTTACTTGAAAGGCGCACATCTGGTGGGAGCTTCACATTTTTGCCTCTAATGCCTTAATATAAATTTTACTTAAGCTTGTGCTCTTGTCTTAAATTTCAGTTAAATTATTATTCTTTCCTTTGTCCTGACAATTTTTTTTTATTTTACATCCCTTTTTTTATTTCAACAGCTTCTCTGCTTTGAATGAGCTGTGTTGCAAATCATTATGCAATAGTTTTTCTTTGGCTAAAGTTGCAGTGCTCTAAATGAATACGCTTTAATGTCAGACACGGTGTGTCTGATTTTTGCTGTTGCCCGTTTGTTTGGTTTGAAGCAATAATATGGTCTTGTTCATTTTTCCTTAGATCATCACCAGTGTCACTGATCCAACATTAGGGAGATTTTTCTTCTCTCCTAGAGGGGAGAAGAAGGGCAAATAAGCAAGCTGGTGGGCAGTGCTGAGAAAGTGCCCTGCTGCCCACAACAGTCGAGTTCTGGGCTGGAAAGTCTGAGTAGCCTTCCTAACCTCCATATGCCCTGATCTGGGGACAGTTTGAGCCATAGATAGGGTGCTGCTGAAGGCCAGTCCCTGCCTTGCCCTGCCTCTCACTATGCAGCCTCCACCCATGATACCCCTCTTCCCCCCCCCACCCCCCCCCCAAAAAAAAACTTGCCTTCTTGCTGTCATAACTATTCATGCCTACAAAGCCCAGGCCTTTACAGTTAGCAGTGGCTGCCAGCCTCTGGCCAGCAGCTTCTGGTGTGGCGAAATTTCCATGTTGAGGGTCCTGATAGGCCAAGAGTCCCTCCAGGCTGCACTTCGGTGGCTAATTTTGGAGCTTGATCCAGTGGGCTCTCTTCTTGGTGGAGTCAGCAGGGGCTTAGTCCCCTCCCCCCTTCCCCGTGCTTGGTGCAAAGAGCACTATGTCTCTGTACATCGACTTGCTAGACTTTTGTCACTTTTGTCACACAGTTGGGAGAAGGACTAACCTCAAGATTCTCATCTCCTTCATTAGATTTTTATCTGTGTAATACTATACATCATAGAATGTTCATTTCACAACTTTGTAACTGTAAATTATTGCTTAAGTACAGGAAAGAAAACCCATTCTTCAAACAAGTAGTACTTGAAAAGCTACATAGCTGAACAGATTAGAAGTTTTAATATGCGCTTTAAAGCAAATTAAAGATAAATGATAGTAAATAAAGTCCATTAAAATTTCTCAACAATGCTACTCCATGTACTGTGAATGTTATGAAAATGAAGTGTTCCTTTTTAACTATAATTCAAGTTTATCAAATTTTCAAATTATTTTGATCAAAGTTGTTATTCTGAAGTTAAGTTAAGCTGAACCTTCAAATGGGAAAGAATATTCTGTCTTATCAAATACATTCCTTTCCCACAGAACTAGCCTGCAGTCTGATTTTGTTCATAAATTAGTTGTACTTTATCTTTTGGCAACCTCAAAATTGAAACTAGCTTTTTAATGCAGTATCTTGCGTAGAAGTAAGGCAGTTTTTTTGAATGTGAGCTGTTGATCTTGAAAATTAACCAAGTTATTAGTTTAATGAGAAAATCACATGTCGCCATCACTTTGACTACTTTAATTTTAAAATGTTAACTGCATTTTTCATCCAAAAATATCTCTCACATTACTAGCTTTCTAAGTTGACTGTTGAATTGAGTTCTAATTTGAACTTCCCGAGTAATCAAAAGGGTATAATGCGCAAATATTTTGTGATCCAAATTCCAAACTTTCAAAACAAACGAGTTCTGCCAAAGTACAGTACTACTTGTATTAGACATTCTGGACCAAATGTCAGAATGACAATTTAGCATGATTGACAACGCAGCAGTGTGCAGTCTCTCATATCACAAATTGCAGTTACCAAAATTTACTACAGAATTTAAAAATAAACCTTTAAGTATGCTCAGGGTGGAGTCTCCAACTATTTAACAGTTCAGTTTGGCTGTTTAAAAACTAAGCTGGCCATTGTTGTTCGGCTGAGCCAATGCTGCCACTGATTGCAAGACAATTATGTTTCTATAACCTACAGTGTGCCTACACTTTGTTATTCGCACTTTGACTCAAAGGAGTCTTTGTGAGCCCATGTGGATCCTGGATGTCCCTCCTTCATTAGAGCATGCATGGAACATTTTCATTGTAGTCCTCCCCGTACATTTTCTAATGCATTATGCTTCATATTTCCATATTGTCGTCATATTTTTAAGGGTCATCTCAACCTCTTTTTTTACTTTCTTATTTTCAGTTTCCAGTGAGGACCTTGCCCCAATCTTCCTAACTTTTTTCTTCTGTTCTGATGATGCTATCTTCCATGACAGTGCTTCTAATTTTTTTTCTTTCCTCAACTAAGTATTCCCTTCCACTTTCATTGGGTCCCTGCACTGTCAGTCATATGTCCCAAATTTATGCTGTTGCCCCATCTCCAACTTTCCAGAACCATGATAAACTTCACCTTCCACTCTACTAGTCTCCATGTGAAATGGATCATGCACTAGATCCAAACATGCCCTTGCTTCCTTTTCACTTCACTTTCATCATTGTGAAGAGACTCTGTATTTATTTCTTTCAGAATGGTTTGGTTCATTCTCCCAACACTTGATCCTCACCCCACAGTCACATACAAGTGCCACCTTCCTTCCCAAAGTTTAGGCATTCAAACATTCTTTCCAGGTAAATTGAAACGTCTTCATACTTTTGGTCTCCCATATTCTTTGCAGTCTCCCCTGCAGTGGGAGAATAAACAAATTGAATGATCATATTTCTGAACATTTCCAATCAGACTGCAAGCATGACCACGAGTTCCCAGTTGCTTTTTGTTTTAACTAGTCATCCCACCATCACTGTAACATGTCTCTCTCCTCAAGTTCATACAATGCTCAAGTAAAGTTTGAGGGTCAACAACTCTAAGTATTCTGTTCTTGACATCCAGCTGAACAATTTCAGATTATTGATAATAGCTCACTTTTTTCTTTTCAGAAATAGAACAGTATTCCACTATTCAGTTCTCTTCCAGACCAATTTTATTTTTGTTGTTTGCTTAGTACCATCATTCTTTCTGCCATTTAATCAATTCTGCCTTTTCCCTATTGCTGATATTCCTTTTTTATTCTTTCATCGTCTTTCCCTTCTTTTGCCTTATCTGCCTCTTCACTTAGTCTATTAAATGTCTAAGATTTTCTAGTTGTGGAGAAGTATCTAAAATAAATTGAGATGTAACTTTTTTGTTTCTTTTTTCAAATGCTTTCTGATCTGAGTATTTCTAGCATTTTGCATTTTATTTGTTTAATAACATACAAAAAACAAAAGTCACAAAAATGCTGACAAACAACTAAATTGTCTGACTTGATTAGTTTCATTGTGTGATATAATGTCTACTTTATCCAAGGCAAATCTTTCCTTTATCCAATCCCAATTTTCTGTATTAATGAATAGTTAAGTAATACCCAGCTCATGGGTAATAACAAGTTGTGGTTTATTGGTCTCATTTCTGGTTCAACTATGGCATTGCATTTCATATGTTGCCAACACAGTCCAGTACAGTTATTACAGCTGAACCCATTTAAGATCAATTTACAGTGTGATGAGATGAAACCCTACTTGAGATGAAAATTATTGTGTGTTAAAAACAAATTCCAGTGAGCAACGTTGACCCATAATTGAAAGCCATTCTATAAAATCAAAATCTGGGGGCTGTAATTTTGTTTCTTAACTATTTTAGTTTCAACTGTCTCCTATTCATAGAAATCAAGGAAAACACTCTGTGGGCTTAATCTTTCTGACTGCACCAAGTACTTATTTAATTAATTCACTTTTTTTCCAATCATCTTACTGTGAAACATTTATAGATGATTTCCTCACTCCCTCACCATTTCATGTCAGGATTTGAATTTAGTATTCTGAAAAGTTAACATTTTTCTTCTGGAGAGTAACTAAAGCACAGCACGTTTACAGCTGGCCACAACTTTTATGTAACAGGCTATAGAATTGAGTCTTATATCAAAATGTGACTACAATCTTAGGTGCTCTCTATCGAAATGAGCTGCTGAGAGGTACAGAGTTTAGAACCTGATATAATTCGCAGAATACAGCAAGCCTTGTTAGTTGTCTTCTCATTTCTTTTCACTTGCCTCCACCCATATTCCATTTCAAAATATGGAAAACATGATTAGCAACAAATAGTCCAAAACCCCTTACTCAGGCTGTTAAATAACTTTGAATTGTTTTGTATAAGATTGTCCAAACCAGGCAAGAGCGTGAAATTTTGAATCTTCAGATTTTTTTGATAGGAAAGTAATGTAGATATTGCAGTAGCTTGGAGTACAAGAGTCTTTCTGCAATTACATAGGATCTTTGGTGAGCCCATACCTGGAGTACTATGTACAGTTTGATCCTCTTAGATAAGAAAGTACTGTACACCTCTTTACAGCGAATGTAGCAAAGGTTTATTATACTGTAGGAGAGTATTCCTTGAGGACAGATTTAGGAAGTTAAACCCCTGGTTCTTTAAAGCTCCGAAGAATGAGATCTCTAAAATGAATGGTCATAATTTTAGGTAAAGGGTAGCAGATTTAAATCACAGATGAGAAGAAGTTACTTATTTCAAAGGGTCTATAGTCTGTGGAATTCGCTACCCCAGAGTACAATGGATGCTGAGACATTGAAGAAGGTGATAGACATTTTTAATTAGTAATGGGTTGAATGGTAATGGACAATGGGCAAGAAAGTGGAGTTGAGGCCGAGGTGAGATCAGTCACTATTGTATCAAATGGCAGAGCAGGCTCGGGGCTGAATTACCGTTTCCTACACTGAGTTCTTCTGATTTCATGAAATATATAAAATCCTTACAGATAGATGATGGGAGAAGATTTCCCCATAGAGGTAGAGGTCATGGTCTCAGAAAGCTTGATACAGTGACACATCAGAGCAGCAGGGCTCAACTTTGTTTATCCCCCAAGGGCTCCTCATTTTTTCTTGGGCTACTTTTTCAAGCTCATTAATTCCTTCAGTCATTCAGTAATGGTACTATATGTGTTTGTGTTGATATCTGGGGGAATTCGGACTCTGTCAGAAGCAGAGTGAGTAGAAGTCATCAATATCCCCAATATTGTAATGATTAAAGCCATAACACTTAAGGACACCACAATACTTAAATTGACATAAGTTAAACACTTCTTTTTTCAAAGAAAGCTGATCCCACGTCTACACACAAAAAGCCACAACAACGTAGGTGTTTTCCATGAACTGGCAAGGTCATACATTGAGTGTTGCATATTGTCTCTAACAAAGCCACTGCACCTGAAGCAAATCATGGGATGTGAGAAACTGAAAACACAAATGCAGATATTTATGAAATAAAACTATTCAATGTTTAAGTTATACAGTTGACACCCAGTGTCCATAGTAATTGCATCCACCACTTGGTCAAGTACTGTCTTGATGTCAAGAGCAGTCACTCTTAATTCAGCTCTTTTATCCATCTTTGGACTGAGGCCAAAATTAGTGTGACCCTGGCAGAACCCAAACTGTCAGTTAGTAGGTCAATGCTGTGTAAGTGCCACTGATGGCACTGTAATCGAACTCTTCCACCAGTTTGATGAGAGAGAGTAGACTGATGGGGTGGGAATTGACTAAGTTGGATTTGTCTGGCATTTTTGTGGCCAGAGCATAACTGAGCAATTTTCCAGACTGCTGATTAGATGCTGTTAGTTGTACTGGAACACCTTGGCTAGGGACATGGTTAATTCTGGAGCACACATCTTCAGTACTAATTGTCAGACTGTTGTTGGGCCCTGTAGCCTTCACAATATCCAGTATCTTCAGCCATTTCCTGGTTATGATGTGAAATGAATCAATTGGCTAAAACTGGCATGAGAGATGCTAGGGACCTCAGAAGGCTGAAATTGAGCATCTAATAGGCACTTCTGGTGGCAAATGTTTCTGTCTTGTTTTTGCACTGATATGCTCTGCTCCACCATCATTGAGGATGAACATTTTCATGCAACAGCCGCCACCTGTTTGTTGTTTCTCCTCAAGTTTTGTTTTAATCTCTCCAGAAATTCATCCTTTGTATTACCATCCAATTGTATTATTTGATATTCATAACTTGATAACTCATTCAACAATTCTGTCACCGTTTCTACTCCCATAAATTCTGCTTATTTCTAATTTTGTACTCTTTAAATTTGCTTTACTAACGTTTTGCTTTTTTAAAGTGAACAATCTTGACAGCAGCAAATTTGTCGATAATCTTTCCCATAACTTCAGTGCGGATATTGAGAATCATTGTGCTTATATGCCTCCTGAACAATGTGGTTTGGTGAATGAATGTGTATGTAGAACACCAGATGGGATCTGAATTACAATTATATGGATAATCTTGATTTGTGCTTTTGAAATCTGACAATGCAACTAAGTATTTTTCTGTAGGAAATATGGACAGAATGGTCTCAACAGTTCATTCAAGCTAGCTCCAGAAATGCTTTTCCAATCAGCGTGCTGACTTAAAAGCTTTCAGTTTCTTGGTTCAGTTTTAACAGTTTTACACTATTGAACATTGAGCTGCATCTGGCACCTACTTGACCTCTGAATCTGGTTGTACTGTTTTTCAGTACCATTTCGTGTTTATTTTTGTATTGGAAACTATTTGTCTAAGATTATAGCCTTTTGGACATGAAAGGTCACCAGAAGAAAACTGCAGATGCTAGAAATATGAAACATAAATAGAGGTGGCATGGTGTTTCAGTGGTTAGCACTGCTGCCTGACTGCATTAGGGTCCTGGGTTCAATTCCACCCTCGGGCAACTGTCTGTGTGGAGTTTGCACAAACACTTGTATCTGCATGAGTTTCTTCCCGGGTGCACAGGTTTTTTCCCATAGTCCAAAGATGTGTAGGTTAGGTGGATTGGCCATGTTAAAATGCCCATAGTGTCCAGGGACGTGCAGGTTAGGTGGATTAGCCAAGGGAAATGTGGGGTTACAGGGTTTGGGGTGAGTCTGGGTGAGATGCTCTTCAGAGGATCAGAGTGGACTCAATGGGCTGAATGGTCTGCTTCCACACTGTAGGGATTCTATGTATGTATGTGTAAATTGCTGGAGAAACTCAGCAGGTCTGGCAGCATCTTTGGAGAGAAAGCAGAGTTAACATTTTGAATCCATTGACCCTTCTTCAGAACTTGAACCTCAAACCCATGCTGCTTGTTCTTTTTTTCAGCTTTCTTCTCTTTGGAATGTTTAATTATTTTAGAACCTGTTTAATGAATATACTTTTTGTAGTTTCTTGGGTATGCTGAGACCTTTTTTTGAAAAAGAGACCTTTTGTAAGCACTTCTGAATACTCCAGCATTTGGTGAATTTATAAAATCAAGTTAAACTTTACTGTTTCAAGACCTTATTTCCTCTTGAAGGCTTTAGTTTTGACCTATTTAAGAAAATAAGACATGGAAGGATTCTTTACATCACTTTTTTTTCTTAGATGCTCGTGCCCCCAATGGGAATTTGAGTTTGAAAGAGCTCTCGTGAACAAGATTCAGATTTCTTCTGACAGTAACTTAAAGAAGGGATAAGGTTCAACTCTCAATATAGTGGAGATTTTGGAAGATGACAATATGTAATTTCACTTTACAGTAGCTATCATTTGCTTTACTGTAAAGAACTCATTATCTAGAATGGCATATTGGACAATACAACTCTTGATTGTTCCAAAGCTGCATGTCTGTCTAATTTAGGCAGCTATTTGTACAAAGAAAATGATGGAATTTTTTTGCCAGCTGCAATTGCAAAGCATTTCCATGTTTGGTAAAAATTTGTTTTTAATGGCACACAGAGGATTATAGTAGCATTTTCCATCATACTCAAAAATAAAGTAGGAATGGAATTTTCATCCAGAGTATGCCAGAGGTCATCTTTGTGCAATTAGGCTTAAATTATGCATCTTTGTAAGTTTTGTTTTTTAACGTTTTTAGGAGTTGGATCAACTACTGAAGTAGATTTAAACTAATAGTGCGCATTCATTTAATGTTCAGTGTATTGTAATACTCAGATACAGAGATACTATAACTCGTCAAGTGCTGAGTGAAATGCAACTGTATTGCTGTATCTTTGGTAAAATCTCATTGTTTGGTTATGTGTGCCATCTATTATGACTTTATACTTCAGAATTTATTCAATGTTCTTACAGATATAAGAAATGTTGTTCTAATACAAATGTGTGTATGCTCCCTATGTTCATAGACCTTGGCATCTGACATGTATCAACCACTCCATACTATCATGGTACATACCCAATCCGCTTACAGTACATGTCTGTACTACAATACTGCATTTCCTAGTACATTCGCAACAGTCATTGCAATGCTGTTGCAAGAACACTTTGTTCACAAGGGCAGGAACCTGGCTCAAGGATAGCATCAGGCTGCAGCTCAGAGCTGCTTGTTTGCTGGTGCTCTTTCCTAGTGCTCACTCAACCTGCATCTACTTGGATGCTTATGGCATCTCTGCTTTAGTCTGTCTTGCCCGCCTTGCTTTTTAGGTTGCAAAGACAGCCAGGCAACTTGTCATGACTAGCAATCAGAGTCAAGGGGGTGAATGTTACTGCACATCACTGTATATGTCAGTGTTAGCCCTGCACCATGTGCCAGCAGCTGACAAGGCACCACACCGCATGTGCTTCAACCAAATGGCCGTCTCTCCAAGTTGGAGGGAAGTCAAGTGAAGGAAGACACCCTTACTTCAGCCAAGAGACTCAATGTAATAATTCTAGGGCAGCATCTGATATCAGACCAGAGGCTTGGGCCTAGCCAGCTGGTAGGTTGAGGCAAGTAGAGCCAGGGCCCTCTTCTCATTAGCGGTGAGAAGCTGAATGTAGGCACCCAACCACCTACTGTGGCTCTTTCTGCTCATTCCCTTTCCTGCTGGACTGAGAGAAAGGGGAGGTATTATGAATACAATGCAAGTGGGTGGTACAGCTGTTAATGCCAATGTAGTTGGGAAGGCATTGAGCTGGAGTCACTGCTGAAACAGGGAATTATGGGCCCCCATCCCCATACACCAGTACCTCCAGGTTTCTGTCTGCAAGGCACCTCTTTTCTAGGTGCACAACAGCCTTTTAAAGGTAGTGCCAGAGATGGATGGTTGTTCTAGGATAAAGCTGATTTTGTTAATGTTGATCTTGTCTAGGGCACATCCTGTATGGTATAATGTCTATGCCTTACTCTGTCCAAGTTGTTTTCACCCTATGCATTACAGAGGGGGAATGGCCGAACCCCTCTGATAATTAAACTACAACACAAGCCCCAATCTGTTATAACAGGAATAGGGGTTCCCTTCTAAATAATTATCCCCAAAACACCCAGAGAAGCTTGTCTATCCCCTCGTAATCTGTTAAGATCGGTTAAAAGAAAATTCCTGACCTCCACTTTACAAGTAACAAAACACTATTAATTTGTTCATTGTTGGGTTAAATAAACAAAATTTACTGACAAACTGACCATTACCCTTTCGACTACTAACTACTCCCGAACTGGTCTAAATTCTACTGGAATGCTGTTTAAATAAAGACAAGTCCCACTAATATTAACATAGAACATAGAACATTACAGCGCAGTACAGGCCCTTCGGCCCTCGATGTTGCGCTGACCTGTGAAACCAATCTGAAGCCCATCTAACCTAAACTATTCCATTATCATCCACATGTTTATCCAATGACCATTTAAATGCCCTTAAAGTTGGCGAGTCTACTATTTTTGCAGGCAGGGCATTCCACGCCCTTACTACTCTCTGAGTAAAGAACCTACCTCTGACATCTGTCCTATATCTATCACCCCTCAATTTAAAGCTATGTCCCCTCGTGCTAGCCATCACCATCCGAGGAAAAAGGCTCCCACTGTCCACCCTATCTAATCCTCTGATCATCTTGTATGTCTCTATCAAGTCACCTCTTAACCACCTTCTCTCTAACGAAAACAGCCTCAAGACCCTCAGCCTTTCCTCATAAGACCTTCCCAATTAACCCAATTAATAAGCAATAAATTATAACTTAATCTCTCCAAGTTCAAACAGACTGTCATCTGGAATATTCTGTCGTCTCCAGTCTCTTCACAAACACTTTTCTTCTGTTAATTCTGCTTTCAGGGATGTTTGACCTCACTAATTTCTTCAATGAGGACTTTGACCTAAAATGCTGCGGTACTTTTGATTCAGTAGATGAGATTTCTCTGAGAGCTAAATGGTGCTAACTCTGGCAGAAAGCAGTTGATTCTCTCAGATGGCAGTTGACTCTCCACAATTTTCCAAATGCCTTCCTCTTATATACCTGTAATGACATAATCAAAATCTTGTAATATGATTTGGTTTCAGGTTGTTAATACCATCAGATTTAAACTCAATTGGCTTTCTGTATCTAGGTGCTTTGTTTCAATTAATTGGCCAAATTCAAACTTGTCACATCAGAACAAGACTGCTGTTTTTCTTGCCACCTATAAGGCTTTTTTGATACAGTTGTTTCACTTTTTGAGGCTCTCTGTACTGGCAACTTCAGCTGCTGATCACAGACGTATGTTTTTTTAAAATTTCTAAGTACAGTCAAAGCACAAATCTCTTTAAAGGAACCACACACTTTAGCTGGAAAAGCTTTGCAGGTCTGGCAGCATCTGTGAAGAAAAAGTCAGAGTTAACGTTTCGGGTCCAGTGAGTTCTGAAGAAGGTTCACCGGACCTGGAACGTTAACTCTGACTTTGACTTTTTCTTCACAGATGCTGCCAGACCTGCTGAGCTTTTCCAGCAACTTCTGTTTTTGTTCCTGATTTACAGCATCTGCAGCTCTTTTTTGGTTTTTACACGCTTCAGCTTCTTGCCTTCCAGTTCACAATTACTCTAGCCAACTTCATAACACTGACATGTGTGCCCTTGCTTACTATGGTCTGCCTGTACTGCTCGCAAACACAGCTTTTCATTGTACTTAGGTGCACGTGACGATAAATAAATCAAATCCAATCAAATCCTAGCCTTCCGGCCGAAGTGAACAGTAGAATTCAGCTAACATCAGATAGGAAAGACAACATAGGGTGACAGTAGATAGGTAATGAGGCAAGTTTGAGGTGATAGCACAAGAAGACTCACTAGCCCTTGCAGGGAAAAAAAATTTATGAAACCTGACCAAAATGCCAAAATGTGGGAAGATTCAGCCCTTAATGTAAAATGACAATGTTCCATTTGAGACCTATTGCCTATGCATACCCTTGCTAAGTTAAGAATTGCTGCTAACAATGATAGGAAAACATTTTAATTGAGAAAACTGTACATTTTGTGAAATGTTATTTCTAATCATTGCTCACTGAATTTTGCTTGCTGCTCACCAGTAGCCTTGTTTCATAGTTCACCTGAAACAGTTAGTACATTTAGAAAGAAAATTTAGTATTCTCTTGTATTGCTAGCTATTGCCTATTTAGCTTTAGTCTTTTTGTATGAAAGCTGGCATTAACTTTTGTAATTAGTTTACAAGAATGTAGCTTTTGATGCAGCATTTTGAGCTTGTCCATTGAAATGGAATCTATAATGGCCAACAGCAATGAATAGTGAAATGTTAAGTCATGGTGTCTCAGTTATTCACATTTGTACACGTGCTCTAGAGTCAGGGAATGTTATTGTAAAAAGTTGAAGCAAGCTGATGTGGGTATGCATGCATGTTAAGTTAACAGGTCCTTTTTTAGAAAACAAGGCAAAATATAACTGATGAATGTCAGATATGATGGATGCTATAATGAATTGACTAGATTATGTAGATCAGACATAAATTTTTGTAATATTTAGACGTTTTCAGTTATGTGCCACTTAAATTTAAAAGTTCATATGATATTATTAATCCATAGAGATGAGACCTGGTCAACTTCCCTTGCTAAATGAACTTTAATTTTGCAGAAGCGGTACAAATAAACTTAAAGCGCACAAGTCTATAAAGCGGTGGTTAATGTTCAAGCTGAAGGCATGTAATTTGACAAAAAAGACAAGGTTAAATGTCAATCCTTGAACCAACCAGGATTTTAAAAAAATAGTAGTTTCAATGCATAATCCGTTCTACAAAGACCTGTGTACGTCACAAGCTATACCCAACTTTGTACTGATGCCTAAATATTTTTCACGTTCTCGTTTACTGAAATAACTTTCTGCATTGGTATTCAAGCTAAAACTCCAAAACCTTCATCTCAAAGTAGAACCTTTCATTTAATGTGCTGTACAGTCGTAGTAACTTCCTTTTAACAATTGTTTTAGGCTAAGCCTAATGAATAAAATTAGACATGCACCTTTAGCAATGATCACTGTTTTAATACAAAATTAGAAATGATTTTATTTTAGACTACTGTGCTGAGTTAAGCTGTGCCTTAATATTTGCATTCGTATCCGTTCTTATGCATAATAACAAGTTCTACATTGTGTTTAGGTGGTTCAAGTTGGAATCTAAACCAGGAAAGAAGTCAAAGGAAAGAGGTGCAATTCAGGTTTCCATCCAGTTCATGCGAAACAATATGACTGCAAGTATGTTCGACCTTTCCATGAAGGATAAAACAAGGTCCCCTTTTGCGAAACTGAAAGACAAAATGAAGGGAAGAAAAAATGATGCCACTTTTTCTGATCATTCATCTGCAATAATTCCAAGTACATCTGCTAAACCTGATCAAGAAGCATTGGAGACAGACTTAGAACTCAAATCAAAGCCAAAAAGAGCCTTTCTCTTGGGACCACAGAGGTTATCATCTGCCCAGTCAATGTCAGATTTACCTGGTCCCCGTCCATCGCTGGGGAAAATCAAATCTAATACCATAGGCCATGTAGTCTACAAATCTCCTACAGACTCTGTTCACTCCAGTGAAGAAAAAGGTAAGTTCGTTCACAAAGACCGAATTATACTCGTTTTGCTTTAAGTACATATTTTGATTTACTTTGAGTTAGAAAGGCTAAAATTAATTTGCTTCATAGAAAAGCATTTTTTTTCAGATTTGGCTTTTATGAACTTTTTAGTCTATTCTGCATTCTGCTGAGGAGGTATTAGTATCAAGTCAAAAAAAAAAATACAAAAGCCAAGTAAATTGAATACAAAATTAAGCATGAATTAATGACAACACTGAAACATCATGAACTGGTTTAAGTGTAGTAAAAGGTTTATTTATTGTTTTTGAGTTAATGAAAATTTGAATTATTTTGACTGTAAACTTCTGTCTCTTTTGTGGTCACTATACTTTATGAAACTAAATAATGAAGCGAGTATATTCATTGATTGTATCTATTATTTGATTGGAATGCTTTAGTTACATTTTGGAGCACCAAAACAATACCAGTTCCTGCTGTATAAGGTGTAAAATTGGACTTAATGAGATGTGAGCCAGTGTGATCAGCAAAAAAAAGCACCCTAACCCAAGCAATGAAAGATTAGGAAGATTGGTAAAAGTAGTACATTTTTTTGAAATTTCATACAAGATATGATGATGAACTTAGTGGAGCAGGCTTGAAAGCCATATGATCTACTTTTCTTATGTTTATCATTTCAAATCATAGAAATTAAGGAGCTGAAACACATCCGTCAATGGTGAAGTGAGAGAGGGCTTGGATAAGGGAAATGGATGAGTTGGTAGTAGCAGTGCTGGTAAAGGTTATGGATTGAGAGAACTGGGATCATAGTAGGATTTGAATTCTGACTTGAGCATATAAATTTGGGACAGGGAGTCACTGTGGGTCATCAAGGATTAGTGTGATAGGAGGATTTGATTTGTGATAGAATGTGTGGATCAGCATTTTGGGTTTGTCAAAGTTCACTGAACAGGCATGCGTGGGATTAAATTTGCCTTTTGGTGACAGGATCAGAGGCAGATTTGCTTGAAGCTCTGGTCGCCCAGTTATAGGAAGGATATTAGTAAACTGGAGAGGGTTCAGAAGAGATTCACCAGGATGTTGCTGGGTATGAAAGGTTTGAGTTACAAAGAAAGGCTGGATAGGCTGGGACTTTTTTCACTGGAGTGGAGGAGGTTGAGAGGTGACCTTTAGAGAAAGTGTACAAAATAATGAGGGGTATAGATAGAGTTAATGGTCATTGTCTTTTCCCTAGAATGGGGGATTTCAAGACGACGAGGCACATTTTTCAAATGAGACGAGAGATTTAAAAAAAGACAAGGGGCAAATTTTTTACATACAGGGTTGTTTGTGTATGAAATGAACTTCCTGAGGAAGTGGCAGATGTGGGTACAATTACAGCATTTAAAACACATTTGGATAGCTACGTTAATAGGAAAGGTTTGGAGGGAGATGGTAGGAACTGCAGATGCTGGAGAATCTGAGATAGCAAGGTGTAGAGCTGGATGAACACAGCAGGCCGAGCAGGAAGGCTGACGTTTCGGGCCTAGACCCTTCTGAAGAAGGTTTGGAGGGATTTGGGCCAAGAGCAGGCAAGTGGGACCAGTTTAGTTTGGGATTATGTTCGGCATGGACTGGTTGGACCAAAGGGTCTGTTTCCGTGCTGTATGTCTCTATGACTCTAAAGTAGCAAAGGCAGGTAATATAATGGGGGTGTGAAAAGATGGTCCTCCTGATTGAGAGGATATAAGATTAGAAATCCTGCTCAACAGTGCAAATGTATGCTGAGATTACTAAGTCATTCTGCCTGAGATTGTGGTGATGGCATTAGTTCAGATTTGAAACTGCTGCTTTGTCCATCTGATTGTTTAGCTGGAGGATATTACAACACAGTTAAAATATAATTTTGAACAAGTGGCCTGGCAGTATACAAATATAGGTATTTCTCCTATAATGCGATAGTTGTGTTTTTGTGATCTCGTGCCACAGAAAATCACCATAGAAAATTGCGTTATTGGGAAATTGCTATAGAAAATCACTATACCGTACAATAGAAAGTTCACGTTATCCAAATAGAGTCCACTATTCATTAATCACATTACAGCCAATTCACGTTAAAGAAACACGTGTTATAGCAGAAATACCTGTAATCAAATTCAGAAATTACAGCTGGATATATAGGTGTAAATGCTGTCAAATGCCTCCGGGGGGGCTGCATGTTCACCAGAAAGAGGGGCCAAGGATGAACCTCTCCACTTTTCTTAGCCTTGAAACGTATTCTAGCATATGCGGTTATTTAATACTTAAAGACGGTTTATATTGTATTTATCCAGAAATATAGATCTTGAATACTTTGAAGCTGTTTGTCTCTAATATTCCCTGAAGAGATCTCCCTGAGGATGATTGTAGGAAGTATTTAAAGAAATGGCCAAGTTACAATGTAGATGTGCTACAATGTTACTGAGCAAAATTGATTAAAGAGGGAATAAAAGGGATTTACAGACAGACATGGGCTTTTTTTCCTCTTTCTGTGTAGCATTATGATGGGATAAATAGTGATAGATGTTCCTATTGGTCAGCAACATTGTCATGAAGGGTTTGTCGTTTCCTTCAGATGATAGTTAGAATGTGATAATCGGCCACAAACTCTTGAACTAGATGCTTGAACCAGGGTATATCCTATTAAATGGTATGGATTATGTGGAAATTAAATTTGAATGACTTTTAGAGGAGAAGCACTAGTATGTTTCTCTGCTATAATCAGTCTTTGATTCTATGAATATCTCCAATAGCTAGAATGTTTGCTGTTAATTGAAATTTAGGATTATTTCTCTTAGTCTGGTTAATTTTCTAGCAAGTAAGAAAAAAAAATTGTAATTTCAACCAGCAAATAAAGTCTTTTTTTGAGATTTTCAACAACTTTGCCCAGACTTTCTGATGGGAAGGTAAGTATGGCAGCGACATAGACTAGTGTTGTGTGATGGGACTATGTGAAACTTCCGACACGGAGTTGTCCTGGAAGTAGAAACTTCCATTATATGGTGCCTACTAGCCTCCAAAACAGCCCTCAACTCGGTTACTTGGAGATTTCTGAGGATTCCTACTAATTTGGCTTAATGGTTACCGAGGAAAAATTAAACAAATTTAAAACCTGCGTCAACTCCTAGGTAACTGTTAAATTGAAATCTACCACTATCAAGACTTCCCGACCCGACGAAAACCTAACAAAATCCCGACCCAACCCCTGCCACTTTCCATTGACCTATCTGTCTGACCCCACCCTAAAAGCCCTGACCATCTTTTGCACCCCTCTCTAGAGCTAGACTTAACTGGGTCAGAGAGCTCATGAGTGTTGGGTTGAAAGGTCTAGGTGCCAAGAATAACATGCAGCAAAGTTTTGATGAAATACAAGTTTATAGAGAGTGAAAGATGAGAGGCTGTCTAAAAGTAATGAATGGTCAGGTCTAGAGATATCAAAAACATGCATCAGTGTTTCAGCAAGTAACAAGCTGTGGCAGCTTGCACTCTAAATCCGGATTGTGTTGACATAAGCATTATCACCTTAGAACAAAAAAAACCTAAGAGGAGATATTATTGTGTTTAATATCATGGATGGACTTGATAAATAAAGAGAATGTGCTTCCATTGGCTGAATGATTGATAGTGACTTTTAAAGTGATTTGCAAAAGAACCAGAGGCAAAATGAGAAAGATATCCTTGCACAATGAGTTGTTAGGATGAAAATGCACTCTAATAGGTTGGTTAATGCAGATTCAGTAATAGGCTGCAAAAAGGAATTGGATAAATCCTTGAAGAGAGGAATAAAAAGTCTGGAATACAGAGACAAATGAGCGAGTGGACTAACTAGATTTCTTTATCAAAGAGCCAGCATAAACGTGATGGTCACCTTTGCTGTAATATTCTATGATCAAGCAAGTTTCGTTTGACTTGTGAAAAGGGGAAGATTTAAAGTAGGCTTGCATAATGTGGTTTGCAGTATAAACATGCTTGCATCTTGTTTTTTTCCCCATCATTTTAAGTATCTTCCCATAGATATCCTGCAATAGAAGGCTGTAAAAAAAAATGAGGTATATTCATTCCTCTCCACCTGAATACAGTGTTAAAAAAAGTAATACAGTGCCGTCATATGTTTTGGATTTCCCATTACATTTCATAATGAATAAGGGAATTCATCTATTCAGTATGCCAAACAAACTATAATGATATCAACACCATTCCTGAAACTTTTGAAAGCTAATATTATTCAGATCTGACGCTCCTCAAATAAGTGAGAAATATTCAGTATTTTTTAAGGTAGTTAGTAATGCCAGCTGTAGTTCACTTGGGTAGCATGTTTGCCTCTGATTCATAAAGCCTGGATTTAAGTCCCACTCATGGCTTGAGTGCAAAAATTAAGGCTGACACATCACAGCAGAACTGAGGGAATGTTATGTTGTCTGAGGCACTGATTTTTGGATGGGTCATGCAACCTCGTCTACTTGAGTGGTTGTAAAACCAGCATCACTGAAACCGATAATCTGATAAATGCCACATCACTGTTTGTGAGATTTTGCTATATTAGTACAGTGACTATATTTCAAAGATAGGAAATAAGAGCTGGAGTAGGCCATTTGGCCCTTCCAGCTTCATTCAATATGATCATAGCTGATCATCAAGCTCTTCAACCTGTTCTCACATTTTCTCCCATACCCTTGATTCCTACACATGATATCTAATTCCTTGAAAATATTAAATGTTTTTGCCTCAACTGTTTTCTGTGGCAGAGAATTCCATAGACTCAGTGTTCCGAGTTAAGAAATTTCTCTTCATCTGAGTCCGAAGTGGCCTACCCACTTTCCTTAGACTGTGACCTCTGGAACATCCTTCCCTGCATTTACAATGGCTGGTCTTGTTAGAACTTTTGTAGGTACTTCTAAAGTACCTAATTAGTTGAAGTGAGCATTTGAACATTCACTGGTCATAGAAGTGCTATATCAATGCCAGTTGCCTTATTTTTAATATAAGTATTTGTTGTAATTGTGAAATTTGGAACCATTAAAAACTATTAGATTAATTTTTGCTTTTATAAAGTTCTTATGAAAGTTAGTTAATGTGATGGATGTATATTTGAAATTTCCACTTTTAGAAGATGTTTTCAAGCTACCTCAGATATCTGTGTGTTTCTGATTTTACAATTTAAACCAAACTTAAATTGAAGCTTATTTTTTCTCCCCCACCCAATTTAAAATCCTCGCAGGTAGTGACTCCCTGGCCAAATCACCTCACCGAAGATCACAAAGCATGGATACCTCCAAGGTGAACCAATTTGATCTAATTTCTGTCACAAAGAATGGGAGTGATCCAGCAAAACCACCAGCTGATCCATTTTCAAAGCAAGGCTTATATATATCACAGAAGGCCGCCACACTTCCAAGAAGCAGAAATCCTTTTGACAACAACAGCAGCTCCTGGCAGATCAGAGACGCAAGTTTTGAAACCACCGCAAATTATAGACATCCAGAAATTAAACAAGAAACCAAGAGAGACAAAGAGAAGGATAAAATCAGCCTCTTTGCACGTGTGACTGGCAAGAAAGATGTCAAAAAGTCTGAAAAGGCTAGCAACATAAAGTCAGATGGTATTAGTGATCCAAATCCACTAAACCCATTTTCAGGAAACTTTCACAGCAGTTGTGAATTTGATTCCAAAAATCCATTTGCCACAAAATACAACACAATGGATATGTCCAGGTGAGTTTTTTTGTTTTAAGTTGTCTTTAGATGCATAACTCCACAACTGCATTATTATGTCCAGCTTCAGTACATTACAGTGAAACTCATTAAGGGTCATCTAACATAGGACCAGCTACTAATTTTTAAAAAATCATATTTGAACATGCATTGGATCATTAACTGCTATTTCAATAATGCTGTAAGTCTGACTGCAAGTTTTCCATTATATATGATGCGTTATGTTAATTTTTTTAATCAAATAAACAATCTTTTGAACACTCTTAATATTGGTTATGTTGGGGTATTTTGAACTGAACGGTCATAACTCCAGCTTAAAAGACCTTCTGTTCCTTTTATTTGAAGGTAGATTGTTGGCTTTGAACAATGTAGACTTTTTCCAAGTTCGTTAGAGTTTGATTTTGCATTAGTCTTTTTATTTTGTCCATTAATGAACGAGCATAATATGGTATCTTCTCCACCAATTGTAACACGTACCGATCATCTAATTAAGTTAGGTCAAAAACAAAATTGTTTTTGGGCAATTGGCTCCTAAGAATCGGATTCATGAATATTCACAATAATTTAATCTTTTATTAAATAGCTCTGAACTACAAATTGCAAAGTCAATATTGGTACATTTAAGCCAAATTTTAGATCCTAGTTCAGTTTATTTGCACATTGTAGATTTATTGTTAAATTATATCTCAAGGTATTCCTGGAAGCTTTTTTCCCTACTTGATTTTAATTGTTAATTTTAGTGGCTTTCAAAGTCTAATTTGCAAAACAAGTGCAAAGCGCTTAGCCATCAACCACAATTCCAGATGTCTGCAAGTCTCAAAGACTGAGAGAAAACACAGTATCCAGTAGTAGCAATTAAGTGACACGTAAATTCAATTTCAACGGAATATTGATGATGTAGAGTACTAAGGAGCGCAGTCATTTTCACATCATGCATACAAGTTCAAAATTAGGAGGTCAAGTCAGAAAAGATATCTGCAACAATGTTTATACCTGATGGGCAAAAGACTTGTAGAATAGGTTTATCCAAGAAGATCATTGAAGTGGATTCAAGAGTCAACTAGATTCTGGTGTTGTGTATTTGTATATAGTCAGGTTGATAGGTTATTGCAGTGTTTCAACACACTTTTATGGATATCCAATAGTGGTCTAACAATATTTAAATAATGTGTGAAATGTATTCTTTGTGATGTTACTTCATCTCCTAATACACTGGAATCCAAAGCTGCATTACATTAAAAAAAATTAATTTCTAGCATTTTCTGTAAACATGTTCAATTGAAATTACTGAAAATCAGCAGAAGAAAGACCGTCACAATGAGTAGTTGGAAGATTCTAAAATACTTCACTGTATAGAATATTGTACAAATACTGAGGTAATTTACCTGCTGTTTCAGCTGTAAACAGACTTTACAGGCAAATTTGAAGTCATGAATAAATAAGTCAGGTAAACTCTGACAGTACAAGAAAATGTAAGAAGAGATTTCCTGGGCATAGGATACCACTAGTAACTTGCTTCCAGTTTGATGAAACTATTAGCTTTAACTAGGTTAATAACTTGCCTGTGGTTCTGTCCGCTTTAACAGATTTCCTAGTGAAATATTTAACCCACTGTTTGTTTTTTAAATCACCCTATTCAGCAATATTATTACACATCTCTGGAACAGATGGGACTTGCACCCAGGCTTCCCGGCTCTGAGATAGGGATGCTACCACAGTGCCAAAAGAACCCTATAAACCCAGTTGTCTTAAAAACTATCTGATGCATTGCACCTGATGCCTGAGAGAAAATCATTTAGAATGCATGTAAATCAGCTTGAACTACCAGGTGTATAATTGTGGCTTGTTGGGTTTTTAAGGCTCTTATTAATTTGGGTCGCTATGTCCTTATTTTATAGTGGCCAGAATGTTTGAAGGGGCGAATAGAAGACAAATGTTGATTTTGATGTGGATCTTCAATGTGCATTGTTCTTTTTTGCTTACTCATTAGCTTCAACTAGTTTACAAACACCACTCCAAATCTTGGTATATTACGTACTCTGAGAGATATTCAGCTGTTGCATTATGCCAAATCTCCATCACAAGGTGTACAATCATTTAATATCCAAAGTTTTAATAAGGCTACTTCCTGATAATTTTCTATTGCAAAGAAGTTCTAATCTCCTGCTTTGTTTTCTCATGCCTCAAAACAATTTGTAAGTTCTGAAGCCTTTGGATTCCATGTTCTTGAAATATCTAAATGATTGATTTTCTGCAAATATTTAAAAGTACACATAGTGTTGATTGATTTTTGATTCACTTCATTGTCTAAGAAGGTTGAACATATTTAGCTGTAACATTTTGCCAAAGTCCAGACTGTACTAACGGCGGGGGGGGTGGAAATTTCTTCTAAGAAGTCATTAAGTCACTAGTTGAAAGTACAACATATTGATAGGTGGCACATAACAAACCTTCAGTGAGATACAACGACTATTCCGTGAGAACCACATCTTGAGCTAATATTGAGAAATAATGCCTTTCAGTTCTGTCAGCTGCCCTTGTGGGATGTTAAACGGTTAGGATCTCCATTTTCTTCTCTCCACTCAAACCACTGCTGTCATGTTCAACTGTTTCATTTTGACCAGTTTTGTATAACCGATAAGAAGTTGGCATTAAAAGTTGATGAGAGGCATAGATAGAGTGGATAGTCAGAGACTTTTTCCCAGGGCGGAAATGACTATTACAAGGGGGCATAATTTTAAGGTGATTGGAGGAAGGTATAGGGGAGATGTCAGAGGTAGGTTCTTCACAGAGTGGTGGGCGTGTGGAATGCACTGTCGGCAGTGGTAGCGAAGTCAGATACTTAAGAGACTTTTAAGCAATTCTTGGATAGGCACATGGAGGATAGTAAAGTGTAGGACATGCAGGGTAGATTGATCTTAGTAGGATAATAGGTTGGCATGACATCGTGGGCCGAAGGGCCTGTGCTGTGCTGTTCTATGTTCTATATCACTACAGACTGCATTTGTTTCAGTTTTGCAATATAGCAGTGGTTAGCACTGCTGTCTCACAGTACCAGACACCCAGGCTCAATTCCACCCTCAGTCGACTATCTGGAGTTTGCACTTTGGTTTCTTCCCACAATCCAAAGATGTGCAGGTTAGATGGATTAGCCAAGGGAAACATAGGGTTACAGGGGTGAGTGGGTCTGGGTGGGATGCTCTTTGGAGGGTCGTTGTAGGACCTGTTGGGCAGAAAGGCCTGCTTCCACACTGTAGGGATTCTATGATTCTGTACAATACAGTACAAGCAGGAACATGCCCTTCGGCCCACCAAGCCTGCGCTAATTCCTTTCCCTTACTTAGCCCTGCTACTTATTACCCGTGTGCGGTTTCTGTCCCACTGTTCTCCTCCCATTCATGTGTCTACCAAGATAAGCCTTAAACGTTGCTAACATGCCAGTTTCAACCAGCTCCTCTGCTAGTGCATTCCAGGCACTCACCACCCTCTAAAAATTTTCCCCGCATTTCTTCCCTAAACTTCCCCCTCACCTTGAACCTGTGCCCCCTTCCAGCTGACCTTTCCACCCTGGAAAAAAGCCTCTAACTATCCACCCTATCTATGCCTCTCATAATTTTGTAGTCCTCCATCAGCCTCCATCTTTCCACTGAATACAATCAGTTTATCTAACATCTCCTCGTAACTAAAACACTCCAGATCAAGCAATGTCCTGGTAAACCTTCCCTGCACACTCTCCAAAGCGTCCACGTCCTTTTATAATAGTGTGGCAACCAGAATTGCACGTAATATTCTAAATGTAGCCTAACTAAAGTTTTATACAGCTGTAATATAACTTGCTAACTTTTACATTTGATGCCCTTGCAGATGAAGGCTAGTGTGCTGTATGCTGCCTTGACCACCTTTATCCACCTGTGTTGCCACTTCCAAAGACCTGTGGACCTGTATGCCCGGATCCCTCTGCATGTCAGTGCCCCTAAGGGTTCTGCCATTTATTGTATAATTCGCACCTGAATTTGATCTTCCAAAATGCATTACCTCACAATTGTCCAGAATAAACTGTGTCTACTTTTCTCTGCCCAAATGTGCAATCTATCTATATTCTGCTGTATCCTTTGACAGTCCTCCTCAGTATCTGCAATTCCACCAATTTTGGTGTCATACACAAACTTACGAATCAGACCACCTGCGTTTTCCTGCAGATCGAACACTACTAGTTACTAATCTCCATTCCTAAAAGCACTTTTCCAATACTACTCTCTGTCTTCTATGACCAAGCCAGTTTTGTATCCATCTAGCCAGCTCATCCATGATCCCATGAGACTCTACCTTCTGAACCAGCCTGCCACGAGATACCTTATCAAATGCCTTAAAGTCCATATAGACTGCCCATCCCTCACCAATCGTTCTTGTCACCTCCTCAAAAAACTCAATCAAGTTGGTGAGGCATGGTCTTCCCCACACAAACCTAGTCTGCCTATAATTAATAAGCCCATTTGCTTCCAAATGTGAATAAATTCTGTCTCTCAGTTTCTTCTGCAACAGCTTCACTACTGACGTCACGCTCACTGGCCTCTAGTTACCTGGGGGTCTAGAAGGTCCTTCACCTGAACAAAGGGAAACATATATTTTTGTGCCCTTTTATTTGGGTGGAGGAATTGCACAGGCCATGGCTTCCAAAGGGATTGTCTTCGGGTCTGATCTCATTGTCAATTTGCATTATTTGCACCCCATTATTTGAGAGGATTGAGAGAGTGAGCGAGAGAGATATGAAGAAATTGTATGTATGTTTTGGGAAAGTTTCTGCAATCTCCAATTAAGGACTGAGTGACAGAGTACCTTGAGAAGTTCGAACTGATTTAGAGCCAAGATGGATTTGTAAGTGGGTAGGTCACGTCAAATAAACCAAATTGAATTCCAGGGGCAAATAATGAAGTAGTAAATAAGGGAATTTTGATTAATGTAACTTTTTATGGGCTTTCACAAGGTATTCAATAAGATTTTTGCATCAGAGAGATTAGAAGCTAAAATTAAAGCTGATGGAACTGAAGGCAAGTTGTTGATCTGGTTAGAAGCTGAAATAAAGCTAATAGTTTAATCAAATTGGAAGGACGTTACTGGTGATATTCTACAAAGAGCTGCAAATGGATCACTGCTACAACTGGAAGGTGTGCTTGGGACCTTGGACAGGTGAGGAGGGAGGTGGTGAATGGGCAATTTTTAAAGCTTCTGTGATTGCATGAGAAGGTGCTTTGTGGGGAGAGAAAGCATTAGGAGTGATGGAAAGATGGACCAGGATGTCTTGGAGGGAATGATTCCTGCAGAATGTTAACAGTGGAAGAGAGTAAGCTGCTTTTGGTGGTGGCATCCTGCTAGACGTGGTGGAAATGGTGGAGGATGATCCTTTGAATGGGGAGACTAGTCTACTGCATTCTGTGTAATCCCATATTTTTGCTAGGTGAGGTTGTTTTTAGTTGGGAAGAGGAAGCTTATTAGAGGCGATTTAACTGAAGTGTGAAAAAAAGATAAAATAAAAAAGAAGGCCCTATTTCCCTTAGCTGGAGGTAAATGAATAGCGGCCATTGATTTGAAATAATTGATGCAAAACCATGTAAGTTGAAAAATTTTTACATCCAGAAAATAGAGGTCTGGAACTCAGACTGAAAGAATTATAGAGGCTTAAAGTATTTATGAAGTGTCCTGGATATGTATTTGAAGTGCCATGACTTAAAAGCTTATAGGCCAAGCACTAGAAAGTGAGCTTGGGCTGGATAGCTTGCTTTTTGGCTGGTGCAAATGTGATGGGTTGAATAGCCTCCTTCAGTGTCTTTCATTCTTAAAGATTAGATACGGTCTAACTGATTTGTGTCATCTTTAGCTCAGTGTTGACACACTTGCCCCTGAGGATAATGGGTTCAAATCTCAGCAAGATTTGAGCACAAATTACTGACAGTGCAACGGAAGAGTGAGAGTAGTACAGTAGTGAAGTTGCCATCCTTCAGATGAGCTTTCAGAGCAAGGCCCTGTCAGCTTTCTCGGGTTGATATAAAATATTCCATGGCACTATTTTGTTGAAGAGCAGGGCAATTATCCCCATATCCCCAGTGACCCGGCCTATCCCTCAAATGATGTCACCAAAACAGATTATTTATTATCAGAGATAGTAGGAACTGCCGATGCTGGAGTCTGAGATAACCAGGTGTAGAGCTGGATGAACACAGCAGGCCAGGCAGCATCAGAGGAGCAGGAAAGCTGACGTT
>NC_063351.1:36896972-36909451 GCF_021869965.1 Rhincodon typus | reverse complement strand
CGATGTTGCGCTGACCTGTGAAACCAATCTGAAGCCCATCTAACCTACACTATTCCATTATCATCCATATGTTTATCCAATGACCATTTAAATGCCCTTAAAAGTTGGCGAGTCTACTACTGTTGCAGGCAGGGCATTCCACGCCCTTACTACTCTCCTGAGTAAAGAACCTACCTCTGACATCTGTCCTATATCTATCACCCCTCAATTTAAAGCAATGTCCCCTCGTGCTGGCCATCACCATCCGAGGAAAAAGGCTCTCACCGTCCACCCTGAATTAAGAGCAGAAATAGGCCATTCTCTCCCTCAAGCATTCCCCGCCCTTCAAAAAAGGTCAAGTCTGATCTGGTTGTGTTTTGAACTGCATCTTCCCATCTATTCTGATAACAGCATTAGATTCTTGTTGAGCAAGGGAATCAATCCACCTCTGCCTTAAAAATATTGAATGGCCCCAGTCTCCACTGCGTCCTAGATAAAGAGTTCCAAAGACATGCAACCCTCAGGAAAAAAGAACTTCTACTCAATGCCCTAAGAGGATGACCCCTAATTTTTAAACCATGTCCCTAGTCCTGAACTTGTCCACAAGAGGAAACATCCATTCCATCTTCACCTTGTCAAGACCGTTCAGGATATTGTACACCGATCAAATCACCCCTCACTTTTTCAAACTCAAGTGGAAATGAGCCCAGTTTGTCCAACCTTTCATCATAAGGCAACCCACGCGTTCTTGGTATTAATAGAGTAAACCACCTCTGAACTATCACCAATACATTTAGATCCTTCCTTGAGTAAGAAGACCAAAACTGTACTAAGTATTGGAGATATGGTCTCACCAATGCTTTGTACAACTGAAGCAGAACAATCTTGTGTTCAATTCCTCTCATAGTATAGGATAGCGTTTCATTAATCTGATTACTTGCTGTACCTGTGTACTAATTCTTTGTGACTCATGCAGCAAAACATCTAGGTCCCTCTGCAGCTGTTCTCTCTAGAAGTAACAATTTTTTTTATTCTACCTGCCAACGTCAACAACTTCACGTTTTCCTAAATTATTCTCCCTCTGACTGATTTTTGTCCACACACTGAACCTATCTGTCCGCGTGTCTTCACTCCCTTCATCAAACTGATTTACATAAATTGTAAAACATTGAGACCCCAGCACAGTCCCTGTGGGACCCATTTTATGCAGCCAGTGTTCTTGCCGTGCTGTTATGTTACCTCCTACACCATGAACTTAGACTTTACACAATAGCCTTTTTACGTGGCACCTTGTTAAATACCTTCTGGAAATCCAACCACATTACTTCTACAGGCTCCCCTTTTATCTAAAGTGCATGTTACTCTTTCAAGAAACTCTAGTAAATTGGTTAAACATGATCCCTCCTCCTCAAAGCCATTGAGAGTTTCTAAGTACCTTGCTATAACCACTTTAATGATCAATAATAACACTTTCTCTCTGACAGACTCCAAGCTGACTCTCTGTCAGTTTCCTGCTATTTTGCCTCCCTTCCTTAAATGGAGATGTTATCTTTGCAATTTTCCAGTCGGATGGTACATTTCCAGGGTTTAACGAATTTGGAAAATTAACATCGTCGTCAGCGGTCCCTCACAGACGAGGATGACTCTCTTCCACTCTCAGGGGGAGTCTGTAGATGGTTGACAGACCGATGTGGCTTCTGCAGGCTCTGTTACATTCAGGGACAGAAGATTGTTGTGGGAAGGAGTGAGTAGGGCATTGGTGTGGCAGTGCGGTCCTTACACTGTTTCTGCCTGGCTTCCACTTTTTTTCCCAACCGCAAGACTTGAGGCACTGAATGCCTTCCCAAATGCTGCTCCTCCGCTTTGGATGGTCTTGGGCCTTTGATTCCCAGGTGTCTGTGGGAATAGCAATCTTTTGTCAGTGAAGCCTTGAGGGTATCACTGAAGTGCTCCCTCTGTTTACCTGAGGCTCGCCTACTATTTCCTCAATTACTTTATTTCTCCACCTCTTTTAAAACCCTAGTATGAAGTCCATTGAGACCTGGGACTTGTCAGCTCCATCAGTTATCCGTTTGTTCAGTTCAGCTTCCCTTGTCATGTCTAATTTCATTAAGTTCCTCTCTCCCTTGCACTTCCTGAGTTATACCTATTATTACAGTGGTTTTTACGTCTTCTACAATGAAAACACATGCACAATATCTTTTCATTCACAATTTACATTATTATATACAATTAATTCATTCTCCCTCTCTCTGTCTGGAGGACCAACACTCCGTCTGTTTACACTGTTCCTTATTAAAAACCTATAGACACTCTTGCTATGAGGTCCCACATTTCTATGTAGCATACTGTCTTTTTCCTGATGAATGTATCGGTCAATCTCCATCATTCTTTATATTCTGTCCAAACAACTGACTTACCACTCCATATTTTTGCAGATATATCTCTTTGTTAACTTAGATGTTTTCCTTTTCAGATAATCATAAATGGTGGGTCTTCCCTTGAATTTGTCTTTGTGTTAGGAATATACTTGTTCTGAGTATTTTGAACTATCCCTCTTAAATATCTGCTACCATGTCTCTAATATCCCAGACCATTTCAGCTAACTGTGCTTTCATTAGAACATAGAACATTACAGCTCAGTACAGGCCCTTCGGCCCTCGATGTTGCGCTGACCTGTGAAACCAATCTGAAGCCCATCTAACCTAAACTATTCCATTATCATCCGTATGTTTATCCAATGACCATTTAAATGCCCTTAAAGTTGGCTAGTCTACTACTGTTGCAGGCAGGGCATTCCACGCCCTTACTACTCTCCTGAGTAAAGAACCTACCTCTGACATCTGTCGTATATCTATCACCCCTCAATTTAAAGCAATGTCCCCTCGTGCTAGCCATCACCATCTGAGGAAAAAGGCTCCCACTGTCCACCCTATCTAATCCTCTGATCATCTTGTATGTCTCTATTAAGTCACCTCTTAACCTTCTTCTCTCTAACGAAAACAGCCTCAAGTCCCTCAGCCTTTCCTGATAAGACTTTCCCTCCATACCAGGCAACATCTTGGTAAATCTCCTCTGCACCCTTTCCAATGCTTCCACATCCTTCCTATAATGCGGTGACCAGAACTGTACGCAATACTCCAAGTGCAGCCGCACCAGAGTTTTGTACAGCTGCAACATGACCTCATGGCTCCGAAACTCAATCCCTCTTCCAATAAAACCTAAGATACTGTACGCCTTCTTAACAACGCTATCAACCTGGGTGGCAACTTTCAGTGATCTATGCACATGGTCACCGAGATCTTTCTGCTCATCCACACTACCAAGAATCTTACCATTAGCCCAGTACTCTCTATTCCTGTTACTCCTTCCAAAGTGAATCACCTCACACTTTTCCGCATTAAACTCCATTTGCCACCTCTCAGCCCAGCTCTGCAGCTTATCTATGTCCCTCTGTAACCTGCAACATCCTTCCGCACTATCCACAACTTCACCGACTTTGGTGTCATCCGCAAATTTACTAACCCATCCTTCTATGCCCTCATCCAGGTCATTTATAAAAATGACAAACAGCAGTGGCCCCAAAACAGATCCTTGAGGTATACCACTAGTAACTGAACTCCAGGATGAACATTTCCCATCAACCACCACCCTCTGTCTTCTTACAGCTAGCCAATTTCTGATCCAAACCGCTAAATCACCCTCAATCCCATGCCTCTGTATTTTCTGCAATAGCCTACCATGGGGAACCTTATCAAACGCTTTACTGAAATCCATATATACCACATCAACCGCTTTACCCTCATCCACCTGTTTGGTCATTGACCACATAAGGGCAGTTATTTAAATTTTAAATATTAATCTTAGACCAAGTGTTTCAAAATGAGAAAAATGTAAAATTCAATCATCGTGGGTCACTACCACTTAGGGATGGCTTTACTCAGGTCATAAATTAATCTAGTCACATTGCACCGTGTTGGGGATCCAGAGTGAACACCTCTGTTTAAGTGTTTGCAGCTAGAGGAACTTAGGAACCAATTTGAGCTGGCGCCCAAGGTGCAGACATTGCACCACAACTGGGAAAGGGAAGTGATTTCTGAAGAAGGGTCCTGACCTGAAACGTCAACTTTCCTGCTCCTCTGATGCTGCCTGACCTGCTGCGTTCCTCCAGCTCCACACTGTTATCTCGAATTCAAGCATCTGCAGCCCTTACTCCCTCTGGGAAAGGGAACGTCATTTCAACACTTTTTACTGCAGAGGAAGGTCACATCCCACAGACCAGATAATTCGTATTTGGTTTGAGATCAATTACAGCAGCAAAGGTTGGGCAGCACGGTGGCTCAGAGGTTGGCACTACTGCCTCACAGTGCCAGGGACCCAGGTTCAATTCCAGCCTTGGGTGACTTTGAGTTTGCCCATCCTCCAAGTGCTGCGGTTTCTTCTCGCGGTTCAGTGAATTGCAGGTTAGGTGGATTGGCCGTGCTAAATTGCCCAGGGATGTGTGTTAGCCATGGGAAATGCAGGGTTACAGGGATAGGGTAAGTGTGGGTGAGATGCTCTTCAGAGGGTTGATATGGACTCGATGGGTCGAATGGCCTGCTTCCACACTAGGGATTCAGTGATTTATGATCAGACAGAGGAGGGTGTAGCTGGAGTTGAGGCAAGGGTTGCAGTTGAAGAGCCTTGGCTGCTGTAATTGCCCAACTGTTATAAGGTTCTCCACATCTCCAGAGTGGGTCTACATGGAGGATGAGCAAATTGACATGGTGCTGTGGTAAAATGAGCAATTCAAGTGGGAGTAGGAAATGAGAAATTAGTAGAGGTAAGGTACAGTATAATTAAGGATACATACTATTCTCTGCAGCCCGTGAGCAGGAGTCTAATGGCTGTCTTGCCTGCTCAGCGCTAGGGCTGGGGACATCATCTTCTCGGTGTGGGAAGGAAATGATTCAATTGTCATCCATGTTGGTACCAATGACATTGATAGACCTAGAATGGAGGTTTTGCTGAATGTATTTGAACAGTAAAGCACTTAAATGAAAAGCAGAGCTTCTAAGATAATCTCTGAATTACTACTTAAAACACAGGCAAACTGGCATGCGGTAAATAAAGTCAGAGTTAAATGCGTGGCTCAAAGATTAGTGTAGTTGGAATAGGTTTCAATTTGTGGGGCACTGTTATCAGTACTGGGGTAGAAGGGAGCTGTTCCAAATATGCTAAGAATCACGAGGCAAAAATAGAAGAGAAAATAAAAGCAATAACTATCACTAGAGGAAATTGTACTACAGTAAATTAATAGGGCTAAAGACCGATTAAGTAAACTGGACCTGATGGGATGCATCCTAGTATATTAAAAGAAGTCACTACAGAGATAATGGATGCTCTTTGGTGATCTTCCAAGAATCCTTAAAATCTGGAAAAGTGTGAGAGGGTCTGAAAACTGCCAACACCTTTATTCAAAAAGGGAAGGAGACCAGAAACACAACTGTGGGACAGTTAGCTTAACATTTGTTACTAGGAAAATATTAAAGTATTATACAGGATGTATCAGTAGAGCATTTAGAAATGCATAATATAATCGAGTAGTCAGCATGGCTTCATGAAGGGGAAAGCGTGCTTGACAAATTCATTAGAATTCTCTGAGGAGATACCAAGCGGGATAAATAAAGGGGAAGCAGTGGATATTTGGATTTCCAGAAGGTGTTTGGCAAAGGTACCACATGCGAAGCTATTTAATAAACTAATTGATGATGCTATTGGAGATAGTAGTATTTTACTGTGGATAGAGGGTTGGGTAATTAATAAAGACAGAGTTTTCAGGATGGCAACCTGTAAGTAATGGAGTTCCACAGGGATCATTGCTGGGTCCGTAGTTATTTTCAATACATGTTAATGACCTGGATGAGGAAAGTGAATATACTTTAGCCAAGTTTGCATGTGACACAAGAATAGGTGGGAAGGCAAGGTGTGAGGATAATGCACAGAATCTGGAAAGGCATGTAGACAGATTAAGCAAGTGGGCAAAAATTGCAGATGAAATACGTTGTGGGAAAATGCACTTTGGTACGAAAAAAAGATTTGAATACTATTTTAAAAGGAGAAAGACTACAAAAAACTATAGCACAGAGGGATTTGGAAGTCCTGTTCGACGAATCACAAAAGAAAACTTAAAATATCCAAGTTCCACAACTAATGTGGAAGGCAACTTTTTAAAAATTTTTGTAGGATGTGCGTGTTGCTGGCTGGCCAGCATTTATTGCCCATCCCTAGTTGCCCTTGAGAAGGTGATGGTGAGCTGGTGCAGTCCACTTGCTGTGTGTTGAGCCCACAATGTTGATAGGGAGGGAATTTCAGGATTTTGACCCAGTGACAGTGAAAGAATAGCATATATTTTCAACTCAGGATGGTGAGTGGCTTGGAGGGGAGCTTGCAGGTAGTGGTGTTGCCATGTATCAGCTGTTCTTGTCCTTCTGGATTGAAGTGGTTGTGGGATTGGAAGGTGCTGTATGAAGATCTTAGTGAATTTCTGCAGTGCATCTTGTAGATAGAGCACACTGCTGTGACTGAGTTTCGGTGGTACAAGAAGTGGATTGCTTTTGTTCTGGATCATGTCAAGCTTCTTGAATGTTGTTGGAACTGTACCCATCCAGGCAAATAGGAATCATTCCATCATTGTCCTGACTTGTGCCTTGTAGATGATGGACAGGCTATGGAGACTCAACAGGTGAGTTACTCACTGTAATATTCCAAGCCTCTGACCAACTCTGTCACTGTGTTTATATGGTGAATCCAGTAAGTTTCTGGTCAATGGTAACCCCAAAGATGCTAGTACTCGGGAATTCAGTGATGGTAACAAGGGTAGTGTTACATTGCTTCTTATTGATGGTTGTAGCCCTGGCATTTGTGTGGTGCAAATGTTACTTGCCACTTGTCAGCCTCAGCCTGGATATTGTCCAGATCTTGTTGCATTTGAGCATTGCCTACTTCAGAATCTGAGGAGTCGTAAATGGTGCTGAACATTGTGCAAACGTCAGTGAGCATCCCCACGTCTGACCTTATGATGGAGGGAAGGTCGTTAGCGAAGCAACCGAAGATGGTTGGGTGTAGCCACTGCCCTGAGGAACTCCCGCAGAGATGCCTTGGAGCTGAAATGACTGACCTCAACAACCACGACAAGCTTCCTTTGTGCTAGGTATAACTCCAATTGCTGGAGAACATGCCCCTGATACCCATTGATTCCAGTTTTGCTTGAGCTCTATGATGCCACGCTCTGTCAAATGCAGCCTTGATGTCAAGGGCAATGACTCTCCCCTCACCTCTGAAATTCAGCTTTTTGGCCATGTTTAAACCAAAGCTATAATAAAGTCAGGAGTCGGGCCCTAACTGGATGTCAGCGAGCAGGTTTTAGCTGAACAGGTGCTGTTTGATAGCACTGTTGAAGACACCTTTCATCACTTTACTGAGAATAGACTGATATGGTGGTAATTGGCTGGTTTGAATTTGTCCTGCTTTTTAACATACAGGACATACCTGAGTAATTTTCCACATTGTCTGGTAGATGCCAGTGCTGTAACTGTGCTGGAACAGCTTGGCTGGGGGAGCAGCAAGTTCTGGAGCACAAGTCTTCAGTACTGTTGCCAGAATGTTGTCAGGGCCCATAACCTTTGCAGTATCCAATGCCTCCAACCAATTGGCTGAAGACTGGTATCTATAATGCTGGGACCACTGGAGGAGGCCACAATGGATCATCCACTTCTGGCTGAAGATTGCTGTGAATGCTTCAGCCTTGTCTTTTGCACAGTTGTGTTGAGGATGGGGATATTTGTGGAGCCTTCTCCTCCAGTGAGTTGTTTAATCGTCCGTCACCATTCCCGACTGTATGTGGCAGGACTGCAGAGCTTAAATCTGATCCGTTGTTTGTGGGTTCACTTAGCTGTATTTAGCACTTGCTGTTTATGCTATTTAGCATGCAAGTCGTCTGTGTGATAGCTTCGCCAGGTTGACACCTCATTTTCAGGTATGCCTGATACTGCTCCTGGCATGCCCTTCTGCAATCTCTACTGAACCAAGGTTGATACCCTAGCTTGAAGGTCATGGTTGACTGGGGGATATGCCAGGCTGCTGTTGATGGCCTGTAATGCCTCATGGATGCCTAGTCTTGAGTTGCTAGATCTGTTTGAAGTCTGTCCTATTTGACACTGCGATGGTGCCACTCAACACAATGGAGGGTATTCTCCATATGAAGGTGGGATTTTGTCTCCACAAGGACGATGTGGTGGTCACTCTTAATGAAACTGTTATGGACGGATGCATCTGCAGCCGACAGATTGGTAAGGGTGAGGTCAGATATGTTTCCCTCTTGATTCCCTCACCACCTGCTGCAGACCCTTTCTCACTTTTTCTTCCTTTAAGTATGCCGTATATCAATTAGTTGGTAGGTTTCTGGTCTGAGTTATTACCTGCAGGAGGTCTGTGCCCCTATTCTTATGGATAACAAAAAAACACGGATACCACTCCAGTGTAATTTGCCTACATACTGCGAAAGACCACAGGATCAAACCAGATGTGTTAATGAAGAAAAAGAACTTGGGCTTGGGCCGACCTTGTAAGTAAGCGTATCGTGGGCAACAAATTAGTGGAAAACTAGGAGTCAGTGTAATAATTTAATGAATTACTCACTGTGGTCTTGTGGCCTAAAGTTAGTTTCTTCGAAGTATTGCTGTTCTCTGTGCATTATTAAATGTTTCAGCTCTTAAAGGTGGAGCAAATATTTTAATATTCAGAAATCTGTATTGCCTATTTCTAAAATCATCCTTTTAAATGGTAACCAGAAGATGCTTATTTTAAGTATAATGATAAACATTACAGAATGCACATCTTGCTTATAAGGTTTATACAATACTTTTGAAACCTTCACGTCTCTGGCATTGCCTGTGTTGCTTCAATATAGATTCCAATAGATTGAATAATTGTTCCAGAGTCTTTCAGTACATCTCTGTTGGTAAACTACTTGAGATGTGTATAAAAATGTCAACATTTGTTGTACTGGCCAAAATAGTGTTCAAGTTAAAACACTAAGTTTAATATCTTGGCTATTTTATCTGTTATAGTTTTGCTGAATTGTCACTAAATTAGCTTTTATCTTATACAAATATTACATTATAGAAACTTAAAAGCAGATTTACCTGGTTCAATTATGCTCATTCTTGCTGCATTAACAAACCGTCACAGTTTTCGTAACTGCTAATTACTAAATTATGATGAGATACACGGCAAGAGAAATGTATTACTTTAGATTAAGTTGTGGCATATTATTCTGCTACAAAACATGGTAGTGTGATGACTTTTCTTCTGACAATCTATTAACCTTTGTTAATGTGAAATGTCTGAGACAAAATTACCAAAAAATAGTACAAATTATGTGAAAATTTCTCAATTTACAGCTTTTGACAAGTGGTAAAAGAAAGCTCACTATAATATGAATGTGTTATCAACGGCTCTGTAGAGATACTGGACATATATTAATGAGTTCCATTGAGATACCAGACAAGTAATTAACTATCTCCATAGAGAAACAGGACAGGTAATTAATGGGCTCTTAAGAGTTACTGGACAGCCTAACAGGAAGAACGACAGTTTAACTGGACAAGTTATTACAACTCCTTTTTATGGATCTTTGGGGGTAACAAGCAGATTAATGAGCTCTTTAGGTATTCAGAAATATAAAGGTTTATTGAACACATCTATGATCATCTGTGTGGAAAAGCCAGCCCTCAAAGCAGTTTGATAGATAAGTGCAATATGTAAGAGCATAAGAGCAGGACCAGGCCATTCAGCCCTTCAGGCCCTCCATCATTTACCTGAGATAATGACAATTGTTGTTTTCCAAGACTAAACATGTATTACTTGATGTTTTAAGATGCAAAAATGTGTTGGCTCACTGGGTAATGTGAGCAAATAGATATTGGGTTCGGTTTCTGGCAATCCTTTTTGCTTATTATTTGAATGAGTACCTCAAATGCCCTACAGTTTTCACTCATTGGCCTATTCCTAAGCCATTGAACTCAAGTTCCCTGCCTGTTCTGAGTTTCAGAACTCTCTTGCCAGGGCAAGGTATCACTTCAAAATACAAACTTTCCTTGTCTTCTAAATGTGAAGTAGCCAAGAGAAACAATTAAAACTGAAAAATCTATTGTTTGTAGAACTTGTACTTGCAAAAAGATACAGCTGCAGTCTGCTGTTGAATTTCTAAAGCTATATATGTGTTATGTGTTTTGTGTTTTATGTTCTTAGGAGCTGAACAAATGTGCAAACTGGTGATTCAAGTTGGTCAGTTGACCTAAAATAAAACAAAGAACTGCAGATGCTGGAGGTCTGAAACAAAAACAGAATTTGCTGGAGAAATTCAGCAGGTCTGGCTGCATCCATGGGGAGAAAAGAGTTGTTGTTTCTAGTCTTCATCAGAACTGATAGCAGCTAGCCTGACGTTCATTGGTGGGGTCATGATCGGGTGTGGATAGGAGGAGATGTCAGAGCTGGTGCTCACCCTCCCAGGCCATTCTGTCTACCACTGTCACCAACCTCATCTCAGTCATGCCTGTCTCATTGTGGGGTACCTGAAACATTTCTTGTTCCAATCTTATTCAGGCCACCACTTTAAAACTCTTGCTCCAGTCAATCAATGACATCATTGGTGCTGTTTCCCTCTCATTTGGAATTGGAAAAAATTATCAATTGCACTTCATTTTCCACCCTGCCCTCACCCTCACCTAATCCATCTCTGACTCCTCCCTTCCCTTCCTCAATATCTGTGTTTCCCTTTCTGCAGTTAGGCTGGCCACTGAAATGCATGCAAATCCACCAACTCCCACAGTTACCCTGCTTACTGTAAGGAATCCATCCCATTCTCCCAATTTTTTGGTCTCGGTTGCATCTATTCTGATGATGCCTTCTGCAAGGGCCCCATAAATGTCCACCTTTTTTCCTCAACTAAGGATTTCCTGCTCCTGTGGTTGACAGCACCCTTAGGCAAGATCAACTCACCTCTTGCCCTTCTGCTGTTACCCCTTGTCGTCCCTCCCATAACAGCAATAGGGCCCCCCACATCCTCCACATCCAAAGGGTTTTAAGTTGCCATTTCCACCACTTCGAGCAGGATGCCTCAACCAGATGCATTCCCTTCCCCTCCCTGGTCAGCATTTCCCTGGAATATAAAATAAAAACAAAGAACAATACAGCAAACAAACAGGTCCTTCAGCCCTCCAAGCCTGCGCCAACACATTTTGCCCTTCCAAAGTAAAACTGCCTTCACTTACAATATCCCTCCATTCTGTTCCTGTTTTATATATTTATCCAGGTGCTTCTTGAATGTTGCTATTGTGTCTGCTTCCACAAACTACCTCTGGCAACGCATTCCAGGCACTCACCGCCCTTTGTGTGAAAAACGTGCCTCGCACATCCCTTTTAAACTTCGCTCCTCGCACCTTGAACCGGTGTCCTCCAGTAATTGACCCCTCCACCCTGGGAAAAAGCCTCATACTTTCCACTCTATCCATGCCATTCACAATCTTTTAAACTTCTCTCGGGTTGTCCCCTCAACCTCCTGCGTTCCAATAAAAACAAACCCAGTCTATCCAGCCTTCCTTCATAGCTAAAACTCCAACCCCGCAACCTCCCATACCAGGCAACATCCTGGCATACCTTTTCTGTACTCTCTCCAAAGCATCCACATCCCTCTGGTAGTGTGGTGACCAGAATTATATGCAGAATCTCTCCCTCTTGGACACCCTTGTCCACTCCTTCTCCCGACACATCCCCACAGATTGCTTAGGAAGGTACCTAGAAGATGTAACACCTGTCTGCTTACCTTCATTCAATCTAGCTTATTGTATTGATTGCTCACAAGGTGATCCCTCCTATACTGGGGAGATGAAACACAAACTGGGTGGCCATTTTTTTTTTTTTTTTGCTGAACATCTATGCTCTGTCCTTTTAAAAATGCCTCCAAGCTTCCAGTTGCCTGTCACTTCAACACACTGCCATATTTCTGTCTCAGACCTGCTGAAGTGCTCTGAGAGGCTCAGCAGAAGCATGAAGGACAATGTCTTATCTTTCGCTTTTGGACCCTGTGACCTCTACAAATGAGCATTGAGTTCACTAACTTTAGAGTCTGATTATGTTCTTCCTTTTTTTTTTGACCTACCACCACCCTGACACTCAGGTCGTGGCATGGATTGCTTTCAGCACAGCTTACCCATTCTGTGCTACTTTTGTCTCTCATTATCACTTTTATTCAGCTTTTCAACTATCAAAAATCCCTTTGTCTGCCTACCCTCTTCACCTCATGCTGTTTCTCGTGCTTCCCCCCCCCCCCCCCTCCTGCCCCTCCTGCACGCGTGTGTGCTCCTCCCCCTCTCCTCTCCTGCACTTGCGCATCCCCTATTACCCCCTTCTCCTGTGTGCACGCACCCCCTCCCCTCCCTTCCCCTTTCCTCTTTGGC
>NC_063351.1:36872005-36896872 GCF_021869965.1 Rhincodon typus | reverse complement strand
TCTTTGGCATGATCCTAACCTCCCCCTCTCGCATGCTACTCCCCCTCATCCCCCTCCTTTTTCCCCCCACGTCCCCACCTCCGTCTTCAATATTTATGTGACTTTTTCCTACCTGCTATCAGTTCTGATGAAGAGTTTTTCCAGCAAATTGTTTTTGTCTCATAAACAATTTAATTTGTTCAGAATCAAAATTAAGTAAATTCATATTTTGAAATAATACCATTTGTTTGGTTTTGACTATATCTCACCTCACCAAGTTTAAATTATTATCAAATGCGAATCTGAAAATATTCTGTTCAATACAGAATCACTTTAATTTTATTACCAGTATAATTAACTTCAAAACTGGTAATATGATATCTCAGTTTTGACAAAATTATTTTATTTTGTTTTGTTTTATCTTTGTGCTAGTCTGCCACCTCAAATTCGTTCAACTAAATTGCTGGTCAGGTTTGGATTCACAATGTAACATGGTGTACGTATTTCTGTAACATTGTCGTCAAATTGATTATTTCTACAATTAAATTGGCTTCAGTTTGTCACGTGTGGTAATTAGGGCCTGCCTCTTTAACCTTTAGCCATTGACCACCATATCCTCCAACTTGTCTGACATGGGAACGACATCAGATGAAGAAAGGGCACGACAAATTACTGCCACACTTCTATAAATTGAACTGTTCTTAGTTTTCACCACAGCTAATTCGATCCAATTCAGTTCACTCATTTTTCCGAGTAAGATCAAAAAAGGAGCCATGAATGAACAAGTCCAATGTATCCTTGACACATCAATGTGAGAATGAAGAGCCATGAGGGAGGGTTCCTGTCTTTAGAGTTCAGACAATACTTGACAAAAGAATGCCTCATTCAAATCAATCCTATAGCAAGTAGGGCAGAACGCCTCACATCACTATCACAGACCAGTTAAGACTTAACAGGTTTGATTCACCAGGCACCTTCTCCTTGTGGTTCTGACCTTTGTTGTAATATGACCTTTTCTTGTCTCCCTGACCTGAAAACTCCCACTGCTGCTAAAGGCTGTTTTAGATTCTGATTCAATTTGGTTATGGTTGGAACCCAGTGGTCTTAGCAAGTTAAAATGTCCAGGTCATGACCTAAGTAATATGGTTGTAGATTTCTAAACTGCACCAACTTAAGAAAATAGTGCTGCAGGTAACATTTGACATTTTATAATGAGGTGATACCCTGCTTTCCAAAAGATGTTACTGATATTTATAGAAAATTATACAACTTTATATCCTAACTTGGACCAGAGCATTTTTTAAAATATTGGTAATACAAATAAAAGATATTCTCTTTAATAATCAAAACGCTCAAATTTAAACTAGCTTTATTAACCTGTGTTCCACTTGGAGATTGGACATTGATATTGGTGTAACAAATTCCAAATCTTTGGTTTATTTTGTAAACATGTTTGAAATATGAAGATAAATTGTGTATCATTTGCTCTTTTATTGGCAAAATGAGTTTTCAAACACCATGGAATAAACAATCGTGGAAAATATGAAATGTTAAGTAGAGGGGAGAGCAAAGGGACCATAATGAGAATTGTAGCAACAGAATTATTGTTCAAGCTCAAATGGGAATTCAGGTCATTAGACTGTCATGGTGATGAACTTTGAACAACAGGTTAATTTCCCCCTACTCCGAAACCATGAAATTTAGTGTGTTCAAATAGAAATTTCTTAATAAATTAAAGATCTGGCCCATTACATTTAAACGCTGTGAAGTGGCAAGAATCATTTTGGAAGTGCATGCTGGCACTGTAGTATATTAAATGTGTGTAGCAAATGCTGAAAGGGAGCAAATCTGACTTGACGTAGAAAGATTTGAGAAGTAACCTAGGATATAAGATAGGTAGGATTATGGGAGTTATAATTTGTGTGTGATGGATTTTTTTTAAATTTTGGTTTATTCAAGTTACTGAATATAGATGAATGCAAATTTGTAATTTTGAGTGGCATACAAGGAAACAGGGAGAAAGAAAATAGAAAACTGAATCATGCTAGATTATTGTTTTGCCTCTTTTATATAGTCAAGTTAAAGGAAAAAATAGTTTTAAATTGATTAAGTGCATCTACTATGGCTATCTTTTGAGGAAACAAATCTAGCATTGTGCACCAGCTGGGGGAGGCTAGCAGTTACTTGCCATGAGTGTTGATTTGCAAAGAACATTACAAATATACCTGGATTGGCCTTTAATTCTTACAATTGTGTGCATTCTTCAAAAGGATGGTCATCCTTAAAGAGGATTAAAGTGGCCGTGCATCAAAGTTTCGCACATGTCACATCATTGTAGTGTTTCGAACTGTTGGGTGTCGCCAACTTTCATTTAAATAAACATTTGTGTAGTTGCACTTAATTTCAAGTTAAACTTTTCTTTTTCTTACTCCAGTTTAACCAAACCCACAAATTCTGAAGATATAAAGGCAATAGTATCCACTGACAGACATAAATATCGAGAGAATAATCGTTCAAGTAATGCATTCAAACAACATCATTCTGAACACTATGGAGAAAAAAGCAGAGTAAGTGTAAGGAATTTTTTACACTTAAGTAAAGATATCCAAACATGCAGCTGTTTATGTTGAGATGAACCTTTCACTTTTTGATTCATTTCAGTACTCATTTTAAGCTGAAATTAATTTTCAATGTCAGTGTTTCCATTATAGCCATGACTGTTCTGATGAGATTTTTAAACATCTTAGTCCTTTGGTAAAATGTTCAACCTAAATTTCATTTTGGATTAAATGTAATATTGTGAGGAATTATTTGATTGATAAGTTATATTGATAAGTGCTTCTCCTTTCGTGGATTTGGTATGTTGGAGCCAGTACATTTTACTGCTTTTTGACTTATCTTGTCTCTTTCCAATTTTTATATCTATTTTTGTGGCTTATGATAATTCACCTAATTTTGTTTTGGGGTAAAAAGGCTGCTGCTTGTATTTTCAGCAAACTTTTTTGTTTTATACCATCCCAATCTAGAAGGGTCTAGGCCCAAAACATCAGCCTTCCTGCTCCTCTGATGCTGCTTGGCCTGCTGTGTCCATCCAGCTCTACACCTTGTTATCCCAATCAAATACTTGACAGGTTTGTGTGCTGGAGTAGCCTGTCAAACTCGTAGGTGCAGTTAGAATGAGACCTTTTAAAATTTCTCAGCTGACTGTTGTAATTAGTAACATGAAGTATTCTTTAACAGAGAGCAAATGGATGAAAGGTTTACTTCAACATAAGAAGTAATAGTTGTTAAGTGATAGTGAAACACCATTTCAGCTCTTCCTTTCCCTGAACAGTAGGACATGGTGGAGAGGGTTGGACTTTGGTAGGACAATAGAACTTTATCTTTAAAAGTTCGCTTTTTAATGATGTCCTGCTTATTTTCTTTGCCAGTCCCCAGTTTTGTCCAAGTTTAGGAGATTTAGGAATGTTTGGATCACATTTTTTGGTTTAATTGTTAGTAATTCTAATTGAGATGTGTAATTACCATACAGTAAAAATCAAGTGTCTATACCTTTTGTATCACAGAGCATTTGAGTTGACTCCCTCCACTTTGTCCTCAACAGGATGTCTTTCGTGCGGCCACACTGCTCTCCAGTGTCTGATTTCCAATTAGCCACAACGTATTCCAGTCAAATATTTGGATATTTGATCTATCATCTAGCCCTGCCTCATTCCATATGCCACTGTAACCCGCACCTAGCCTTGTCATCTCTGTACTCAACTATTTGCAATACTCTTCTGGCTGGTATTCCACACTCCACTGTCTATTAACTTGACTTATCTAAAACTCTGCCATGCCTTTGGTGACTTAAATTGGTTCTTGGTCCCTGCAAATCCAACTTAAATTTCAAATGTGTGCTTCAACCCCTAAATGTCCTTGTCCCTTCTATCTTTTGTAACCTCCTGTCTGATACCACTCTCCTGCAGAACTCTGATTGTTTAACACTTGACCTTTTGTTTATCCTCCTCTAACATCACACCACCATTTCATTTGAAAACATGCCCAAAGCTGGCTCACATAGAGAAAAGTTAAGTGACTAGCTGCTGACTTATGGAGATGACTGAGATACTTTCAAAAAGGTGGCTGTTTCATTGCAGTTTCAGCAATGTAGTGACATCTAGAGAAATGGTGCTCAGTCATACGAAGCCCTGTATGCCAGTCATGAGATGAGGGGAGGTAATTAAAGTTCTGTTCCAAATTTGAATAGGTAATACCTGTCTGAGATTTACCTCTGATTTTAGTTTACCAAGTTTTAAAATGTATTATGAACAAAAACAGAAGTTTCTGGAAAAGCTCAGTAGGTCTGGCAGCATCTGTGAAGAAAAAAATCAGTTAACATTTTGGGTCCGGTGAAATTTATTATTTAGCAGATAGTGCATTTGTGTGGTGAAGACTAACGTAAAGTGCACAGATGCTATTCTAAAATCACATCATCGTAAAAATTGAACAGGTACTTTGTTTATGGATTTGATTTTATGAATAATCAAATTATCTGTAAACCGTGTATAGTCGAGTTGTATAAATTCACAGTTTTGTGATCCTTAATGTTTGGGAAATTTAACCTATACTTGGCATGCAGGGGAGTTTGCAAATTCCTTTATGCATATCCTGTCAAACATGAAAGGCTTTATTTAGTGTGTTCAATTTTTTAGAAATCTTTTAGCGCAGCCTGGATTAATCTATAGTTGATCAAAGTGTAATTTGTAACCAGACATGGAATTCCAGTGTATCATTCCCATTTGCTCCTGTTTTATATGGAACCCTTGATCCAAGCATAACATTTCTTGGCAGACTAGTTATACTTTAATCAGAGTTTATTAGTAACAAAATTTTTATCAAAGTAACATGTTGACACATCAGCCAATGAGATTTTTCCACAGACTTTCATCTTGACAACCTTCTTGATTAACTTTGATTCAAGTGTCAACAGAATGGTCTCTCTTTTTATCGTACATTTCATAAAATTACTTTATCAGAAAGTATTTTGAAGCTTTGCTGAATTTTTCTCGATGTATGGTTAATAACCAAGTATGTTGCTGGTGACCAGTATGTAATTTGGTATCTTATAAAGAGTATTAGCCTGCATTTTCCAATGGCCAGACAGTCTTATTCCAGCATAAATGGGATATGCTCATGAGGACTCTGCTGGAATCCCCATCAAAGCACACTGAAAGAATTACCTGGGAAATTGAATTTTCTATTGGGAGATTCCTCTTTGCTTGGAACCCTCAAAATCTCTATTTAAATCAGACTTTGGAGACTTCCGATGAAAGTAAGTAAAATGGTTACTCAGGAGAGGTCCAACTGTTAAATGTGTAGTCTATTCCTGAGTAGCTGTTAAATTGACCCCATACCTACCTCACATGCCACCAACTGCACCTCCACCAGACCACTTTCACCAAAACCAAACTCCCTAGCTTGCCACACTGATCCAACCCAAGATCTCCATGGGACCCACATTCACTCCATGCAGCCAGAATCAAACTCACGTCCAGCCTAACCTGATTTCCCTTCCACTGGCATCCTATCCAGCTGGACCCTACCCCTCTTTCTTCTGGCATCCTACCTCTAACAACCTGCCAAACTGGCACTCTTCCCAGTTAGCACCGTACTCATTTGGCACTGTACAGTGTACCCATCTAGCACACAACCCTGCCAGCACCCTAACTCCCCTTATGTACTTAGACACTTCGATAGCTGCTGTCAAATGATGTCAGGACCATTGCATTTCAGAATATGGTAACTGACTGCTGTGAAAATTTGGTATGGTTTGTCTTTCTTTGTCAGCTCTACAGTACAAAAGAACTGGCAGAATGGAAGTACAACTCCACATTTCAGAGAGACCACTGTTTGGAATCTCCTATTAGAAGGACAGCGCAGTGGCTCAGTGGTTAGTACTGCTGCCTCACAGGACCAGGGACTCTGGTTTGATTCCAGCCTTGGGTGATTTGAGTGTGTGGAGTTTATGTAATTCTCCTCATTTCTACGTGGGTTTCTGCTGGCTGCTCCAATTTCCTCCCACAGCCCAAAGATGTGCAGGTTAGGTAGATTGGCTCTGCTAAACTGCCTGTAGTGTCCAGGGATGTGCAGGCTTGATGGATTAGCCATGGTAAATGCCGGGTTATGGAGTTAGGCTAGGGAATAAGTCTAGGTGGGATGTTTGTCTGTCGTAGACTTCATTAGTAAGTGTGTAGAAGACTGGCTGCCAAAAAAGTTGATTCGAATGTTTCCCGGCTGGAAACTATGGATGAACTGGGAGATCCACTCCCTACTGAAGTCCAAGTCGGAGGCGTACAAGTTGGGCAACTCTGATCTATACAAAAAATCTAGGTGCAACCTTTAAAAGGCATTTGGAGATGCCAAGAGACAATACCAAACTAAGCTGGAGACCCAGACCAACCAAACAAGCACACGTTATTTGTGATAAGGCTTACATGACGTATCAGGCTACAAAGCAAAGTCAACAGAATTGTGGATAATAGTACATCCCTACCCAACGAGCGCAATGCATTCTACGCTTGCTTTGAACAGAAGGTCAATGAAACAATGTCACCTATCCCACCAGCCTCAGATGCACCCTGTACCCATGGTTACTGCTACAAATGTTAGATCGGCCTTCTTGGGAGTGAACCCACGGAAAGTGACCTGCCCAGATAGAGTTGCTGGCCGTGCGCTCGGATCCTGTGCAGACCAGCTGGCAGGAATATTTGCAGACATCTTTAACCTCTCCTTAGTATAATCTGAAATCCACACCTGCTTCAAGAAGACCATGATCATCCCAGAGACAAAGAAAGATCATGCATTGTGCCTCAGTGATTGCTGTCCAGTGGCTGTGACCTCCATAATTATGAAGTGCTTCAATAAATTGGTCGTGACTCACATCAGTTCCAACCTACCAAATTGCCTTGACCCTTTGCAATTCGCCTACCAACGCAACAAGTCCACAGCAGATACAATCTTCCTGGCTGTACACTTATCCCTGGAACACCTGGATAACAAAGATACCAATGTCAGGCTCCTATTTATTGGTTACAGTTCTGTCTTCAACACCATATTTCCAAACAAGCTCATGTCGAAACTTCAACACCTAGGTTTCTGCTCCCTGGTCTGTAACTGGATCCTTGAGTTCCTGACCCATAGACCGCTATCAGTAAGAATAGGCGTTGACACCTCTTCCACCATATTCCTCAACACTGGTGCCCACAAAGCTGTATACTCAGCCTCCCACTATACTCCGCCTCCCACTATACTCCTTATACACTCATGACTATGTGGCAAATTCTGCTCCAATTCCATTTACAAGTTCACTGATGACACAACCGTTGTAGGGTGAATCTCAAACAACGATGAGACAATACAGAGAAGAGAGAGGGTGCTTAGCGGTTTGGTGTAAAGATAACAATCTCTCCAACATCAGCAAAGTGAAGAAGCTGGTCATCGATTTCAGGATGTGGAGTGGAAGGCACACCACTTTCTGCATCAGTGGTGCTGAGGTGGAGATGGTCAATAGCGTCAAGTCCCTGGGATCGATGATCACCAGCAATCTGCCCTGATCCATCCATGTCAACATTAATAGTCAAGAAAACACAACATTCTTTCTACTTCCTCAGGAGGCTAAGGAAATTCCATATGTCCATAAGGACTCTTAGCAATTTTTATAGATGCACCATAGAAAGTATTCTATCTAGATGTATCATAGCATGATTTGGCAACTGCTCTTCCCAAGACCACAAGAAACTACAGAAGGCCATGAACACAGCCCAGTCCATCACACAAACCAGACTATCATCCATTGACTCCATCTATACTTCCCTCTGCCTTGGGAAAGCAACCAACATAATCAAAGACTCTCCCATCCCAGTTACACTCTCCCATCCTCTTCCGTCAGGCAAAAGTTGTAAAAGTTTGGGTACACATACAAACAGACTCAGGAACAACTTCTTCCCTGCTGTTATTAGACTTCTGAATGGACTTCTCAGATTTCAAATTTAATGTTGCTCTCGCTGTCTGTGCACCTTCTCTGCAGTCATATCATTGTGTGCTTCACTCTATTTTATTACCCTAAATCACTTTGTATCGTATGAGCTGCCTGTAATGCATGCAGAAGAAAAACCTTTTCACTGTACCTAAGTAAATGTGACAATAATAAATCAAATCAAATAGTCGGTGGGTTAGTGCAGACTTAATGGGCTAAATGGCCTCTATCTGCACTGTAGAGATTCTAAAATTCTAAATGCAGAGCTCCCTTCTTTTGTTTGAAAGAATGCCACTCTGGTGCTATGTATACGAGATTGCCTTTGCCTTTGAAAATCCAGCCACTATTTCAGGTCAGAAGGGAAGTTATAGGTTTTTTTATGATTAGCACCAAAGTGTAAGAAACAAAATCCAAATTAGTGGCATCATTGTATGTCATAATAGTGAGGTGAAATGTTATGTTTAATACACCCTTTTGTGCTATGATGTTAGTGAAGTGCTACATAAATAATTAATGGATAGAATTCCCAGGAACATTTCACACACCATCATTTTGCATGCATGCATTTTTCATAGAACCTGGAAAAAAAAATCTGGTGCCAAATATTACATTTTAAATGATACTGAGAGCTAGAGTTTAGAAAAAAAATGAGCTTGGCTGTTAAAGAAGCTTTTGAAAATGCAATTTTAAAAGTCTATCTAAAGATTTGCCAGTTTAATCTCCCATATAGTCTTGGGATTTCAAAGAGCCTATCCACCAAATAGGTTAACATTACCTAATTACTGATACAGTTTTAGAATGCTAGCTAATAACTGCAATTTCTATATGGATCTCTAGCATTTCTGAATTCTGACTTGAAGATATAAGGTGCCTTATTTCAAATTCATAGAGGACCTATGGTTTACGAATTATTCTTCAAATTATTTCTTTAGTTGTAAAATAGTTTTCTCTGCTTAGTTAAGGATGCTTAAGAGTTGTATCTTTTTGATTTATTTTTAATGAAAATGTTATTTTAGAGGTAAGGGGATGCAGTACTTGAAGACTGTGTTTGTCTGTATACCGAAGAGTGCCAAGTTGGATCCGCACTATTTGCTCTTTCCTTAAGAATCAGCATTGGTTTCAATTAGAGTATAATTTATGTGGTCTCCATACAAGAGTTTCAGGATAATTTGTTTCCTGTTCTCTGTCATTGAATACTGAAGAGGCTTTATGCTAGGTGGGTGCATATTAATTAGATGTGTTGCCATCTCCGTTCTACTGCCAGTACCTGTCTCCAAAAAGCAACGTTTAAACTGGAATGATAGTCAGTCAGTTTAGAAGCCAGTGTGAACTCCTTAACACCTAATTAAGCATTAAAAAGTGAATGAGGAGAGTAGAACAACAAATGTGAAAGATATTCCCTGAGCCAAGTTCCTCATTGGAACAACAGTAAAATGATTATGGCTTGCCAGATCTTTCTTCCTTATCTGACTCTTCAGACTGCTTTGGATAGTAACCTGTGTTTCTTTGACATGATTAATCTTAAGTATCCTTGCCCATAAACTGTGGCCAGGCAAATTTTGCACATTAATCCAAGGAGCCTAATTCTTATTAGGAGCCAAGAGTAAGATTTCCCTGTGAGCTTATGAATCCACCATCCAGCTGAAATGTGGGTCAGAAGCCTGTACTGTGTGAGAAACAGCCACTTGTTGCGATTTTCCTCAAAGAAGCCAACCAGAGATCAGACAGTAGTCTTTCCATCCAGTTTAAAAATGGCAGGCAAGCTCTCAATTTGGGGCCAATCAAAAGCCTTCCAGCCTGAAAGGAGCAGCAGCCTGCATTGGCAGGAAAAGAAGGAAGTGGATGCTTCAAAATGTGTCAGGGATTTGAGGTGGGTGAGGTTGCCTTTAGTTGCTGCAGCATATAGCAAGCCTTAGGGATCTTTCGGCTTACCTGTAGCATTGTCCCCAACCTACATTTCTGTCTGTCACCCAGTAAACATCTCCAGTCAACTCCCTATAATTGCTTGTTAATTACCTGCACTCCTGCCTGAACCCCCATCTCCACAAAAAATGATCTGGTGGGCCTAAAAGTAGAGACCTGAATTTTTAATTCCAAAACATTCCCATTGATGCATTGTTTCTCTTCATTGTTGTAGCAAGTATTGTTTACGCATTGGAGGTTTGTTTTAAGTCTTTAGACGTTAGCCATCTGGAAAATCTACTGATCTATCGGCTGAAACACATTCTCACTTTTGGCAGTAAAATACTTCAGAGTTGGAAATACCACTATTCACTTTACTTTCCATCCACTGTACAAGTGCGAGTAACCTTTTTCTGCAAAGTCAGCTCTGAGTACAGTATCTTGGAGAAAATGCTTGTCAGTTTCATAAATTTATGAATGATCTCAAGCCTGAGTCAGTTTCTACTAATGACTCTTTAGATGAGAGAAGTGATAAAGTGATTGCTAGCAATCTCTAAATCGAGAAATTCATTAGCTTTTTACAACTACTTGATAGTGTGTCACTGTCTGGTTTTTAAGAGCACGTGTAAACTCCATTTTAGTCCAAATGTCATAATATATGCTATTCTTTACCTTTTTCCAGAAATAAACTACATTAAAATGGTCTAGTATTTTACAAGCAAATTATTTATAGATGTCGTACTGTTGTAAAGGATAATGTTTTTGTCTATCAAGAATTGAAACAGATAAATGTGTAACATTGAATACATGAATCCGTGAATCCATTTTAGAAACTTATAACTGCTATCCAAATTGTGCTCTATTTGTATTACAGAGCCACTTTCCATAGAACGGATAATAAATTCTGTCTGTTTAATGCTATGGAATCTTTTAAACTTGCATTATGTTAGATAACACAGCTCCAACAATAAATGCTAGTCACATTGTGTGACAGTTCCTTAAATTTCTACCAAAACCTTTAGCTCATTAATATAATTTCACAGTTGTCATGCAAAATTGTAACTCACCTAAATTTATACCAGATCTAGGTGCACCAAGACCTAAAGTCACATCTCTGATGTTTTGTGGTCATCTTTATTTTTAGTTATCACTGTAGATCTGCAAAATATTTTCTGTATAGTTAAGTGAAACAGATGATTTGCATTAAAAATGTCCATAATTGCATTTTCTTAAACATGTGCATGAGAGATGGTTTGGTGGCTTCAAACTTGAATATTTATGTTTGAAGCAGTTAAGAAAGAGAATATAGCATAAGTTTGCTGCCGTCCTAACCATTTGCACTAATTTTCACTGATGTGTGATTAATAGCCGATTCCACCATTTGCACAGATTACATCCAGATGTTCCTCACCATCCCCTCTTTCAAATCTTCTGCTATATCAGTATTTGTCACACAGCTTGTCTGATAGACAATATCAGATGAATAGAGGGATTTCTCTTATTTGAATATTGAGAAGACCAGAGCCATTGTCTTCTGTACCTATTACAAACTCTGATCAATGCTCACCAACTCCATCTCCTTCCCTGACAACTTTCTGACCCCCACGTTCGACTATTCGCTGCCTTGGTGCCCTAATCCAAACCCATATCACCTTCATCGTCAAGACTACCTATATCCAATTCTGTAATTTTGCCAGTCTTCACTGCTGTTTAACTCCATAATTGCTGGTACCTTTTTCCATGCTCTTGTTACTTCTAGACTTCACTGTTTTGCAGTACTATCTTGGCTTGCCTTCTACTTTTTATTCCATGTAAATATCAACTCATCCAAAACTCCACGCCAATTTCCTAACTTGCATCAAGTCCATTCACCCATCACCGCAAATCACTGACCTAGCTTGGCTTCAGCTGGCTATTCCTCAGATTTAAAATTTTAATCCTTGTATTCAAATTCTCCACACCTCTATAACATCCTCCACTGGGCTGAGAAATTTCTGTCAGAGTCCATGCACAAACTTGAACAGCATTGTCTTGCACAGAACTTGAGAGATGAAATGTCAAATATTAACACTCTTTCTGGTGGAAACACTGACAAACTCTGACAGAGGCTTAAATTCCTGCCGCTAATGCAATAAAGGTTTTGGAGCCAGAAAGTTAGTTGTGGTCAGAGATCTCCGTATGGTGAGTGAAAGTCCTAATTTCAGTTAGTCGTGTCTTGGAGGTATTTCACAATTGTGAGGGTAGAAAAATATAAACTTGATCAATTTTGTTAAGTGCACTGCAAGGTTAAGACTAGGGGCTATGAAAATGATTATCCAAGTTATATCCTTGAGCCAGTAGAAGTTTAATTGGGAGCACTATGTAATAACCTACAGCAAATTGCATTTACGTAGCACCTTTTAACAGAATAAAATGTACTAAGGCACCTGACGAGCAAAACAAAACTCCTATCGATCAACCTAAGGAAATATTGAGCAGTCTACTAAGAGAACGAAGTTTGAGGAGAGATTGAGTCATGGCATGGAAAGCAACCTAGATAGTAATACCAGTTCTGTCATGGAGTTGCTGACGCATTTAGAGATCCCTGCAGATTATTTTGCTGCCAGTCCAATGCATTTAGTGACCAGAGTTAAACCAATAATCGATGACAAAAGTCAATACCTTGACTTTAAATGGAGTTTTAAATTGATTTACTTTTTGCAGGAGATCCTAGATTATGATGGTCAGTGGTTGAAGAAAAGAGAATCTGTTTAAGTACTGATAAATTTAATTAAATAAATTCCTCTAACTGAGCTCAACGCAGTTTTATTCAAAATAAAAATCACTTTTTATTTTCCTGTGATTATTTTCTTTTGTGTAGCAATGTAAGGCTATCAGCGAAGAGAAATAGAGTTAACATCTCAGGTGCGATGACCCTTCCTCGGAACTGGGTCACCGGACCCGAAACATTAACTCTGACTTATATTCACAGATGCTGCCAGATCTGCTGAACTTTTACAGCATTTTCTGTGTTTGTTTCTGATTTACAGCATTCATGGTTCGTCTAGTTTTTATAAGGCTATCAGTGATTATTCAGTAAAAATATGGAGTGTCCTGTGTAATTTTTTTTTTTAAAACTGATTTAACTAATGTGGCCTAAACCAACGATCAAATGATACAGAGCAATGTCCTCCAGATCATGATACAATCATTCTAATTTGCGGAATAAAATACCAGTAATTAATAAAAGGAATAATAAAAGTAATATGTAAGTTTTCTTGAGTGTCCTTAAGGATTTTAATCAACAGCATTCACTTGGCTGCATTTTGATGGAACGAGTTTTCTTCTGAAATGATGACTAAAGCACCTTGAGCAGCCAGAGCAAGCTTCCGCCAGTATCTGACCCCTGTATCTGATTCATTGACTTTCTGACTTATGCCAAACAAAAATTAAAATAATCTACTCCTCACTAATGAAATCTTCACCTTTTGAAACAACAAATTAATTCGTTTCCCTTGCACATGAAAACATAATGTAGTCAGAATTAAATACAGAAAGCACAAAACATTGGCAGTTATAAAAGTGGTCTTTATACCAACGCAGTTAATAGGTTGTTCAAAGCAAATTTTATTTTTAATTGATATAATATTTATTACAAACTGGAGAACGAGATCATTCCACCAAGAAATTAGGACCTATTGTCCAGAAGTCTGATATTTCTAGTTAAGATAAAATTAACCATCTTTATTAAATTTTGCAAAAGTGTTTCGTTTTTTTTATTCACTCATGGTGTGTGGTGTATCACTGTCTAGGCCAGCACTTATTGCTCATTCCTAACTGCCCTTGAGAAAGTTCCTTGAAGAACTGCTGCAGTCGGTGTGGTGTAGGTGTTCCCACAGTGCTACTAGGGTGGGAGTTCCAAAATTTTGACCCAGCGACAGTGAAGGATGGTATTTGACTTGCAGTAATGGTATTCCAAAGCCTCTGCTGTCCTTATCCTTCTAGATGGTAGAGATCATGGATATGAAAAGTGTTAAGGATCCTTTGGTGGGTTATTTTATGTCTTTAGATTATTTTTCATACTTAACCATGTACATTCAAAAGCATTAATGTACCGCTTTTAAGATATAATGGCATTGATTTCCAGGCCATGAAACTAACAAATCTTTCGGCGAAATAAGTTAGTACCTGTTGCCTGTGGGACGACTTAAATGCCATTCTGAGAAGTACATGCTTCATGTGACTTCCTTGCTTGGCGCTGAATGCAAGGAATTCTCATTAAGTTTAAGTTTCTTATGTTCTCTTCTGGCAGTACTGATTTGATTTTAATTTTTCCTTCATAGTCATCCTAGGGACACCTACAAACAAAAATCCAAAAAATGTTTCCCCTGTTGTTTTTCTTGAAGGCCACTTTCATCTGCAGTAATATGCCCCACAAATGGGGAAATTGAACAGCTTGACAACATTGAACTTCATTTCCAAAATGTATATTAGGAACGTGATTTATTGTGCTTACATGAACAAGTCGTTTTTTTTACATTGTACTACTTTCCTTCCCTTGCCCATTTCTCTAACAGCCCCTATTAGTGCGTAAAACCAAGCTTTATTATTGGGTAGGCAATGGCCTGGTGGTATTATCACTAGACTATTAATCCAGAGACCCAAATAATGTTCTGGGGACTTGGGTTCAAATCCCACCATTGCAGCTGGTGGAATTTGAATTCAATATTAATCTGGAATTAAGGGTCCAATGATGACTGTGAAACCATTGCTAATCGTCAAGAAAAACCCATCTGGTTCATTAATGCCCTTTAGGGAAGGAAATCTGCTATCCTTAAGTGGTCTGGCCTACATGTGATTCCAGACTGACAGCAATGTGGTTGACCGTTTACTGCCCTCTGGGACATTTAGAGATGGGCAATAAATGCTGGTCCAGCCAGAGATGCCCACATCCCATGAATGAATATAGAAGAAAATATGTATTTCAAATGTGAATATTTATTTCTAGGAAAGCAATTGAAGTCTTTTGGGCTGGTTTGCATATTTTCCATGTTCCAAACACAAGATTGTTTTCAAAAGCTGTTGATCTGTATGACGTCCACCTTTAGTAAATGTGTAATTATGAACTCTGCAGACAAAACAAAAGAATGCAACAGATGACAGTTTATACATTGAGACAACACTGAATGGAGCTGGAGGAACACAGCAGGCCAGGTAGCATCAGAGGAGCAGGAAAGTTGACATTTCAGGTTAGAACCCTTCTTCAGAAATGGGGAGGGGGCAGGGAGTTGGGAAATAAAGAGAGAGGAGGGGGGGGGCGGGGGCTGGGGCTGGGGAAGGTAAGTGGGATGGTGATAAGTGAGTGCAGGTAGGGAGTGGTGGGGATTGGTCAGTGGGATGGGTGGGGCATAGAGGTGGGAGAGAAGATGGACAGGTTGTGTCAGGTCAAGGAGGCAGGGATGAGAGGGAGGTTGGACATGGGAGGAGGCTGTGTGTGGGGAAGATTTTAGAACTGGTGAATTCCATGTTTAGGCCATCGGGCTGGAGGCTCCCGAGGTGCTGCTCCTCCAGTTTGCGGTTGGTGTCATTGTGACACTGGAGGAGGCCCGGGATGCTCATGTCACCCAGGGAGTGTGAGGGGAAGTTAAAATGTTTGGCAACCGGAAGGTGGTGTCATTTGTCACGTACAGAGCACAGATGCTCTATGAAACGGTCTGAGTCTATGCTTGGCCTCACTAATGTAGAGGAGGTCACATCGGGAGCAACGGATACAGTAGACCAAGATGATGGATGTGCAGGTGAACCCCTGTCTGATATGAAAGATTTGTTTTGGGCCTTGAATGGAGGTAAGGTTGAGGTGTAGGGGCAGATGTAGCATTTCCTGCGGTTGCAGGGAAAGGTGCCAGGTGTAGTGGGGTTAGTGGGGAGTCGTGGAGAGAGCAGTCCCTACCGAAGGCAGATGGGATGGGGAGGGAAATATTTCTTTGGTTGTGGGGTTGGATTATAAGTGGCAGAAGTGGTGGAGAATGATAGGCTGGATGTGGAGATTTGCCTTCCAGTCGCCAACCTTTTTAACTCCCCCTCCCACTCCCTGGTTGACATATCCATCTTGGGCCTCCTCCAGTGTCACAATGACACCACCTGCAAACTAGAGGAGCAACACCTCATATTCCGCCTTGAGAGCCTACAGACTGATGGCCTAAACATGGAATTCACCAATTCTAAAATCTTCCCCACACCTGGCCGCCTCCCATGTCCAACCCTCCCTCTCATCCCTGCCTCCTTGACCTGACCCAACCTGTCCATCTTCTCTCCCACCTCACTAACCAATCCCCACCACTCCCTACCTGCATTCACCTATCACCATCCCACCTACCTTCCCCAGCCCCACCCTTCCTCTCTCTCTTTATTTCCCAGCTCCCTTCCCCCTCCCCACTTCTGAAGAAGGGTCTTGACCCAAAACGTCAATTTTCTTGCTCCTCTGATGCTGCCTGGCCTGTTGTGTTCTTCCAGCTCCATACTGTGTTGTCTGACTCCAGCATCTGCAGTTCTTGCTATATCTTGAGTTTATGAATTATGCGTCTTTTTCAGGTAAGTCTTAAATTCCAAGTCCATCTCTCAACTTGCATGTTTCCTGACACGTTCAATTTGATCATCTGTTTTGAAATAGCTACATTTTTAATCACCCCAAGTTTACCTAACTAGTGCCTCTCTTAGCAGAAGTATTCAGATATTATGGTATCAATGATCAGCAATGATGTTACTGTGGCACAATGTGAAACAGTAATTCTATTTAAGCTATAGGTAGCAAGCAGTATTCAATTGTGTGTTTAAATTAATCTAATACATAGAGATTCAAATTTATGCAACCTAATTTCAGTTTCTCATTCCAGGATCCCAATCAACTTGCCATTGGATATCGTAATTTATCATATGATGAGCTGATCTATGAACTTGTGAAGCAAAAAGAACTTGTTAAGAGAAAGGATGGTCAAATCAGAGAGCTTGAGGACTACATTGATAACCTCCTAGTGCGAGTAATGGAGGAAACTCCCAGCATTCTTAGAGTGCCATACGAACCATCTAGAAAAGCTGGGAAACTTTCAAAAAACAATTGACCTAATTAACATCAGAATTGACAAAATATACTTAATGCCTGTGACAAAATGCAATGGCAACTCTCATGACCTTTTATAGACCGTGAATTGGCAAAGAAGTTTACAGAATGGTATTTGCTCATTCCATAGCGGCTATTAAATAATGGTTGCCAAGCAAAGTAGAAACGATATTTCTTCTTTTCTCTCTCTCAACAATGAACAAATTAAAATTTCAGTTTGTTTTAAACAAAATGTAATTCATATCTTGTATAGATTAGCACATACAGTGACCTCACTAGTAGGTTGACCTGAGGAATCCCTCCTGAATGACACTCACCTGTTGACATTGCTTACTGTATTTATTTTTATATTATCTTTCTGGATAGTATGTAGCAACAATAGAATGAAATAGCAACTCTAAAGTAAATATAGCTTTGCAGTAGTTTTTCATCTAATTAGTTCTGGTACTGTTGCATACCTTTTGGGAAGGGTCCAATATTTATTTGGGGAGTTTTCACAGTAAACTTGGTGTTGCAATTTCTATTATATGCTGGAAGCCATTAATACACTTGAATATATGGAAACAAAATATCAGTATACTCTGTGATGCCAAAATTGATCACCTTATACTTGCCTATAACTTGATTATCTGTTGTATTTGTGTACTTTGGGGAAAGGTCTGACATATTTTAATGAGGAGATGTTCACACAATAAATTTAGTGTTGTGCTTTCTATAATATTGCAGCAGGCATTCATACACTTTAGTTGAATACATTTGAATGCAATGTCTCTAATGTTCTGCGATGCCAAAACCAATCACTTAATTCTTGCCTATTACTTGATTGCCTTTTATATTTCGATCTTCCAGTACTTCCAAAACACTGGACTCTTTATTCTTGAGAGCTCAGTCAACAACTGTATTACCACAAAATGTTTGATTTAATTACAATTACAATACACTAGAAAAATGATGTTTCCCATTCTCATTTTATCTGTATTTCTTGAGGAAAGGGTGGGAAATTTTAGGCAGAAATCAAATGGACAACTTTTTAATGGAACAAACTGATTGGAACACTTATTTACATACGTAAAAATGTTAGTTATGTCATGTGAGACAGCAGTTTTACTGGCATTTTTGCATTTAAGAGAAGTTGGGTAAATGTTGTTTCACCTGTGGCACCATAACTTAAAAATTAGAAACTCAGAATGTGTGACCACACCTTACTCCCTACCCAAATCACACCTGTTTCATACCGAATTGGGTTCAGTGTAGTATAACTCAAACCTGAGATATTTTGTATTTTTTTTGAAATGTGCTGAGATTTCATAGGGAGAACCAGCTTCAGTGGTGAATTCTTCATACAGTCTTAAAACAAACTGTCAAATTCTGTGTCAATTTTAAAAAGCAACTGATCTGAAGAATGATAGTTCTTTCAAATTTTATATTAAGTTATATACATTTTTGTAAAGACATTTTTTGGTAGTTGTTCAGAATAAAAGTTGTGCATTTTATGCCAAACTATACCTAAAGTTTCTTGTGCATTTTAAATAGAATCATAACAATGTTACTGACTAGCCTTCAAGCAACAGTTGATCATTGTATTCATTGAGTCATAATCCAAACATATTTATCTTTACACTCAGTTGACTGTCTCATTTGAAATTTATACGTAACACATTATCTAATGCTACATTTTAATAGACACAATCCGTGGTTGGGACTTAACTGTCACTTACCCCTCTGAGCATCTTAAAGTACAGCATACTGCAGATAGCCGTTTCTTGTGTTTGTCCAGAATCACTTGTAAACTGTATTGAAATCAAAGTTTAAGCTAATGGTGAAACCAATCTTAGTCATTCAAAGTTCACTTCATGGCTGCAATAAAACAAAACAGACCTCAACCGATTGCTGGGTAAAGCTGCTTGACTTGAAGCCTTGACACACACATTTTAAAATATTTAAATGGCTTAAGTGCCCATAGAGTCTATTTAAATACTGTATGCCAGTACTGCTTTTGCACATCTGAAAATTAAAATTGTAACAAAACGTTTAAGTTACTTAATTTTATGCTTTTGGTGTTCTTTTAATGTTTCACATTAAAAATGCCGGCTTTTTGTAAATGTATTATTTATTTATTTTTTTCCCCAGACTTGAAGGTACTTGCTGTATAACTTTGAACTATTTAGAGATATAAACTCAACCAAATTCTTAATGCACAGACCTTTTTTTGTATTGGCTGAAAAAATAAATGTACTGAACCTTTGAAGTACGGTTCTGTAGCTGTAATTAACTGGTACAAACAGTCATCCATGCTGATTTAGGATGCACTTTTAAGAAGAATAATGCTTGAGTTCAGCTCCAAAGATCCTTCCCTTTTGGAAGTTCATGTAATTGATGTGTTATTCCTAGAATGATGCCAATAATTATATTATCCTTGAGACAAGATCATGTTATGAAGTTGTAAATTTTTTTTACAGTGAATATCCATAAGCCTATTGCAAGAAGCCCTGATGGTTGCATAAACTCCTTACCAGTTTACTGCTAAATCTGCATACCATTTGTAAAGGATATTTATTGAGATTTAATGTGACTTGGAGGTTTTTGGTAAGATATTCTCTATATTGCATATATTCTTCACACATTGTCTAAACCCTGTTGCTTAGGTACCGTAATTGCATCTTGAAACAGTTTGGCTTCATTGGTTAGTTGTTGTGGAAGACTTTTAAAGAAAGCAAAAAACTTCTTTATTTACACATTTTTATCTGTAATAGAAGCTAGGGTGCAGATTGGGAATAATAATCTACAATTTATCTACCCGAGTTAATGTCTCTGTAACTGAAGTTATTGGTTGAGTTAAGAACTCAACACTTACATGCAATAAATAACCCAGTCATATTTGTCAGATTGGACAAAACTGATGAAAGTAAAGTGTTTTGGTCCACATTACATAAAGGATATGTCAACTCTATTTACAGTCAGTACAAGAAGTGCACCAATGAAAACAATGGGTACCAATGCTTTTCCTTCTGTGGATTAAAAAGAACTAATTAAAATTTGAACTTTCCCAGTAATACGGCTACGTGTTTCACTTGGTTTGTATATCCCTGCAATTATTACTTTCCTTATGATCTATTGTGTTCTATGAAATTTCTTTCGAGTGCACTCAGTTACATATTGTGGCACACAGGTACATTTGCAATGCTCGTGCATATTTTTTCAATTAATTATTTATCTTTTTCATGAATCTGAGATTTTTAAATGTTTTCATCAAGAATAATTGTAAATAGCTGAAAGTAGTTTAATGCTGCCTTCTAAATTTATTAGATGTTTAGAAATCAATCTAATGAATGTACCATCACCCTGGAAAAGTATCGTAAACTGGTACTTAAATGATATGGACATCCATAGAATCAGAGGATTTTATAGTACAGAAGGAAGCCATTCATCCTGTCATGTCTGTACTAGCTCCTGAAAGAGCTACCCTGTTAATCCCACTCTCCAGCCCTCTTATTTCATCAGCAGTTTTATTTAAATAAGCTGAGGTGCTATACTAAAGCATTTTGAACAAATATGGTAACTGATTTCTGTAGTAATATTTGAACATTTTGAATACAAAACCAATGTAATATTCATACATGTGAAGCAAAGTTTTATGGAAGACTATATAGTGTTTTTTTTTTAAATGCACCTTGGCAAGATCTGCTAAAGATATTTGATTTTTTAAAATGAGTGCGTAAGATTTCACGTGGTATATATTATGCAAAGTTATGACATTTTAAACGTGAAAACATTGCTGGTCATTCATTGTAGTTCACCATGTATATGTGGCAAATTCAAAAATAGTCAACTACAAATAAAAATAAAGCATGCAGACATCATCTATGTTCTGTATTAAATGGATATTCCATATTTGTCTGGTATTATAAATAAGCTAAGAAAAATGGCTGCATGTAGCTTTGGGTATGTATTTTATTATGAAAGAATGTTAATATAAATGGTTCTCTGTAAATTGATTGCATGTTTAGAAATGACATTGGATTGAAAGGAAAGTACCAGCGGTATTAATCTGCTAATGACTTAATGAGCAAGTTCAGTATAATTATGTTTGCACTGTAATTAAGTCGTGACAAAGCACATCTTTCATTACACGTATTAAACTTAAATGCACTCTGCATTTGTAGCTATGCTCGAAATATTGCTAAGAACCATATGCTGCATGTTTCAGATATTTAATAAAGTGTATTAAATATATTATGGAATGTTGTCCCTATTTTACCAGGGTACTGAAAAAATTTTCACTTTAGATGTTGATTGTTTGATCTGGTCATGCATGCTAATATTCCATCATGATATTTTCATATTGTTAACATAAGATGAAGTACAACATTGGCAATTTTTGTATCTGGTATGATTTTTAGTTTGTTTTTACACTGCTACATAATCAAAATTGATACTTTTTTTGTATCAACACATCAAAATCAAACGAAAGGTCATTGATCTTAAATGTTAATTGCATTTCTGTTTCCACAGATGCTGCCTGACCACGTGAATATTTCTCATTGTTTTTATTTCAGATTTGCCATAACCATCGCATTTTGCTTATGTTTAAACTGATACTGTTTTGTCTCATCCTTAATGTAGAATTAGTTAAAAGTACCAGAAATAGAAATAAATTGTCCTTTGTCTAAAATTTAATGTGAAGTGCAATTATCTGGAAATTCATATATTTTGGTTACTTTCAAGCTAAATCTAAATTATAATGAGACGGTCACAATTGTTTTGGAAGATCAAGCCTGATAATGTAGAATCCCTACAGGGCAGGAGACCATTTGGCCCATCAGGTCAGCACCAACCATCCAAAGAGCATCCCAGACCCTGCCCCTACACTATCCCTATAACTCCACATTTACTGTGGCTAATCCATCTAGCCTGGACATTATGGGGCAATTAGGCAGGGCCAGTTAACCAAACCTGTACATCTTTGGACTGTGGGAGAAAGTGTGGACCTAAAGGAAACCTACACAAATACAGGGAGACTGTGTGAACACCGATAACCACCACTGATAACCTGCTGAGCCACTGTGGCAGAAATACATAAAGATTCATTCCCTGACCAGGAACGGAACCTCACGAGAGAAAGTGCCCAATCCTAACCACGACTCGCACCAAAGGTGTAGACTGGGTATATAGACTTCAACACTAAGTGATATTGATAATCAAAACCATGCAGCTACTAGACCCTCTTGAAGTTTCCTAGTATTGTTGTAAATATCACTTTCAGCAGTTCCGGTTGCTGTGTAGAGTATTTGGATTGAAGAGAATTTCTAAATCTGCAAGAATAATTGGAATTATCAAAATATTTTTCATGTTGCAACTTACTAATTTAAAGGATCCAACTAGTTGACGAAGATAGTTTCATTAAATTTGCTGTTTTATTATTAGAAATAGCTACGTTTGGATTTTTAAATACGTTCACGTTGGCTGCATACTCTATATAAATGCAGGTTTTTTGCATTAGTGCCTTTCACATCGTGAAACTCTTTGGGGTCATTTTACTGTGTATTATCAAATAAAATATCCAGCCACCTGCGGAGATATTTGGATAGATGATGTAGGTTTTAAGAGTATCTATCATATTCTACCCGACCAGTCACAACTCTAGATGTTCGGAGAAAGTACTAAGGCTTAGGTTTTCCGGATATTTCGCAAGCTGATTTTTTGTTATTTTATCCAAAATAAACTTTATCCAATTGCATTTTGACTTCGTGCAGACCAACATAAATCTGTATTGCATTGTATCACTTACCAAGTCCTTCCTCCGCATTTCAAAACAACTTCTTATCAGCTAGATGAATCGCTAGTCATGAAACTGTTGTGAGCTATCAATGTAAAAGCCCTTGCTAACTCTTTAAAAAGTTGTAAACCACAAGCGGTCTAAACAGAATTAAGATACAGTAAACAGGCGCGAAGTGCCAAAGGCCGCTTATTACTAAGATAGCATTCATTCCTAAAGGAAGGGAAAGGAAACTTTCATTCGACCATCAGTTGCCGCTTCGAGGTTGTCAAATATGCATTAAATCAAAAATAAATTCTTGAAGTTGGCTATCGATGGACGTGTTCATAAATTACCAGGATACAGATAAAAAATCAACTTTAATTTTTGACCTTTTGAGGATCTTATTAGTAATGAGCAGTTAATCATGTTGACTGGCTTCCCGAGAGTAGGGGAAGGTATTGTATGAACTTCTACATCCAGCCTGGAATTGGCTGGTTAGGAAACCTTTGATTAACCGCACTTTGGTGCGAGTTGCAAGTTTAAATGGGTCATTAAGCCTCTGAGGACTGACTGATTCTCCTGGTCAACTATTGGTAATACAGTGATTACAAACCTGTATCTTTGTTATTAAGTATCATTTTTTTCGTGACCTTGGTAGAGCTGGCGTAATGCTGAACTTCAGATACCGATTTCAAGACTTCTTTGTGTAGGCGGATATCACAGGCAGGTCAGAGATATCTATAAAACAAAATTACCACCATAGCAGGGCACCTTACTCTTAGATCTGCTGCTGGTTGCTTTTTAATTGCATTTCATTTGGTCACGTATAATTTCGGTTACTGAATTCTTTAAAAACTTCTTGCTATTGAAGTTTTTCTCTCACCTGCAATAATAGGTGTCACTGATTCTGCATCCAGGCGGCTTCTGGCCGCAGAGAACTGGCTGGCTGAGTGTTATATAGCCGTTTATGAATAGGAAAATGTTTAATAAATTAGTGATAATCCCTCGCCTATGGATATTCTTGCATCCTTTATCCATTTGCCTACTGGCAGAACATATGGTTTCATGGAGTTCAATTTTTTTTTAAAAAAAAGCTACATGTAATTTGTAACATCAGCATCAAAGTGGTGTGGTTGAAAGAAAAGTGCGGTAATTTGATCCCGGTGCTAACAAAGCGGGTCCTCACACAGTAGCACCTGAAATTTCTTTAAACACGCGCTTGTTTACATGTCGGGTGGCGAACGCGTGTCACTTAGACAGAAGCGGCCAGGTTGCAGTGAAATGATATTGGGCTAATCCGCGGTTAATAAAAGCAGATCGATGTCCGTCGACTGTTGCCGCTTGTTGGTGGCGATCATTTGAAACGTTTTGAAGGAGAAATTTGGCAGATGGACTAAAGGTGTTCCGTGTCGGAAAGCGAGCAGAAGCAGATGCTGAGGAGCCCCGAGTAACAGCCAGCTGCCACTTCCATTCGACTCCTCATGGCGGAGGCGACTTCCCACACCGCACCCCCCCACAAATCTTTTTTTAAAATTAAAAAGTAAACTAATCTTGATTGCACTGAAGTTGAAAATGTTGAAAGAAATCAGATGTCAGACGTGGCACGCGTGAGGCACAAGTCCTCCCTGTTTCCACCCCCCACATTGTCTCTGCTCTCACCTGACACGCGTCTGAAAAGATACAAAGAGGCAGATGACACCGACACAAGACAGGCGAGAAGCCTTGGCTCACCAAATGTTTGCTGTAGAGATCACCCACGCCAGTTGTGTCCTTCATTGAAAATACAATTCAGTTCCAGCTCCATGGAGCCTCTTTCGCGAGCACCAAGTTTCCCAGCCCCGCTGTACGCCGCAACATGTTCTGAAGAAAGGTTCACTCAATACAACACTAATACTGTTTTCTCTCTCCACAGATCCTGCTGTGTATCTCCAGTCCTTTGTGTGTTTTTGTTTCTTTCAACATCATCGTACATTTTTTTAACGTAGTACAGCAGGGCTGGGGGTTACAGAACCTCAAAAAGAAATGTTTCCTGGGTCAAAATTGGCCTACATGTAGGTACTGGTTCTGATAGATGGTCCCTGACCTGAGACATTTTCCGCAGATGCTACTCGATCC
>NC_063351.1:36805588-36871605 GCF_021869965.1 Rhincodon typus | reverse complement strand
TTCCTGCTCCTCTGATGCTGCTTGGCCTGCTGTGTTCATCCAGCTCTACACCTTGTTATTTCAGATTCTCCAGCATCTGCAGTTCCTACTATCTCTGAAACATTCTCAGCATCTTCTGCTTTTGTTTCAGATTTCCAACGTCCGCTGTACTTTTGTTCTAAATAATTGTGGTTGTCTGAGCACTTTATCCATGGGCAACAACAACCCAGCCTTTTAAAAAGGCCCTCCGATATTATGAAGGCGGGCGGGGAGGGGTGGAAACTGTTTCTCTTAATCCAAGATCAAAAAAAGTCTCTGAAGTTTGAATGACAAAAGTTGAACAATCAGTGCAGTTAACTGGCACTGTTTTATTGGGATTTGCCGGGGGCGGTGAGGTGAGTAATGGCTCTGTTTCCATTCTGCTTAAACAGAGGCAAGTGTTTGGTTGCAACAGATGCGCGTTCTGGCCCATTTCAACATAAACCCATTCTGAGGTCAGAAAAACAAAGTGATCCCTTTTCACTGGAAGCGTGCTGCTAATTGTTCGTCTTTTGTCTGCTGGACACAACAGGTTGAACTCGATATTTTGATGTAATGGGGCGGGGAGGGAGCGAGGAGGAAGACAGCCACCGTTGAAAAATGAAAGGGCTGGAATGTTTTCAAGCGGAGATATCGCTTGTTGGAACAACAAGCCCCAAAAACATAGGTACAAGAACTAAGTGGGTTTCTCGATAATCTATCAAAAAGTATAGAAACAGTGAAACCATTGCAATGCCGGCCCCTTATGCACTTAATTATCATTCTGCTCTACAACACAATTTGTAACTTGCCTGATCTCTTAGTCACTTTGCAGATTCATGTTTTATTCTGGCACTTTTTCATAGAATCCCTACAGTGTGGAAACAGGCCCTTTGGCCAACAAGTCCACACCAACCCTCAGAGCATCCCACCCAGACCCATCCCCTTACAATTCACCTAATCTATACATCCCTGAACACTGTGGACAATTTAGCATGGCCAATCCACCTAGCCTACACATCTTTGGACTGTGAGAGGAAACCCACACAGAGACAGGGCGAATATGCAAACTCCACAGGGACAGTTGCCCAAGGGTGGAATTGAACTCAGGCCCATGGTGGTGTGAGGCAAAAGTGCTAACCACTGAGCCACCGTGCTGCCCTTAAATTGTTTTTGTCTTCTGTATTTCACAACACTTTTTTAAGTGTTATGTTGCCACTTTCACTTTGATATGAGATGGTTTCAGCTGTAGACATTGGGTGTGGATTAAAATTGCAGATAGAGTAATAGAGGCAAAACATATCCGTTTCATTGGGTATTACACTGGAGATGTTTGGTAGGGGTGGAATGGGTAGGTAGTGTTGGCTTTGGGACATCTCTGGATGGATAGACTAAGAGGCCCTTCCTTATCTTTAATTATCTTGTTAAAAGTGGCAGTCTAATTAAAGTCAGGCCCTGGCCTGGCTGTTGAAGTGCACTGATGCTGAGCAATGAGAGATCCTCACATATGGTAAAACTCCAGTCCAAAATGATATTGGTTTGTATGATATGCCCCTGGGCAATTTGTAACCTTACTGTGAATTCTTTTACACTGTGCACCCAAGCATTCTACATGTATCTGGCAAAATATGTCGGACTATGCATGCATGTAAACAAAATCTCTGAGCTGACAGCAAAATTAAATTTGGAGCCCACAAAATAATTTAGACGATGTTGGCTGCACCTCATGTGAGTTCCAAGTGCAATCTAACTGCAGCAGTAGGCTGTATTTATATCAACATATTTGTGACCGCATTCACCATCTCAGCATGAACAGGAAAGAAAAATTAAAAAGAATGCAAACTTAATCCTGTTGGTCAGGAATTTATTCAAGCTTTGCTTTCACTAGTTATGAAGTGATATGATGCCTGAAGTTGCAATGTATTTTATTAACTTATACCCTCTGAGATATTAGTATCTTCTTAAAATCATCTGACAGTTGTGCTCAAAACTTATCATACCTTAAAGGTCATTCAGAAAAGCAATCAATGAACTGTAATAATCTTCCTTTGATACTTGGAAAAGTAAATTGCAGAACATATTAACCTGCTAATAGAGTAGTAATAACTGTAAGAATTATCAAGAACAAGCAGAAAGAACTTGCATACTTCTCATCTCCTGTTCATCTTGTTCCTGCATCTGTCACACCTAGGGTATTGCATTTGATAGGTAACATGCATTACATACACAACAGATTTGGCTCAAATTTCATATGTAATTCAATAATTAAATCACAATTAGGTAGGTAAAGGAAATGTACCAAAGTTTCAGAAGAAAATCTGATTAAATGCAGCTGTATCATTTTTAATTACCCAGACAAATGGATGCATAGCCTAATTTTTCAAGTTTTCAGACAAGTTCTGAATAAAAATCCTGAATTTTGAACACACTTAATGAAGTCAAAACTTTCAGTAACACCATATGCAGTTAGTGACAGTTTTGGCAGACTGCATTCCTTATATGGAGTCTTGCAAAACAAGAAAGAGGTTTGCAGAATCATCCTTATTGTGTTATATACCAACAACCATCTCAAGCTTCCATCTATAACTGCCTAGAAATGGAGACAAAATGTTATTGTTATTGAATTGAGATAACTTAACTTTCCATCAAGTTATCCAATACCAACTTTAATTTTCACAGCAGAATGTCATTATCAAATTATTTGATTTCCCGTTATTAAAATGCCTACATTTTATAAAAAGAAAGGTTCATTGAAAATGTAGAAGCATAATACAGTGGATGCAGAAAGTCTGAAATAAATAGAGAAATTGCTTAAAATGTTTGACAGGTCTACCAGAATCCATGTTGAGAGGAACAATGTTAATATTTCAAGTCTATCACCTTTCAATAGAAGCAGAATCAGAAAACTATTCCGAACCCTTGAAAAGTTACACTTTGAAGACGGTGTAAGTGGATTTTTAGTCTTGTACTAACTTCATAATTACTGTTAAGTGCATTCAGCTAATTTGTGGAATGTCAAAATTTTCTATTATTTTAATTGAAATTTTTATTTAAAAAGTGGTTTGTTCATCTTTTTACACTTCTATCTCCAATCATTTATTTCACTATCTGAATATATACATCAGATGCAAAGAATATTAAATGAATCACAGAACAGAAGGAGGCCATTCAGCCCATCAGGTCCAATCTTCTCGACCTCTCCTCTTGGGATAGTCTCTCCTTACCCGGGATCAATGTACTGAATCTTCTCAGGATTGTCTCCAATGCCAGGATACCTTTCTAGGTGAGGAACCAAAAACTGTTCACAGTATTCCAGCTGTAGTTTGACTACTGCCTTGTTTAATTTTAGCAAAACTTCCTGACTTTTATACTCCATTCACTTTGTAATAAAGGCTAACATTCCATTTGCCTCCCTATTACACACTAAACTTGGATACTAGCCTTTTCTGATTCATGCATGAGGAGCCCAAATCCATCTCTGCTGTAGCTTTCTGCAGTATTTCTCCATTTAAATAATATTTAGCTCTTCTATTTTTCCTGCCAAAGTGCATAACCTCACATTTTCCTACATTATTTTCCATTTGCCAGGGTTCTACCCACTCACTTAATGTATCAGGTTCTTTGTGCCATCCTCAACATTTGCATTCTCACCTATTTTTGTGTCTTCTACGGACTTGGCTATAGTGCATACACTTTTCTCATCCAAGTCATTATTATATATTAGAAAAGTATGTTGTAGATAATTGTGGCCCCAGCATTGACCCCTGTGGCACACTACTATTTCCCCAGCCTCATCTTGAAAATGCCACTCTTGTCCCAACTGTGTTTTCATTTAGCTAACCAATCATCTATCCATGCTAATATACTACCTCCAACGCCATGAGCTCTTATTTTACTAAGTAGCCTAATATGTGGTACCTCATCAAATGCCTTCTGAAAATCCAAATATATTACTGCTCCCCGTTTATCTATCCTACTTGTTATCTCCTGAAAGAATTCCATTAAATTTATCAGGTCTGATTTCCCATTCACAAAGTTATGCTGACTCTATTTGATCATGTTATTCACATCTAAATCTTTTGCTATTATATCCTTTGTAATAGACTCCAATATTACCTCAATCTCAGACATTAAGCTAACTGGCCAGTCTCCTTCCCTTTTTCAAAATAAAGTGTAACATTGACAGTTTTTCAATTTTTTGGGACTTTTCCTGAAAGATTACTACCAGTGTATCCACAATCTATGTAGCTACTGTCTTTAATGTTCAAGGATGCATCCCATCAGGTCCAGGGACCTATTGATCTTTAGTGGCAACACTTTTTCTCTAGTGTAAGTTATTGTACTTACTTCCTTTTCTTCTTTGCCCCTTGAATATTTAGTAATTTTTGGAATGCTGTTAGTATTTTCTACTGTGAAGACTGATGCAAAGTATTTATTCAACCCCTCTGCCATTTCCTGGTTCCTCAACTGTTATTTCCCCAGCCTCATTCTTTAAGGGGCCTGTGTTCACTTTGGCTTCTTTCTTCATTTTTATGTATTTAAAGAAGCTCTTGCTGTTCATCTTGACATTACTCAGAAGCTTATTCTCAAAGTTTATTTTCCTTTTTTGGGTTGTCTTTTGTTGAATTTTTCTAAAAAAATCACTCTCAATCTTCCATGTTACCATTAATCTTTTACCACATTGTACATTTTTTCTTTCCATTTGATGTTATCCTTAATTCCTCATAACTAGTTTGTTCCCTTCCTGGAATGCTTCTTCCTCATTGGAATAATCTTTACTGTGAGTGATGAACTGTTTTTGTAGATGTCAGCCTTTGTTCCTGAACCATCTTTGCTGCTAAATTCTTTCCCCAGTCCTCTCCAGCCAGCTCTTCCCTCTTTCCTTTGCAATTTCTCCTGTTTTAGTTTAGCACATTTGTTTCTGACAAAAGTTTCTCCTTCTCAAACTGAATGCTAAATTCTACTGCGTTATGATCATTGTTTCCAAGGTTATCTTTTACACTGACAACAAACCTGACCCCAGGTTGGGGACGGACTCAATACATTATTTCCAATCATTGTGTTGGAGTTCTATATGGGGAGGTGAGCTCTCTGATGGGAAAGAAATTGGAGTCTGCAAGCCGGGCTCCTATTCCTCTTGCCATATATGGATAAAGTTATCACAGACCCAGAGAACTATAGGGCTTCTCTCTCATTACAGAGAGATGACTTGTGATTGTTTAACTTGAGAGTCACCACGCCTCAGGTAGGGGGACAGGTTGAGAAGGAGAGTCCTTCATGGTAACTCAGCTGGTGCAGGAATTGAACCCACACAGTTGGCATCCCTCTGCATCACAAACCAGCCATGCAGCCAATTAAATTAAGTTAACCACCCTCTTACACAACCAACACAAATAAGGCCATCCTGTCCCTACTTAAATTCTCCACAACAATCCTGATCCTCTTCACCTACCAGCGATCTGGTAATTAGTTTCCTCAGCTAATGAAAAAGGAACTATGTTGAAATGATCAATAAAATCTTTTGGAGTTTTTGTTTTCTAGTCAGCTCAATCCTTGACAAACTCAAACCCATCACGAGGTGCAAAAGTCTTCACACTAACTCTTTTCAAATCCTCATAATTGGTCTTGCTGCTTGTTGATTATAAAATGTGTGTAGGGTTGCTGCAAGAGTATTAGGTCCTGGACAATCCTTGAAACTTGTGCACCACCATTCAAATGTCCCTCCCACCCTTACCACCATGTAATCTGCTTGATTAGGTGCAGTTTTACAAATTGTTCATTCTAGTGTACAGGTCTTCAGTACTATTGCTGGAATGTTGTCAGGGCCCGTAGCCTTTGCAGTATCTCGGACTTTGAGTAATCCCTTAATATCACATGGAATTAATAGATTTGATTGAAAACTAGGGTCTGTGATACTAGACACTTCAGGAGGAGGTCAAGATGGGTCACCCACTTAGCACTTCTGGCTGAAGATTGTTGTGGATGCTTTGCCTTTCTCATTGACTTACTGGGCTCCCCCATTTTTTTGAGGATGCGTTCGTTACTGGAGCCTGGGGCTCTTGTTCGTTGTGTAATTGTCCACCACTATTCATGACTGGGTGTGGCAGACTGCAGAGCTTGAATCTGATCTGTTGGCTGTAGGATCATTTAGTCTTGTATATTTGATGCTAATTTGGAAGTACCTGGTGCTGCTCCCACATACTTCATTGAACCAGGGTTCAGCTTTATTCCAGTCATGAAAATCACTGGCTAGGCCAGCATTTATTGTCCATCCCCAATTGCCCAGAGGATAGCTTAAAAATCAAGCACATTGCTGAGGATTTGGAGTCATGGGTCAAACCAGGTTAGGATGGCAGATTTCCCTCCCTAAAGGAAATCAGGGAACTAAATGGATTGTAATCATAGTTAACGTTGGCGTCATATTTGCCATTAGACTAGGTTTTAAATTCCAGATTTTTATTGAAATCAAATTTCAACTTCAGTTCTGGATTGGAACCCAGGTCCCTGGACCTGGGAGTTCTGGATTAGTACTCCAATGATAATACCACTGTGCCATTCCCTCCCTCAAAGTTAATTTCTAATCCATCTGTTCAGGCTTGTTATTACACACCTCTGGAGCAGGTAGGGCCTGAACCCAGACCTCCTGGTCCAGGGGTTGGAACATTATTACTGTATCACAAGAGGGCCCACCTCCCTGCCTCAAATGATGAGATTCATGATGAGAAGAACCTGTATGCAGTCAAGGTCATCAGGAAAGGTGATCTGAGGCTTTACAACATGGCATACTAATTACAGACAGAAAGAGCTGCTTTAGCTGTCAGAAGAAAAATCCATTCATCATGTACTTGTTCTAGTAATTGCAGTCTTCCAACAATGTTCACTTTGTGAAGGAGTATGCTATTGCTGGAGTTGTGAAGTTTCTGCTTCATAATACTGGCTATTTTGAAGGCATGGCTGTAAGGTACAACTGAGGTTGCAGTTGCTTTGGATTATTTACACAGAAGTTGTATTACTCACAGATCTGAAGCTGAACAACATGTTGATTTCTAACTGGCTTGATGGTAGTGGTACAACAGGGCACTACGAGGCTACAGGTTGTATTTGAGCACAATTCTGCTGCTGCTGATGGACCGCAGCGCATCAATGCCCAGTTTTGACTTGTTAAATTTATTCAAAATCTATCCCATTTAGCACATAGTTGTGCCCCACAACATATTGGAGACTATCCTCAGTGTGAAGTTGGGATTTTATCTCTACACAAGGACTGTGCAGTTATCGTGGTCATAGATGGAAGCATCTGTGGTAGGTAGATTGTTGAGGTCAAGTAGATTTTTCCCTCTTGTGGATTGTGGACCCAGTCTAGCAGCTATGTCCTTTAGCACTAAACCAGCTTAGTCAACTAAGCTAATCTTGGTGGTGAACATAGATGGGGCAAGTGCAGGTGGACACCAGAGTACATTCTGTGCCATTGCCACCCTCAGTGCTTCCTCCAAGTGTTGTACAACATGGAGGCATACTGATTCATCAGCTGAAGTGTGAAATTTTGTTTACTTATTTAAGAAAGGTTGTAAATGCATTGAAGGTAATTCACACCAGTTTTCTAATTTGATACCTGGAATGAACGGGTTGTCTTCTCAGAGTAGTTAGGGTAAGCTGAGTTTGTTTCTTTAATTAGAGATTAAAAGAATGAGGGTTGACTTAACTGAAGTGTAAAAGAGTCTGAAATGTCTTGACAAAGTGGACATGGAAAGGATGTCATTTCTTGTGATTGAATCGAGAAATAGGTTTTAAAATTAGGGGTCAGCCTCTCAGGATGAAGAGGAGGAAAAATAATTTATCTGAGGCTGGTGCAACTTTGGAACTCCCTGTCTCATAAAGCAGTAATTTTTAAACTGTGTCCCTGGTTCTAGACCCCCTCATGAGAGGAAACATTCTCCCAGTATCTACCCTAACAAGCTTCCTCAGAATCTTATACATTTCAAGGAGACCACCTCCCATTCTCCTATGAGTCAGGACCAAATATGCTCAATCTTTCCTTGTAACACAACCATTCATTTCCAGAATCACATTAGGGAGCATTTTCTGAAAGGCTTCCAACGCATGTATATCCCAGCTTTAATAAGGACACCAAAACAATGCTCAGTAATTCAGAGCTGGTCTCAAAAATGCCTCATACAGTTGTTACAGGATTTTCCTATTTTTATACTCCATCCCCCTTACACTAAAGGCCAACATTGCATTTTGTTTTTACATTTTAATTAATGTAACTCAGTACATCCTGAGATCAGTTGCAGATTAATTGCTGTTGCTGAGAGAAGTTTTGTCTCTCGATTGGCAGAGGCTTGTAATCCTCCTCTTATCCTCAAGACAGAATCCAGGTTATCAAGGATAGAAGATAACAGTGAAAATGACATTCTTTCTCAAAAAATGTGGTACTTGTCTAGGAGATCATTTGTATATTAGGTTTTGATTTTTTATTTGGCAAGTTTTATTTGAACTATAGTGCAACAATTAAGTTTTGCTAAGTCCAACACTTGCATAGTTTACAAATATATTAGACACTAAGCCGATGTCAAAGGTGGCCTTGTGCATATCCCAGACTTTACCTGCTCTACCATTGGCAGCACGTCTTTAACTGCCTAGGCTCCAGGCTTCAAAATTTCAATGTTTGCAAAGGTGGGGAGAGAGATGCAGTGGTTTCTTTCGTGGTTCCTCCCATGCATCTCCACGATGCACGACTCTATGCTCTACATGCAGTTCCCCAGGACACACATCAACATTAAATTCAACTGCACCTGACGGACCATCAACTTGGTGAAAGATGCTGTTTGGTCTATGTGAAACTTGTTGGTCTTCCAATGCAAAAGGCTGACCTCAACCAAGTGTTGCAGACTGGCACATTCCAAGATCCAGGGGTATGTGCTGAGGGACGCAACAAAGATTGGGGCAGCTCCTGCCAAGGTCCAGTGCGGAAAGACAACCATCTAAGGTCTTTCTGCCAAAGTATAATGAAGGTCCATTCAATTATCAGACCCTCTCAGTGAATGCAAATAGTGTCCTGCATGACTAAGAAGTGCCTTTGGTTTTTGCAACTGCAGGGAATGGAAGTTTCCAATGTTTGTGTTTTTTATATATGGAAAGACTGTACAGAACTGCTTTAGTACCTTTGAATATAGACAAAGATTGTTTTATTAAAAAAGTATATTTTTGTAATTAAAAACGTTTCAACCTTTAATCACCCTTTCTCTTGATCTCTCTCTGTATTTTGCCACTTTTCAAAGCCAGCAATCAGCCACAACAAAAACAGAAAGTGATGGAGAAACTCAGGTCTGGCCGCATCTGTGGAGAGAAAGATTGTATTAACGTTCATCCCAGTGACCCTTCGTCAGCAACCTTTCTTTTACCCTGAAAAGGCTTTTTAAAAATAAATTGACTTAAAATAAAAACAACTGAGAGCATCAAGACATAATTAGGCATTTCTGAATCTGATACTGGCAAATTACCCAGTGTATCTGGTAGAATGCATCATTTGTGGATATAATAGAAAATAAAACAAAATAAATCTAACTGAATTGTCCGTTTTTTAAAGTTTAATTTTGTCAATAAAATCATCTTTAAAACAAGCTAATTTAAAATGTGTAAAATTATGCCAATGTTTTTAGCTATTAATTCTCACAATACATGAAGAAAAGTTTCTAACAGCATATTCAGAATAATTTAGTGTCTCAGTAGTTTAGAAAGCAAAGTTGTCACATCTGTTCATCAAATCAAAATAACTCGGGTTCCACCAAACTCTTGAACATTTGCAGAACATTTTTTTCAAACTATGTTTTGAAATGACTTTAAACTGCTAGCTTTTTATTTCCATGATATAAATTCATTTAATTTCCCTGATTTGTTGTTTTAGGCCTTTTTCATGTTGATACAATCCTACTGGGGACAAAAAAGTTGTGAACCAGCAATCAATCAGATGCTGAAGAGATGTATGCAACTGTGCAGCTACAGATTGCAGACCTTGAAACTAAATCTCTGGTCACCTACCCTAATACCATCACCTTTGGCTTATTGTAAACTTTTATTTGATTATTGCGTTTTTGAAGTGTCATGTGATGTTTTACTAAGAGGTATTTAAATTCAAGCTGTACTTGTTGCAGTTATTTGTTGTAGTCTTTGTAGCAATCTGAGTCCCAAAGTTTTGAGTTCAAGTCCCATTGCAGTGACTAGAATACATCAACTTCAGGGCTGCTGTACTTCTGATTGTGACATTACATTTGGTCCTCATCAGCGCTTTGACAGATATGAAAGAAAGAGAAGGTGTCATCTAACTGATTCATACTTCAACAAATATCATTTAAAAAATAATCAAATTATCATCTGGTCATTCACCTCATTGATGCTTATGAAACCTGTTTACGTGAAAATTCATTGCTCAATTTTGTCGCATTGTGAAGTACTTGCACATATTCTAACATCATGAAAAGCATTACATAAAGACAAGTTTCTAAAGTTATATTAGACCACTATAATTAGTCTTTACATAGTATTGCAGTATTGTGGTGCACCATGTATGATGCAAAGTGGAATATGCTTGTCACCTTAAAAGAGTGCTGCTAAAATGGGACAAATATGGTCATAGCAAGCCCAGAACATTGAAGATATCTATTCAAGGTTTAGTTTTAGAAGTCCTGAAAGGAAAAAGTGAAGAAGCAGTAAACAATTCTTTGTTATACTTCATTTGAGGAAACTAAGTGTGGAGGAGTTGTTGAAATAGTCAGCAGGCTAATTTTTGATGAGATCTTGACAGCAGTTGATTATGTGGACTCACTTTTTGCCTAATGCTACTTACTACATATCTTAACAACAATTCATTTTAAAACATGAACAGGTCATATTAAAACATGATTAACAGATGGCAGATTGAAAGGTTTGTGAAAAGTCTTGCATTTATAAAACGCTGTTCATGAGTACAGGATGTCCCAAAATGCCTTACAGTCTTAAAAGTTATACAGTATAGAAACAGACTCCTTGATCTAACTCGTTTATGCCAACCAAGTTTCCCAAACTAAACTAGTCCTATTTGCCTGCATTTGGTGCATATCCTGCTAAACCGGTACTATTCATGTACCTGTCCAAATGTCTTTTAAGTGTTGTAACCGTTACCTGTATCTACCACTTTCTCTGGCAGTTCATTCAACCATTGTACCACCTTCTGTGTGAAAAAGTTGCTCCTCAGGTTCCTGTTGAATATTTCTCCTCTTGCCCTAAAAATATGCCTGCTAATTTTGAACTTCCCCACCCTACAGAAAAGACCTTTGCTATTCACCTTATTGTCCCCCTCATGATTTTATAAACCTCTATAAGATCACCCTTCATACTTTTAAAGTGTAGTTATTGTTGGAATATAGGAAAATATGGCAGCCAATTTGCATTTAGAAGGTCTCACAAACAAGAATGTGTCTTGGTGCTGTTTGCTGAGGGGAAAAATCGGCCAGGATACTTGAAAGACACTGCACCTGTTCTTTGAATTGTGGTGTGTAATCTTTTATAGTCACCTGAAAGGACAGACTGCCTCAGATTAACATCTCTTTTAAAAGTCGGTAGATTTGACTGTGCAGTATTCCCTTAATACACCATTGTATTTGCAGTCTTTATTGTGACCTCCCGTCTCTTGATTGAATTTAACCTGTCAGTGAGACAAGAGCACTACCACTGAACTAAAGTCAATGCCTGCTCTACATTCTCCGCCTGTGATATTGCACCACAATGTGTGGTTTTTCTTTCTTGCAACATGTTTTTGGTCCTCAGGACAAGTGGGTGTTAATGGCCCTCGATATTTAGTCTGGATTGTTCTACAATGCTCTTTCAATCTATTCCTCCTTCCTCCACAGTAAACAGACCGAGCAAGCTTGTTAACCTACTCCATCCAGATGCATTACGGCCTGGTATGGCATCTGACCATGAGAAACTGTAGAGAGTTGTGAACACAGCCCAGTCCATTACGCAAGCCAACCTTCCTTCCAATGACTCCATCTATACTTCTTGCTGCCTTAGGAAGGCAGCCAATATCATCAAAGATCCCTCCCACCCCATCACAACCTCTTTCAACCTCTTCCGTCAGGCAGAAGATGCAAAAACTTATGCAAAAACACATGTACCAATAGATTCAAGAAAAGCTTCTTCCCCCTAGTTATTAGATTTCTGAATGGATCGTTCAAATTTTGAAATTAATGTTGATTTTGCTCTTTGTGCACCTTCCCTGCAGCTGCAACACTATATTCTTCACTCTGTTCTATTATCCTAATGCACTTTGTATGGTATGATCTGCCTGTACTGCACACAAAACAGAACTTTTCACGTAGGTACGCATGATAAAAATAGATCAAATCAAATCATCATAGAGCCTTTTTAAGCAAAACTTTCAGCTAATAACCACAGGTAACAAAAAGAAAATAAAACCAAAACAAAACAAACAATATGGAATGTAGATTTAAGAAGTGAAAGGCAAATAGACTCTGAAATAAACTATGAAATCCCTAGGCCAACATATCGCTACTTGGCTCAACTACCAAGCAGGTTTAAGGAACAGGAAATAACATGCCTTAATGGGTCAACTTTGTCGCGTCCATACTAAATAGATTACATTGCCATAACTTCACTGATTTTTTTTAAGGCTTCTGTAAACTAGTGGAATTTCTTCACCTTATACTCCTCAAATACAACAAACCATAGTCCTCAGTGCCAAGACCGAACTTTCACTCCCAAAGTCAGGAAAATTCCCTTCTCTTCAAACATATCTCGGCATAACATATCCCATACAGTTGCATTTATGTTCTGAATGGCTGGCTGACTGGTGTTGGGCCTGGAGTCACTGAAGCAGACTGTGAGAAATGTCCATCTCAGCTATCCAGGACTTCAAAACAAACAAATAAATACCTGTCACCTCCCCTCCCATACACTCTCATTCCCCTTGCCCCCATCCACACCAATATATTCCAGCTCATTCCCTCAGGTCTCCTCAAACCCTCCCTGCCAAACTTAACTCTATTGCTCTATTCACCACTCCCCATGACCATTTATTGCCCCGTGCACATTCATGTCTATTTTTAATAATCCCAAAAGACATTTGCTATCTCCCAAATGACCTCTTCCAAAGGTGTTTCAGATATAGTACGAACTGCAGATGCTGGAGAATCTGAGATAACAAGGTATAGAGCTGGACGAACACAGCAGGCCAAGCAGCATCAAAGGAGCAGATTATTCTGAAGAAGGGTCTAGGCCCGAAACATCAGCTTTCCTGCTCCTCTGAAGCTGCTTGGCCTGTTGTGTTCGTCCAGCTCTACACCTTGTTATCTCTTCCAACAGTGTCCCTGAATCTATCCAAAAGGGCATGTTACATCCCAAAGAACTCTGGCAGCATAAATCCTCCACCTGAAGAGTTGGGGAGGGACTTCTGGAAATTAGTCTCCAGCACCATTTCGGTTAAACCAGAGATCCTGTCCATCTTCATGAAAATTGAGATCTCAGAGCAGATCACACACATCTAGTGCATAACATCACTAAAATCACTGCCCATCACATAAGGGAATTCATTTGGCTAAGTTAACTGACAAGTGAAGAATTTACCTTGCAAAGAAAATAGGCAGCATGAGAATAGCAATGTTTATTACGTGACAAGAAACAAACTAAGTGGAACAATATTTATGACGCCTCTGTAACACTAATCCCAAATTCCCATCACAAAATTCTCGATTTTGTAAACTGAACAATTTGTAAATAACTGGAGGACAATATAGTGGCACATTGTTAACATTGACAATTAAGTTACTAAATTCTGAAACAAACTCAAACTATTTGGAATCCTCATATTTAGAAAAAAAGTCAAGTGGAAGAATGTAAAATTATGTTGATTGCTGAAATATGTTTTCTCTACCAAAAAGGAAAAAAAGGAAATCTCTGTGCTATAAATATGCTAATATAATAAATGAAATTATTTTTGGGAACTGAAGTTATTTTAGGAACTTTGAGGCCAGTGGCCAGTACCCATTAAACCCATGATTAGTACCAAATATGTCCAGAATTTGCTCTCTTGGCATTAAGTTGTCAATCTTGCTCAAAAAGACCACCAAAGTATGATTGTTCAAAAAATGAACCATGACACTGGGTCAGTGCATGTAGATGCTAACTTTTTGAGGTTGATATTAAAGCATTTGAGTGACAGAATGGAAGGGGTTTTTGTTGCCATCAATTTTAATTCAAATATACCCAATTTAGGAGAAGTTTCTGCATTGACTGTCAGCAGTGGAGAAAGTATTATGTCTGGCCACTGAATATCTCAAAAAATAAAAGGAAACAATTAACATACAGTCAATTTCTTTGAAATGTTGGAAAGCAAATTTGATAAGTTGAACAACCAATTGATTTGGTTCTGATTTATGAGAAACATTGGGCGCTGCTTTTTTTGTCATACAGCACCATGAAATCTTTAACATCCATTAGAACAGGCGAAGAGATCTAACATTTCATCCAACAAACAGAATGTCTGACAATACAAGTGGCAAAGTGCCTTTGCTTATTTAGTCTGAAAAAAAAATTAACCTACAACTTGATACAACTTACAGGATGACAATTTTACAATTCTCTTTTAACACAAGTCTGTATGCTTAATTCTGCTAATTAGACATCACCGTATTAATAGCCTCATAACACATTGAAGATGAGTAACTATAAAAGGGATACAGTCAGTCTATTTCTGATTTCATTTCAACTGGTCAGCAAAGAAAATAAACTATTGAAGTACTGTATTTTGAAAATTATACACAATTTGTGTTATCTTCGTATTGAGTCTTACTTTTAATAGAAGTTCTATGCATATTGTATGTTTTGTTTTGCACATTAAAGAGCCCAAGACCACAATTATTTGTATAGGAAGACAAAGTTTCGTGTATTTCGCTATTATTTTTATACTTTGGTTAACATGGATCAATTGAAAAACACGTTCTGAAAAGACGTGTTTTGGTTTATGTCAGGGGACAGAGTTTGTTGAATAAAACTTAATAAATCATAGTAGGCGAGGACCACTGCTGACTAGTGTAGTCTCAGAAACCATTACTGAATACGAAAATCTTAGTCAGATAGGAATAGGACGACATTGTTATCAAATATCGTTGAACATCATCCAAAAATGCTACTGTGGTCTCAAAGGGTTAACTATAGTGTATATCTGCCCTGAATTTTCAGCAAGTACGAAACTTGGTCAAATGTAACTGTGTGGCGCTTGTGGGAGATATTAAAATAATTAATATCTTTTTGGTTTCAATAATTAAAGATTTTAAAATGAAAATTGAACACTGTGAGCTTATTTCACCACAATAAAACATACAGTCACTTTTCATTGATGAGGTCAGACTTAAGAATTATAATCAGTAATAGGCCACTCAACATTTCAAGTCTGCTCTGCATTCATTGTATCATGGCTGCAACACCACTATACTATCTGTCCCCAATAACCTGGCCCAGCTTTTACTAGTCACTAGGAAATCACATTGTAAATTAGAAGTAAATGCAGGCTTCTATCATGCTACAAGCCTGTATGACTAATGTCCAAAGCAATAATATTGTTGCATCTTGCATAGAATTTGTAAAAATACAAATAAATGTTAAACATTGTTCATACCAAGACTTTGGTACGGCAGTCCATTCCGAACTAAAGTAAAATCTTTTTAATGACATAAAGTTAACAAACATGATGTTGTATCATATTCCAAGGGATCACATAAAAGTCCAATTTCTTGCCTACAGTTAAAGAGAACTTAAAATAAGTTAATTTCTTCATTGTACTGCCATGATTAATTTGTAAGTCTGTTTCTAGTATAAGTCACTCTTTTGCTCTGAATCATTCACACTAACTCTTAAATCTGCTAAATATCTAATGAATTTAGAAATTTGTTTGGTCTGAGCCCACAGCCCTCATACTCTGGCTCTGCCGAATTTGGAAGGGATACCTTTGAAGTTTCATGTTGAATCTCATTTGTACAACATGTAACATTGGAAAGCTTGACATTCTGAGTGGTGCTCAATCCCATTTCAATAGTATGGAAAAGGTGTTTGAGAAACACAGTATTGATAATTGATACCTTTTTCTTGTTAGTTTCTGGCTAATCTTCACAATTGTTTTAGTGACCTAATCTAAATCACTTGTTGCAAAATGTAACTGACTGATCTCATATCATCTATATAGTACAGTATGTCATACTTCAGGTATGGATTTGCATACTAACTCTTTAATATAGATAAAGGAAATTCATTTCTTCGTTTGGCTTTGTTTCAGTACATCTTGAAAGGATTTGGAATGATACCTTTGTGGCTATATGCTCAGAAAACAGGTCTGTTTGAAGCCAGGAAAGAGACTGTATTAAGTCAGCAACTCTTAAGATTGTGTTTCACCGCATAGGAAGTGAACAGCTGCTTTCAAAGCTCAATGTGTGTTGAGAGAGAGAGTTCAGTGAGGTGCATCTTTATTGGTTTTGAAATACTGTGAATGATAGCAAAGTATGTAAACAACCTTAATTACATACTTTTGCATTGAATACATCACTCACCTGATTTAATTTAAATAAATAGTCTTTTAGTTCATAACCTGAACTTCAATCTGATAGACTGCATATTAACTTCACGTACTGAAAATGAAGTTCACTTGGCACCACAAATGTACATTCTAGGAACTTACACTATTATGCAAGGATTTTTTTATGTGATCCCTGGTTCTCACTATTGTTAACATAGATGTTGGTGGGCAATAATGTATCAAGTGTTCGTTATAATCCCTGCCTGACACTGAGTTCCATTGATCTCAGTAGGACTGAACACAGTCAAGGGAGCATAACAAATATCTGACGTGATAACGTCTGGTTTAATGTTACTGCTGAGATTAATTTCCCCCCTATGTCTGGTGTGATGGCCAAATACAAACAACTTTATCTCGTATGGGAAGAAACCACTATGCAGCGCAACTTCCACCCCTCTTTCGTGCCTGGAGCATTGTTTCTACCAACTTTCTTCTAAACAGTCCAGATATAAATCATCTGCAACATTATTAATCATCAGAGAAAAGGACTAAGATTTTTTTTAAATTTCAAAGACCAAAAGGTTGTTTTAAAAAATGAGAAAAAACAGTAATGAGAGAAAAACTGGAGTTATCAGTGTTGCTAATAGTGAAAGAACTGTAGCATAAAGGTAAAACCTAACACTCTTGTACTCTGCAAACATTAATCATGCAGTATTCTAGAGTGTTGAGTAGTGACACCCAATTTAAAGTATCTTCCGCAGCTACCTCCATAGTGATTTATGATTTTTATAAATATTTCTGATTGACTGTGCTCACTTCTTAATGAATCTAAATGTTGGAAATAAAATTGACCTTAAAATTGTGCTGTAGGATAATTGCAGACTCTGTGCTGTGAAGAACAGAGAACATTCAAGGCAAAACCAATCATCATCATTGACCTGAAATATGAACTCTTTCTCTTTTCGTTTGTCCACTGGCTTATTGAGTATTTCTATTTTTTTTTCTGTAGTTATCTCAGATTGATGAAATTGCTTCAAAAGAAATGTAACAGAATTATAGGTTATAAATGGTATAGCACACAAGAACCAAGAGGTAATGATGAGGCTACTTAAAATCCCAGCAGGAGTATTAAGTGCAAACAGTAACAGATACATTATTGCCTGTTTTGATCCACTTGCCCACCAACATCTATGTTAACAATAGTGAGAACCAGGGATCACATAAAAGAAAGATGTTGAAGTTTTAGGTGGGTGTTTCCCAGATTCACTAACATGCTGTTTGGAATTAGGTAATACAAATGTAAATAAAGATTTGCAAAGTAGAAGCTGATTTTGTTATAAATAGTGCAGATTAAGGGACAATATTTATACATCTCAGAAACTACTTTAGGGGTATAATCACTCACCACCTTGACTTGGAACTATATTCCTATTCATTAACTGTCATTGGGTCAAAATCCTTACAGCATTTCAGATATGCCTACACCAAATGGACTGCAACAGTTCAAGGAGGCAGCTCATACCACCTTCTCCAGGGTAACTAATAGGGATGGACAATGAATGCTGGTCCTGCTAGCAAAATCCTCCTCCCCTGAATAAATAAAATGAGTACTTTAGATATTTTTATGTCCATGACAAGGAAATGATGCTTGAAAGAAACAGATGATCTTGGACCAACTGTTTTTTTTAAGGTTTCCGCTACTGGAAAATTCTTTACTATATCCCAGGACTGATGAAGACTATTTGACAGAGATTGATTGCAATGAGTCCAGTACTGTGGTATCATATGATGCCTAGGAAAGTAAAAGGAAAGTTAGATGTGCCTTTATTATTTTTGGTCCAGCAATACTTGTGTTCCTGAAGGTTTACAATTATAAAAGAAGAGATGAGGTCAATAGAATCAGATTGCTTCTGTTGATTTTAGAGGTCAAGAAAAATGGTGTAGATACAAGACAAGCAATTTAGAATAATGGGCTGGGTTAGTAATTGAGGCTGAATTTACATCAACATAGAAGATTAAGTTGAATAGATGGATAAGAGAAAAGAGGTTGAACAGATATTGGAAGATGGTAAATGTGTTTAGAACTATTTAGTCTTGTGGAGAGTAAATGCTGGCATACACTAGCTGTATGGCTTGTTTCCATACTGAGACTTTCAGGCTTTTCTGTGCAAACCATTGCGTAACACTCGGACAAAACTCCTTTTCTGTCTATTTCACTTGAGCTGCTAATTAATTTATTTTAACTTGCTAGACCTCTCCACTAAAGTAGCAGAGAGGAATTTCAAAAAAAGACATAAATGTTCCTTGTAATAATTTCATGTAATTTCAAGATGATGGAGAAGAATGATTATCTTAGAGTATGTTACAGGGCTTAAACACATTGGAGCAATTTGGAGGCTATCAAACTTGTGAGTGTGCAGTTTCAGATGTCTATAATCGTTGTGCACTTCCTAACCTAAAATTTAGATTCAGACATATTTTCTTTTACTTTTGATTTCATCTACATTTTTCTTTAATTTTATTGTTGGAACTGTATAAGAAACAAATATTTTACTGAACAGCAAACTTTTGACAGGACAATTCTAAGTAACTAAAACCAGTGTGCAATTTGGCACATGTTCCATAAAATTAGAGAGACGAATAAGTGTCTGAAGGACTGGAGTGGGAGTAGTTGATTTCAATTTGTGGGGCACTGACAACAATACTGGGGAAAGTGGGGGCTGTACCATAGGGACCGTTTACATCTGAACCATCCTGGGGTCAGTGTTTTTGATAACTGTATAACTAAGGAAGTAGAGAGGCTTTTAAACTAAATAGTGGGGCAAGGTATTAAATTTGGAATATGTGGTATATCAAAGGATAGAAACAAGATTAAGAAGGGAAAACGTGAGAAATGTGAGAATGAGGATAAGAGAATGGCAGAAAAGGAGAGAAAAAAATCTAGAAATACACCAACAATCAAAACCAGATATTGTAAGAGTAACAAAAAAAAACACTATTGAAGGCTGTTGCTGAATGTACCTAGCATTCCTGACAAAGTAAATGAACTGACAGCATATCTTGAAGAAAATAAATCTAAACATCATCATTATGGAGATATGGCTGCAGGATGACAAGAATTGTATTCTGAACATTAAGAGACATATGACACTCACAAAAATAGGATGTTAGGTACAGCTGGAGGGGTAGTATTGTTAATTAAGGACAGTACTTGTGCAATAACGAGGGATGACCTTGATTCAGTAAATCAGTATGTAGAATAAGTTTGAGTGGAAATAAGGAATTGTAGGAGAAAGAAGCCATCGTTGGTCCTTTGGAATTGGCCTACAATTGGCCCTCTAACAGTCATCACAATGCTGGAGAAAGTACACAAGAAGAATTATTAGGTGCTCGTGATAAATAATCATGGGTGACTTTAAATTAGATATGAACTGGAATAATCAGGTTGGCAGTATTAGCCTGCATGAAGAATGTACAGTTCACAGAAAGCTTTTGAGATAGCTTATTAGAGAAGCACATTTGGAACTGACTAGACAGCAAATTATATTAGATTTGATGTTGTGTAATGTGACAGGATTAATTAATGACTTCCGAAGAAAAATGTCCTGAGGTAGCAGAGACCACAATATCATTGAATTTTGTATCCAGTTTGAAAAGGAGAAGATTGGGTCTAAGACGAGGACAAACATGTGGGCAGGAAAGCTGAGCTGGCTGAAGTGAACTGTCATTCTAAGCTACAGAAAAGATCAGTAGAAAAACAGTAGCAGGTATTTAAGCAGATATTCCAGAATACTCAAATAAGTATATTCCTACTATTAAAAATTTCTAAGGGGAGGACTTACCATCCGTGGTTAAGTAGAGAAGTTAGGGAAAGCATCAAATATTAGGAAAAGCATATAACTGTTAAAAGTAGGTGCCTGATCAGAATATAAAGAATGGCAGAGAATGACTGAAAGGTTAAACAGGAGGAATAAGGTATGAGAAGAAGCTAGCTAGGAATGTAAAAACAACAAGAATTTCTGCAGGTATTTAAAGAGGAAAATTAAAGGAGTGTTCGTCCTCCGGAGCATGAGAATTAGGAATTAAGAGTAGATAATAGGAAATGCAGATGAAATTAACAAATATTTTGCTTCAACACAAATGGAAATTGCTGGAGAAATTCAGCAGGTCTGGCAGCATCTGTGGGAAGAAAGCAGAGTTAATGTTTTGAGGCAGGGGAAGGAAGGGAGAGGTGAACAGATAGGTGGAGAACAAGCCCAGAGAGAGGCATGAAAGGGGTAGGTAAAAAAAGGGGATTATCTTTCATTTTCTCTCTCTCTCTGTCGCTCTCTGTCTAGGATCCATTGTCACCTATCTGCTTATCTCTCCCTGTCCCACTCCACTCCCTCTCACTTCCACTTTTTCCTAGCTACTAACAGTTCTGAAGAAGAGTCACTGGCTCAAAACATTAACACTGCTTTCTTCTTACAAATGCTGGCAGACCTGCTGAGTTTCTCCAGCAATTTCTGTTTTTGTTTCAGATCTCCAGTATCTGCAGTTCTTTGTTTTATATATATATATTGCTTCAGTCTTCACTAGAGAGTAAAATGTCAGCATTGATAGAAGATTGGCTGGTCAGCAGAAAACAGAGAGTATGGAACAATGGGTATTTGTCAGATTGGTAGAATGTAATGAGTGAAGTCCTGCTGGGATTTATGCTGGGGGCTCAGGTTATTATGATTTATATCAAAGATCTAAGTGATTGAAGTGCAGTACCTAAATTTACAGATGATGCCAAACTAGGTTACAAACTACGTAGTGGTGAAAGCGCAAGGAAGGTGCAGCCAAAATGGACAGGTTGAACAAGAATATGGCAAATAGGGTATAATGTGGCAAAATATGAAATTGTTCACTTTGGCAGGAAGAATGAACAAGCAGAGAATTATTTAAGTGAAGAAAGACTGCATAATTCTGAGGTGCAGACGGGTTTAGATTTTCTGATGCAAGAGTCACAGAATGTCAGTCTCCAGGTACAGCATGTAATCAAGAAGACCATGAGAATGTTATCCTTAATTTTGAGAGGAATTTAATGCAAAAGCAAGGATATTATGCTTCAGTTATTCAGGGCATGATGAGACCATATCTTGAACAATGTGTGCAGTTCTGGCCTCCTTGTTTAAGCAAGGATGTAAATGCACTGAAGGTGGTTCAGAGGAGGCTTACTAGATTGATAACTGAGATGAGCAAGTTGTCACATGAGGATAGGTTGGACAGACTGGGCTTGCTCCCACTGGAGTTTAGAAGAGTGAGGGATGTATACAAGATCCTGAACATCCTTGACAAGCTAGATGTGGAAATGATGTTTCTCCTTTTGGGTCAGTCCAGAAGTAGGGAGCACTGATTTAATATTAGGGATTACCTTTAAGGATAGCGATGAGAAGATTTAACTTCTCTCTGAGGGTTATGCAATTTTGGAACTCACTGCATCATAAGATGTGGAGGCAGAGTAATTGAACATTTTTAAGATCAAAATAGATAGATTCATGTCAGGCAGGGGAATCAAGGATTATTGGCGGTAGATGGGGTAATGTGAAAATTTGGAATTCAAAACATATATAGATCAACCATGATCTATTGAATGGTGGAGAAGGCTTGAAGGACTGAATGGTCTACTTCTGGTTTGTATAATATTAGTATATTGATTATGTTACGGTAGGCCTACATGATATGATGATATAACATGCCACTAAACAACTGTCATGTTCTACCGCACTTCCTCAACTTTCCAAGCCCCTGCTGTTACATAATTATGAGTGGATGGAGGGAAAACTAACAAACTTTAGCTACAAAACAGTGTGTTTGGATTGTGATTTCCATTGTCAATTAAAAATGCAACTGTCTCGATACTAAAGATACATATGGATCGGTAAAGATCTTATATTGTATAATTAATTCTCTTTTTTGCAATCTATTCAAAATCAACAAAAATATTTAAAAAAAATGTCACATGAGTTATGGAAGGTGAGAATTGTCCAGTTAAGGGCTTACTATATAATTAACTAATTAGCACTTACGACAACCCTACTCAACCTCCATACAGTCAAGTGATCCATGATTCAGTTTTATTTGGCCTTATTTAAAATTCTAACAAAAATAAAACAACCAGCTGACTGGTGGGCAAAATAATGAACTATTGTCAATGTTGCTGTATTGAAATAAAGAGAGGATTCATCAGTACACATTTCAGGCCAGCCTTTTGTAATCATTGAAACATGTAGTGTTTGCTTTGAACACATCTGTCTAAAATACTCAACATGATCCCTGAGCCTTTTGCTTCCAGAGAACCAAACAAAACCATCTCTCATTTTGACCTGCAATTTCACAAGCCTTAAGCCAATACTCAAGAGGGCTTACAATATTCTGATTGAAGTTCATTACACATTCTTAAATTTTAAATTCATCCCACCAAAAATGGTTCTCATCACTCTATCCTGGCAGCTAGCCTGGAATATGTAAGTATTATTCTTCTGTAAATATAGTACAGTGTTGTTTGCAATTTGATAGCACTAGGGGTGACGTGTATATGGAACCAATGAATCACCCACACTTTTGAACAAGGGTATGAAATGGGTCATATGATGTTAGATAATGGATATGGATTTGAAATGAAATTCAGCAAGACGTCCATTTTGTGCATCATTGCATTCTGCTAAAACGGGCAACAAGAACGTTGAACAGAATTAGGGACCAGGCTACAGAATTTCCGGTAGTTTACAAACAGAATGATGTTGATATCCTTTGACGAGCTTCAGATAGTCTTGATTTATACATTAGACACAGTTTGACATTTTTGACAGATGGGTAAAGCTGGGTATCCCATGTTTAAAAGTAATGTTAAAGAATGGCACCTTCTGGTTTGAGAATATAGGATGTGTCAGGAATGAAACCTCAGGTTACCAGTCAAGTTACCATGTAGCTACAGGAGAACAAACCATAGTCAGAGATTTTCTAGTCGCTATTGCGTAGGAATGGAACCAACTGTTGGCAGAACTTAAATGAACCAGAGACACTGGAAGACATGTTGAAATTAATTAAATCTGCCCAACAATACAAAGTGGTTAAGAAACAAAATATCACAGAAAGACAATGCGAAGATGAACCACCCCTGGTTAACAAAGGTGGTCAAGGAGAGTATCCAATCACAAACTAAGACATACAAATTGGTGAAAACCAGTGGTAAACCAGAAAATAGGAGTTTCTTTCAGAACCAGCAGTGGATGACTGAAATGCAAATGAAGAGGGAAAAAATAATTATGAAAGTAAATGGCAAGAAATATAAAAACAAACAATATCTATCAGGATATAAACAGCTAAAGTAAGTGAGGGACCCATGGAAGATGCAACTGGGAATTTAATAACAGGGAACAAGGAAATGGCAGGTAATTCAAACCAATATTTTTACAACTGCACAGTGGAGGACACTATAAATATTCCAAAGATAAGCGATATACTAATGGGAGGAAAGATCTTATAACATTCTCTATTATGAGGAACAACTAAAGGGTCTAAATGCGCAAGTCACCAGGACCTGATGGCTTGTATCCAAGGGCTTCTAAAGGAATTGGCTGCAGACACAGTGCAGGAAAAGGTTGAAATATTCCAGAATTCACTGGATGCTGGGAGAGTTCCAAATGATTGGAAAAGTAGTATGATACAGTTCAAGAAGGGAGGGAGACAGACAACAGGAAACAATAGGCCATTAGTCTAACATCTGTCATTGGGGAAAAATGTGAGAGTCCATTATTTAGAAAGAAAGAACAGGACACTCAGAAAAGCCTAATGCAATCAAGCAGAGTCATAGAATCATACAGTACAAAAGAGGCCCTTTGGCCCATCTAGTCTGCAATGACACAAAACTAGTCAGTCTATACTAGTCCCACTTTCCAGAACTTGGCCCGTAACTTTGAATGTTATGACAAGCAGTACCATCCAGAATACCATCACCTTCTGTCTGAAAAAAATGCTCAAATCCCCTCTAAATGTCTTTCTCTTCACCTTAATATAATGCCCCATTGTTACCGAATCTTCAACTAAGGGGAACAGTTATTTTCTATCCACCTTGTCCATGCCCTTCATAATCTTATGTACTTCAATCAGGTCCCCTCTCAGCCTTCTCTGCTCCAAAGAAACCAACGGAGCTTTTCTGGTCTTTTTCAAAGCTAAATTGCTCAATTGCAGGTAACATCCTGGTGGGAAAGAGTGAGATGATACACTTTGGTAAGAAGAAGAGGCGTAGACGATTTTCTCGAACAAAGGAATTTAGGAATCCTAGTTCAGGATTCCCTTCAGATTAATACGCAGGGTCACTTGGCAGTTTGGAAGGCAAATGTAACGTTAGCCTTCATTTCAGGAGGGCTAGAATGCAAGAACAGAGAGGTGAGGCTGTAGAAGATTCTGGACAGACTACATTTGGAATATTGTGAGCAGTTTTGGGCTCCATATCTAAGGAAGGATGTGTCTGCATTAGAGGGTCCAAAGGAAGTTTACAAGCATGATCCCGGGGATAAAGATCTTGTCTTTTGAGGAATGGTTGAGGACTCTAGTTCTGTACTTGATGGAGTTCAGAAGGATGAGGGGTGATCTGATTGAAACTTACAGAATACTGAGATGCCTGGATAGAATGGATGTGGAGAAGATGTTTCGACTAGTAAGAGAGCCTAGACCCAAGGGCACAGCATCAGAATGAAGGGATGACCCTTTAGAACTGAGATAAGGAGTATTTTTTTTTCGCCAGAGGGTGGTGAATCTGTGAAACTTATTGTCGCAGAAGGCTGTGGAGGCAAAGTCATTGAGTCTATTTAAAATAGAGATAGATTGATTCTTGATTGCTAAGGGTATCAAGGGTACAGGCGAATGAATGAATGGCACAGCAATGGTCTAATTCTGCTCATATATCTTATGATCTTAAGGAATCTTCTCTGCCCCTCTCCAGTGAAATCACATTATTCCTGTAGTGCAGTGACCAGAACTATACACACTACTCCAGGGTGGCCTAACAGAAGTTTTGCACAGCTCCAACATAACTACCCTGCTCTTATAATGTATGCCATGGTTGATAAAGGCAAGTCACACATTTTCCTTCTTAACTACCCTATTAATCTGTCCTGTCACCTTCAGCAATCTGTGGGCAAGCACCTCAAGATCCCTCTGTTCCTCTGAGCTGTCCTGCCATTCATTGAATACTGCCTTGTCTTGTTATTTTTTTTCCAAAGTGCATCACATTATGTTGAGGTTGTACAGGACATTGGTGTGGCCTCTTCTAGAGTACTGTGTCCAGTTCTGATCGTCCTGTTATAGGAAGGATATTTTTAAGCTGGAGAGATTTCAGAAGAGATTTACCAGGATTATGCTGGGAATTGAGGGTTTGAGTTATTAGGAGAGGCTGGATAGGCTGGGACTTTTATCCCTGGAGCTAAGGAGGTTGAGAGATGACCTTACAGAAATTTATAACATAATGAAGGATATACATAAGGTGAATGGCAGGTGTTTTTTTTCCTTAGAGTGGGGCATTTCAAGACTAGGGGGCATATCTTTAGAGTAAGAGGGGAAAGATTTTAAAAAATAACATGAGAGGCAACCTTTTTACACAGAGAGTGGCTTGTGTGTGGAATGAACTCCCAGAGGAAGTGGTGGATGTGGCTAGAGTTACAATGTTTAAAAGACATTTAGATTAGTACATGATCAGGAAATGTTTGGAGGGATATGGGCCAAGCTCAGGCAGGTGGGACTAATTTAGTTTGAGATTATGGTCAACATGGGCTGATTGGACCGAAGGGTCTGATTCCGTGCTGTATGACTCCATGACTCTATGACTCACATTTATCAGGATTAAATTACATTTGCTACTGATTTGTCCATCTGACCAATCCAACCATCTTTCTCACTATCAACTAGCTGGCCAGTCTTCATGTCATCTGCAAACTTACTGATCATCCTCCCACATTTTCTTCTATATTGTTTATACGTATCACGTATCTCAAACAATAAGGAACCCAGCACTGATCCCTGTGGTGCGCCACTGGACCCTGGCCTCCAGTCATACAAACTGCTTTCCACCACCACCCTCTGTCTCCTGTCAATATGGTTTTATGAGAGGAAAATTGTGTTTGACAAATTTTCTAGAAATCTTTTAAAATATAACAAGGAAAACTGATAAAGGGAAACTGGTAGATGATGTATATTTGGATTCTGATAAGGCAATCAATAAGGTGTTACATTAAAGTGTGCAATGTAGCAGCACATGATTTTGGGGCTAATGTATTAACATGGATTGAGGATTGATTAACACACAGAAAATAAGGAGTCAAGAATAATGGTTTTTTTCAGATTCAAAGTGGAGTGTCACAACAATCAGTCCTAGGGCCTCAATTATCTACCATCTATATGAATGACGTGGAAGAGGGAGCAGAGTGTAATGTATCTAGATTTTGTAGATGATATAAAATTAGGTGGGAGGGCATGTTATGATGAGGATGGAAGGAATCTGCAAGGGGCTATAGATAGGTTCAATAAGTGGGCAAAATCTTGGCAGATGGAGTTTAATGTGGGAGAGTGATAAGTCATTCACTTGGAAGGCATAATTAAAAGGTAAATTATCACTTAAATGGATAGACACTCCAAAACTGTGCAGCACAAAGGAATCTGGGTGTTCTTATGTGGAAAACACAAAAGGATAGTATGCAAGTGCAGCATGTAATTAAGAAGGTAAATGGATTTTTGAGTGTTATTGCTCTGGGGTTGGAACAATAGAAATAGGGAAGTCTTGTTACAACTTTACAGAGTGTTGGTGAAGCCACACCTGGAGTACTGTGTACAGCTTTAGTCCCTGTATTTAAGAAAGGGTATACTGGTATTGGAGGCAGTTCAAAAGGTATTTACTGGACTGATTCCTGGACTGAAAGGACTGACTTATCAAGCACAGCTAACAAGTTAGGCCTTTACTCATTAGAGTTTAGAAGAATTAGGGATGATCTTATTGAAACATACAAGAGTCTAAAGGGGCTTGACAGAATAAATGTTGAGATGATGTTTCCACCAATGGTGGATTTTCGATCTAGGGGACATAGCTACAGAATAAGGGGATACTTATTCAAAACTGAGATGATGTAGAAGTGTTGATGTTGGACTGGGGTAGACAAAGTCAGAAGTCACACGATACCAGGTTATAGTCCAACAGGTTTATTTGAAATCACAAGCTTTCTGAGCCCTGCTCCTTCACCCTGATGAAGGAGCAGCATTCTGAAAGCTTGCGATTTCAAATAAACCTGTTGCACTAAAACCTGGCGTTGTGTGACTTCTGGCTTTGAAAACTCAGATGCAAAGGACTTTTTTTTCTTCTAGGTGGTAATAAATGTCTGGAATTCTCTACCCCAGAGACTTGTGAAGGCAAGATCACTGAAAGTATTTGAACAGGAGTGGATAGATTCTTGAAATAGTGGGAAGTTGAGGTCTATGAGGAGTTGAACAAAACAGAATTTGAGACCTGGGGCTGTGATCTTATCAAACAGTGGGGCAAGCTTAAAGGGCAGATTGAATTACTTCTGCTCCTATGTCTTATGTCAGATGCAATAAAACCAAAATGTTATTCTTTAAATTGACTAGACTGGAGAGCAGAAAACAAAAGACACCATATAGGTTTGATTGGAATAGATGGACATGAAGTTGTTAAAAATGGTTGCCAACTGAGTGATTAATTAAAAATGTAGCACAGTATTAAAATTCAAGAATAAACTTTGAGATCTATTGATATTATCTGTGATGCATACATACTACAGATACTGCAGGAGAATGGGAGTTTTATATTTGTAATTAGCTTGTGTTTATCACTTTAAATATAGAAGGTAAAAAATCCCTGCTGGCTTTAGTTACATTGCTGACTGAACTTCCTATTGAACCCACTGACTAAAGAGGGTTGTGTGTATTTTTATGCTTCACAGCTTTGTTCTCCAATGAATATTTTAATGCAAAAGAAAGAAGATAATGTGGGAGGGTGTTTTCTGATATTAAAACATTTTGAGATTATAACATGCTTAGAACATTTAGTGGATAAATTATTTAAAACATGGCTGTGCAGACTGGTTCCAGAGATAGTTTATAAAAGCCAAAAGGAGTTCTGAGGAAGCATCGCAGAATCTGAAATGTTAACTCTGATTTCTCTCCTCAGATGCTGCCAGGCCTGCTGAGCTTTTCCAGCAATTTCTGTTTTTGTTCCAGGGATAGTTGATCAGTTTAACATACCCAGGAGCTGTCGGGGATCTGAAAACATATAACATTGACGTATTATTAGATTACCACAAGTAGGATCAAAAACCGACGATTGATTTTTGACCAGCTTACCACTCTTTGTATCGGAATATAAACAGATCAGGCAGGATCTTATTGGACGGCCAACCCAGGCGGGCTTTATGGCCTACTTCTGCTCCTAACTAGTATGTTTGTAGGCGATCTGACTGAACGGAGCCCATGGATAGTAGTAGACAATTTTTAAAAGATTAACATGGTGGTTTAAGAAGCTGACTTGGCACTAATTGCAATTATGTTATAACGTGAATGTTGCCTAAAAGGTTCATGGGTAAGTTTAGCCTGTGCCTTCTATTAATATGAAACAATTGAGAGCGTATCATTTTCACTCACTTTAACCTTTAAACATTGAAATTAATTTATAAATCCACAGCAGACCTAACAGATCCAGGATTCTTTTCAATCAGTAATGAAAACACAGTAGAGTTAGTCTATTGGATGTGCTGTTAACATTGGGTATGGTGAGACTGTCTCCTCTACAGATGTCAGCTGCTTCTGAATTTCAGTTGGGCCGCTGCAGTTAGGCTGTAACTTCAGTTTTGAGTCAATGTTGTGAAAGCTTCGCAACAATGCTAAAGATGGGACGTAAACACACTACAAGGATGAGGTTAAATTTCCATTTCACGGATCACCATAAAAGGGCTTCAGGCTAAATTTGATTTACACCGAAAATATTCAACAGGTCAGGAAACGCGGACAGATTGAACGGGTCAGTTTGATGACCTTCCAGTAGAAGTAACTTGAAAAGTTAGCCCCGCTGTTTGCCCGGCCTCCTGAAGGGAGAGGTGAAAGGTTGGAAACCTCGAAGTGACAGCTTCAATATCACGAAGGAAGCGGGGCTCATGGGCAGGGGTTGGGATAAATGAATCACAGAGAGACGGACAGCGCCTGAAATCTCGGCTATCTGATGGATGAAGCTACAAGATAGAGAAACCCACCTGCCAAAAAAAAAATACTAAGCTAAAACAAAGAACTGCGGATACTGGAAATCTGAAACAAAAGCGGAAATTGGTGGGGACACTCAGCAGTGAAAGCAGAGTTAATGTTTCCAATCCACTAACAACTTCTTCAAAAACTTTACATGAAGGGTCATTGGATCCCAAAAGTACTTTCTCTCTTTCTCCACAGATCTGCTGAGTTTTTTTTTGTCCAAAATACACCGTTAGTCATGAAGCACCCAATTCCATAACCGTCAGTCTCTCCCCACCCCATCTCCAATAGTTTGTAACAAAGCGTTCAATAAAAAGTGAGAAAAAGTCCTCCCTTCAACGTCCAAATATTGCATCGCCATGGGAATCAGTCCTCAATTCCAGTCAATCCTGGGGAATAGGCAACTGTTCTCCAGCTCAATTCTAACCCCAACGTTAGAGCTGTTGGAACGGACTCAGAGCTCAGGGTTCTCAGTCCCAACTAGAAATACATCACCAGTAGGGTTCAAGTCGCCACTATATTTTCGACCCCCCACAGCTTTTAGATAGCAGGTTTTAATGTCTCAGCCCCTCCGACGTTTAATTGCTGTGGATCGAAAAAAAAATTGCATTCCTTCCCGCTTTGAGTGGTTAGGATTTAGAATTCAATGCTGTGGGTGGGAATAGATTTCTTTGTATCTTTAGAAAAAGGGAGTTGAATAGATACTGGAAGAACGTGCAGAGATTTTGGGGTAGGGACTAAAAACAAAACCCAGGCTGAACTTCTTTTTGGAAAGGGGCACTACAGACTCGATGGGCCGAATAGCTTTCATCTCCAACGTCCTACTCCAATTCCAAAGTGAGAAAACCCACTCAGTACGACCTGACTGTAGAAGATAGGAAGAGCCCGGGGTGCTGGGTGAAGGAGATCGACAGTATGATAGAAAAATAACCCTCATCTCAATATTGCAGGGAACAGTATTTTCTCGATCCTGTTCGTCCTGTCAGATTCAACAAGCACTGAATTTATAGGGAATCCTGGCGGTCATTCACTGGATCCATCTGTTTCTCTGTACCAGCTAATTAACAAAGAACAATTAGCCAATTGACCAATTAGTTACAATCCTCTAATCTACACTCAATAGGGTATTCATCGCTTCATTATAATTTCTCATCGACACAAAGCAGCAAATGTACTTAAAGCAAGCTCCATGGGCCTGTGCAAGGGAGATGATTTCCGCGGTTTTAAGTCTAATTAGTTCGAGATAAGTAATCCCTCAATCTTTGTTTAGTAAGAATCTGCTTGCATTAAGAGCAATTTAAAAACATTCCAGTATTGGCTATAAATGAATACTGTACCAACAGAATGGAAAACTTAATGGATTTTTAAACATGTTGCTCTGAGATTTGCTTCTATCGTGAAATGTTCTTTTCTTCCTCACCAAAGGACCAAACAACTTTTTTTTTCTTAAAAAGGAAAAGTTCAAAGACGGGTAATGAAAAATGTAGGCACCAACTTGTACGCATTATCAATCAGTCAATATTCGTGTGCTGGGCGGACAATATGCTTTTTCTTAAAAAAAAGGTATTCCTTCCTAATATCCTCTTAATTTTTAATCAGATCAATGTACTTCCCAGGGGGGTGATTGGGGATTTGTTAGAGTACAAGGTTATGCAGCTGGGCGAGCTGGGGCATTAGTTATCCTCATTAATTGGAGAAATCATCATGAAAGCTGCTAGCTCTGTCTTCAAGTTGCATCGTCTCTTCCAAACGAGGTAATTAATAACGCCACCTCCATTCCACAGACATATTATTACTGCAAACTTGACGTTGATATCTTATTCAGCGGGTAATTGTAGGTTTCTAAATTGGTACGTGTACACACCAATTCCTCATGACATCACCTTTGGAAACTAAAGCCCACAAAAAAACCTGTCTTTTCTAAACTAATAGACGCACTGTTCAAGGACAAATTAATTCCCTTCAGATAATGATATGAATATTCCCTTGTTAGCCAGAGCTCCTCGCAGGGGATTAGATACGACGGTTTTTTTTTTAATTGTACGTTTTAAAACAAAAAATAACAGGCCGTGCTCAAACATGAAGCTGGGTTGTAATAGCAGCTGAAACCATCAACAGGGTAAACGCTGTCGGAGATCAGATAAGCGCCTTAGTCTTTCGAACAAAATTTAAGTCTTTGGGGAGCGGTTTGCAAAGAAAAAAATGGTGTTAACAGTACACAACTGCAAGTTAACATCGGAGAACAAAGGGGCATTTTAATTATAACTAGTCGGCTATTCATTGTCCTCAATACTTGAACCTGAATAAACTAGGGCTACCCCCACACACACCGGATTTATTAAGTCTCTTGATTCAGGTGACTGACCCGGAACTGACTTTTCAGAGGACTTCTGTATTGAATCAGATGGGTTTTTTTTTAAATTTTAAAATTTCCACCTGTTCTATACTAAACGATGCGTTTCAAACAAGTCTAACACATAATCAAGTGGATATTCTGGGATGAGTGCCCAGTAACTTGTTCACTGGACCTAGCTTAGGAAGTCTTCCATTCTTCACTTTATGATCCTGTGTATGTTTTTCAACTCGCAATAGAAATAGCAAAGGCCCATCTTACAGAAGAGGTGGCGTGGGGTGGGGGAAAGCCCCAGCCAAATTAAATATTATTGACTTGCACTCTATGCCACTTTCAGACAAGTGAAGTAAAAAGTGATTTTTAAAACAAAACAACGCAAAAAGTCTCCCTGCGGGGTAGGCCTCCAAATGTTAATGGGACCAGTTTCCTCGCTGGTGTCGCTTCATTGCGTGGTCCATCAGGCAACATTAAATAAACAATGACAGATCAGGCGGTGGATCCAGATAATTCGGTCTTCTCTTTCACGCCTCTAAATGATGGCTGGACTGATATGATCAGCAGCAGGAGGAGCCCAAGCCTAGATTGCAGGTACCAAGGAAACTGAATTCAAAGCAGTTCTGCTCTCACCCAACTCGCTGAACCGGAACAAAGTGATTGTTTGCGGCCGAGACAGGAGATCCTTTGTTCGTTCTATTAATAAAGCGCAGTGAGCCAGGTAAATCCTTTCCCCAGATGAATGAGTCCCCTTTTACCCCCTTCAAATAATTCACCTCGAGTCGCTCACAATTTGTGTCTATATTTCTCTTTAATTACGTTGATGAGCCTAAGCCTTCAGACATTACCTAAATAGTTCAGAACAGCAACTTTCTAACCCCACAACTAGACTGATCTGAAGGCAGGTGAATCTGCCTGAAAGAGACTCTTAATTTTATAGTGGTTTTTGGGGGGGGGGGGGGGGGGGGAAGACGCCCTTTCACAGATGAAAAGAATGATTACCACAGTGATACTTCTAATTATGCGGTAATGATGATCCTGCAGCGTTCCGCTGTGATGCGTGAAGGAGCGGCTCCCAGTACATATGATCCTAAGCAAAAAAAAGGTTTGCTATGGGGCATATTTCACCTTCTCCCAGAAACTAATTTGAACTTGTAACCCTTCAACTGTCAATCAAACAGCAAAAGCCACGGGACAATCATATTGTTGCACCCTAAATTTATCTTTTCGATAATGAAAGCTAACCTAAGCACCAAATGCACGAGGTTTGCTTAGACTGAAGGATAAAATTAGGCGATTGAGAAACCAGGCTGACGCCAAAATCTTGTTATCCAGGCATATTTTAGACTGAAGAGAACTTTTCATTTGTAATAATAAACCCTCATTCTGTTCGATATCCCCAGAATGGGATGAGAATTACACAAAACAACAGGTTCCTATAATGTCAATCTCTGAAAATGAAGATTAAACAGTAAATGATAGACAGGTCTCTGCTCCGCCCAATGATCCCCAGGCGCTAAACTGGGTGGTGCTCTGCTTATTTTGAAAGCCTGCAGCTGTAGTACATTTAAAATCCAATAATACACTTTTCAGAAACTCTGTTCTATAGCTCTCTGGTCTGTTGTACAGGAGATTGAGTAAAGCGATTGTTGCCCGATCTGACCAGGATGAAGGCCTGAAACAATATTTCATCTTTTCCCAGAGTTCACCCTGCTCACGTTGAGCTTCAGGTTTGTAATGACGCTCTGCAAAGTGCACCATACACCCATTCTTAAAACCAATGGGACTTCAGGGCGGTATCACTGTGTACCAAGCACCTTGACTCTACAGACCATACTAACTGTCGTTATGTAGCTTCACGAAGCTAGATTTGTTTAAAGTATTGTCAAGTAGGATAACTAACTGCAAGTGATTTATAATGTTTAGATTTCAAAGTTTACTTTTTTTTTCCCAAAAGCTCACCTTGCGTGGAGACGCAGGTAAAACTGTGTACGTGTAAAAAGGTACCTGGATGAGATTAGCAATCTATTCACCCACTCTGTGGCAGGGCCTCAGTTGGACAAGACTGGGAAACAGGCACTTTGAAGAGCGCCATTCCAAACCTGACAAGTTCAAGACGATCTGGGGGAATTCTATGAGAAAAGTGAGCTACTATTTGCAGGCCTTTGTCCTAATTCAGATCCAGTGGAAGCGCTTAAACCAGTCTCCTGTACAACAGGCCTTACAACTATGGAGCAAAGTTTCCAAATAATTAGAGTAAGACTCCAATCATGGCTGGTAGAAGCGTGCACCCGCTAACTCATCCGGAAAGAAGGACTGAAAAGACATTCAGACTGCTTTAATCTGCAAACAAGTGTACTTTTGTGTATCTTTGGTATTATTTTCATTGCCATCAATTTGGTACACAGGCTGTGATTCTAGACCAGCTATCAGATTGCTTAAGACCACTGTCCTGCACGATTTTACCACAGAACTGCTGTTTAATGTAGACTAACGTCCAACATCAGTTTTTTTTTGCTGAGTTGGGGGATGGGGGTGGTGAGAGAGAACACTTGAGAGCAAGCTTTGTACAAATCAATGATTCTGTTCTGAAGAAACGCTCCCTCATTTTTCCCTTTTCCCAAAATGCCTCAAACAGCTTCACCTTCAGAGGTACTAGCACAGTTCTCTCAGCAGGAGAACCAAAAAAAACATACTCAGAGGGGTCACGGAAAGGAGTTTCAATTTCGGCATGTTTGGAGTTAAGACTCAGCTCATTCTAAATTCCTGTCATAACGTCCGTGTTATTTTTCACTAGAATCTATTGATCGTGTCCCTAACGCTTTTCATACGAAAGCAATGTCTGGGGTCCAACGTGATGAGAATCAACCCCACATGCCAATCTATTCAATATGTAAAATGGAGTTCGATATTAAAATGGCACACTGCTTTAAATATCAACAGTATACTTTCATACCGACCCCAAGAAAGCATATGTTAACTGTATCCTTTCAACGTAATTGTTGCATTAAAGCTACAATCCACGTTTACCAGTCCTCGTTGTATGGAATGACCATAAAAAGCCTGAAAGTCAATACTTTATACTGTAAACTTTGAAACGTATGTTTCCACGTTGATCAAAACGTTACTACATATTGCAATCAAAATTTAAAAAAAAACATGCCAAGGAAATTAATGTTTGAGGAAGTGTTTCCAATTTGGAAAATATGTAGTTAAACATGTCACTAATTCTGCTTAATGATCTCATTAAGTTACGATGTATGTTGGATATGTATATGATAAACTCCCATTTGTCTAACTTGGGTCTCACTTGTACTATAACTCGTTCACGAGCCAGTTTACTGGTGAACTTAATTTTCAATTGAGATAAATAGTAACTCTCAAATAAACACGACACCGCCACAATCCAGCCCAGTTATAATTAAAGACGAGGGCAAATTGGAGAGAGTGGCTGTAGTATACAGAGTGAATTAGGACATTGTTCCAGACTTGTATAAACCATTTGGGCGGGGGGACGCCACACATAGAGGACTAACCACTGCAAGCTTATTCTACGAATTTCAGGTTGACTCCACTCGGAATAATAAAAATGCAATTAATCTCTGCATTCAGCGGTGTGATTCCGCTGCTGTTTGACACGGTTATACTTTCATTTAAAACCTTAAGATGTGCTCTTCAATTTAATAAAAGTCAAGCATCACGATCGGCAGTAAGTAGTGAGCCAAGGTTTTGAAAATTGAATTTGGTTCAGATATTAACTCGCTTGTAGACACTGTGAAGGCAAAAAGCCTCGAAAGTCCAGCTTTACTCGTTACGGTGAATTGTAATTCACGGTTGGTCGTTCTAGAGCACAGAAAAGTTTAATGCGCAGGAATATTTTTTTCAAAACCCTATGTTTTGGCCGAATGACGGCCTGTCACTTTATCTGCAGTCGGCAGCTGGTTGGAAGACTTCACTGAGCTCCGGGTGTCGTTATCGCGGTGTTAGAACTCCATCTGACCTGGCTTCCTGAAGCACGGTAATTATACTTCTATTAATGAGATGAGATTTAAGCCTGCAATACGAACACCAGCTTTAATCGAGACGTGGTTTCTCCGGAACAAACCAAAGAGGGAAAGCTTTAAAGATCACCCTTTTTATTTTAAACAAGTTGTTGACTGCCGGTCCCGTTTTAATTGAAGTGTTAAATCAGCACTCCCAGCAAGCTTCACCCCCTCCCTCACATTCACCCATTCAAGCTCCAAATCCAGTTTTAAAACCACATCTCTGATCAGGGGTTGCTTACACTGCACTAAGTAGCTCGCAGGTTCAATCCCAGTGTAAGAAGCTTTCAGAATGGTGCCAACTATTTGCGTGCTTGGTCAAATTGCATGTGATATATGAATACTGAATCTGGTTTTATTTATCCTGAAAAACTAAACCAATGCAAAGTCCCAACGACCAGGTTGTAAACTGGTCAGCACACAACAGCAGCCGGTATATTTAATTGCAACCATTCATCAAACATCAGCTGGGCCATATTTAGGGCCGCCCATTTATCTCCTTGTTAGATTCCCACAAGTTAGTGTGGCCTAGATGTTGAAAGAAGTCGGGAGAATACGGAGAAGGAGCGTCGATCAAGTACCAACGTGAAGTTGCTGTGCCAGTCAGGACTGGGACTATTGGATTATTGCACAATAAACATACATTCTGAAATGGCAGGTCAAACTTTCACTTCATTTATAGGGAGTTGTACTGGAGTTATGCATTAACTGAAAGAACAATGAAGGTTGCGCATTGTTCGTGAATAGTGAGGGGGGGTAGGGGTCAGAATAGATAGCCTGTAATTACACTGAATTCGCTGATAATAGCTATCCGTCCATTCTTTTATTACTGCCTTTAATCACCCTTCTTAAAATTTACACCTACTCTTCTTCGGGAATGAACGTGATGTAAAGACTGATTTGTGCGTGCTTGAGTTTATTCGTTAACACTGTCTTTCTCTAATTCAAACTGATTTGTTTACCGATTACTGACGAAGTCTAGAAACTGCAAACTGAGCCAAGCAGATATGATTGAGATTGAAATGGGGGGAGTCATATTTTCCTATGCGCTATGAACTTCGCGGGAAATCAACCGGTTCGAGGACAGGTCTTTAATAAATGCCCATTTCATTCAAATGGAAATATCATAAATTGAGCCGGTGTTCAAGCCATACGTATGAGATTTCAATAAAATGTACACATTCCCAAAATATTAATCTTAATATGACTTTGATCTGTAGCTATAAAGAATGCAATTTAGAGTTCAAACTACACAGTCTCGTATACGTTTCAAATCTACAGCTAGCCCTGTATTTTGTAGATCTGATTGGAAATTTAATGCGTCCTTACAATAATTTATAGCTTTATAATAGTCCTCCAGTGTCTACTTTCTGGTCTTCTGCCCATATTTCTTCATATGCTGTCCGCATTTCAGAATTAATCTAATTAACCCGGCTTTTCATTGGTCTGAGGGGGTCCTAGAGGCAGATAGTCTTCATTTCGATTGGTAAACACAGCTCACAGTTTTGTGAGCCCGCTATGTCGTTTGCATTGCTCAGAGCGATTTTATAAACAGGGCTCCGGTTTCAAACTGTAAATTCTGCAGAAAACGCAGGACCCTTGAACGTTACCGCCCTGAATATGTTATCATCGCGCCTAATGTTAATGTCAAACCGTCGAATCAGCTTGATACAAGACTAATCTAACAGCAAATGTTACAGTGATTGTCTAAGAATCAAACCCACATGCCAATCTATTCAATATACAAAATGGAGCTACCGACGACAAGAAATGGAATATTGTGCAGATTATCAAAAAAAAACAGACACATTAATTAATTCTAATAAGTAATGGCCAACCACTTCCTGCACATAATATGTAACCGATACTATAGTTAAAACGCGATACACAGGCAAAAATCTGCATTCATAACCTGGGCTATGTGAGAAATCACGTTTATTTGGCAATACTTTCATTTTACTTAGTTTCATGGGATCCCATAAAGTTACGATTGCTTCGTCCTCCTGTTTGATTTACTGATTGGAAAATGACGCTGTTAAAGTCACTAAGTACCACGGTAGATGAGACCAGATGTTCATTGGGAGTCTTAGCACAGTTACCTAGTATATGATGGATGGTTGCATTTTGCGTGAGAGTGACACTGCAGTGTGGACTCCTTTCGTTTTCCCTTTACCTGTTATTATACAACCCAGCTCGGTAAGAGGCCGCAAACTGGAATAAGCTGGCCATCGTGGAATAGGCCCATGGCAAGTGAAATGGAAACAATGTCAGAGGCTGAAATTTGTGACAATAATTGTTCAAACTGAAAGAATTGCGAATGCTGGAAATCAGAAACAAAAACAAATTGTTGGAAAATCTCAGGAGGTCTGGCAACATCTGTGGACAGAAATCAGTTAATGGGTCCTGATGAAGGATCTAGGCCCGAAATGTCGACCTTCCTACTACTCTGATACTGCCTGACCTGCTGTTCCTCCAGCCCCACACTGTATCAACTAGAAATCAGTTAAAGTTTGGAGTCCAATGGCCCTTCTTCAGAGCTGATGGTAGCCAGGGAAAAAGTCGTTATTTTATGCAGAAGACAGAGTAGGGGGTGGGGATAAGGAGTAAACGATAGTGGAGATAGAGCCAAAAGAGAGAGAAGAACAGTTGGACAGACAAAGGAGTCAGACTAGGAGACTGAATGGCAGCTGATGGGGACTATTGGTGATTAACAATGGGTGCTGTGTAGTAGCAGACTATGCAATAACAAGACCTGGTATGTGGTGGTTGGGATAAGGACATAGGAGAAGGTGCTTCAAGCCTTAAAATTGTTGAACTTGATATTGAGTCCAGAAGGCTGCAGGGTTCCCAAGTGGAAAATGAGGTGCTGTTCTTCCAGTTTGCGCTGAGCTTCACTGTCTCAGGCTTGCTGCAATGTTCCAGAGATGTTGGCCAGGGAACAAGGTGGTGTGTTGAAGTGGCAGGCAACTGGAAGCACAGGGTCTTTTTTTGTAGACAAGTTGGTGTTCTGCGAAGCAGTCACCCAGTCTACACTTCATTTCCCGAATGTAGAGGAGACTGCTTCACAGAATACCCATGTTCTGTCTACAAAAAAGACCCTGAGCTTCTGGTTGCCTGCCACTTCAACACACCACCCTGTTCCCTGGCCAACATCTCTGTCTCAGGCTCGCTGCAGTCCACCAGCGAAGCTCAGCACAAGCTGGAGAAACAACACCTCATTTTCAGCTTGGATACTTTACAGCCTTCCGGACTTAACATCGAGTTCAACAATTTTGGGACTTGAGGCACCTTCTCTCATGTCCTTGTCCCACACCCAGGCCTTGTGTATTGCATGGTCTGCTGATACACACTACCCATTGTTAGCCACAAATTAGCCTCATTAGCAGCCATTCATTCTCCTAGGCGAACTCCTTTTGTCTGTCTAACTGTCCTCTCTCTTTGGGCTTTATCCCCACATAGTGTTTACTCCTTATCCCCTCCTACCATCCTATCTTCTGCATAAAATCCAACTTTTACCTAGCTACCATCAGTTCTGATGAAGCGTCACTGAATCCAAAATGTTACCTCTGATTTCTCTCCACAGATGCTGCCAAACCTGCTGAGATTTTCCACAATTTCTATTTTTCTTTGTGAACAAAGATCATTTGATGTAATAGGTGCTGACAGAATTCCATTTTCCTGGAGTGCACTGCCCCATTTCTACTGACAGGGGAGTCATCACTTCCTCGCCAATAATTTTGTGTATGCGTCAGTCGTTGCAAGTTGTTGGTTTGTGTTAAAGGTGCATAAGTAGTAAATGGCTTGAACAGTGATTAAATGGCAAACCGTCAGGTTCATTGGAGTAAAGCAACGACCCACATGGAAGACAATCTACTTTGGAATATTTCATGACCGAGAGAGAGGGATGTTTTAAAAAAGAGGCCTCTTGGATTATTCCATGGTAATTGGTTTCCTTCTGTTTTAATTATTGTGGTTCATTTTTTATAATTAATATAAAATGCCATTCTAGTATTTGAAATCTTTTAATGGTCATGTCTCTTGCCTCAACTTCTACCAGCCCAACAATCTTTTCTGCACCAACAAAGATCACTGACTCCTGTCCCTTCCTGCTGCCCACTATTGGCAGCCAAAACCCCACACTCTGCCATTCCCATCACTTCCCCTCTTTCTCCCCGACCCTGCAGAAAATCTATCTCTTTGATCAGGCTTCCTCACCTCACCTTGTGATTTGGCCTTCATTTTTATATTTGCATCATTGTGGAAACACCATTGACCTGTTTCCACGATAATGGTGTCAACAAATGCAAGTTATTGTCATGCTGTTAGGTGTTTTCTTTTGATGTTTATGGTTTGTGATCCAAAATAACACAAAGATAGGTTCTTTGATAGCTTGGATGCTTCTATGTTGAATAACTGCTGCAAGTATACATTCAGTGATACACTATTGAACTTCAGGAAAAAGTCAGAGAACCCTGTAAGATATTGTTTGTTTTTAATTTCATTAGAAGCTAACGTCCTTTGCCAGATACTATAGAAAAGTCATAATATTTTTGTACCTTTTTGCAGGCTTCATAAGAGTTTTTTGCAAAGTAATTGTTTATATTTATTCTTCCAATGATATCAGGGCTCAATTGATTGTTTCCTGATTTAAGGATAATCTCAGAAGTGAAATCCTTCAACTGAGTCAGCTCTTCTCAATTCCCTAATATTAATTTCCTATCCTTAAATAAGAGTATCAGCTGACTTCACCCCTGCTCCTTGGCAACTGAAATACCATCTTTGATTTTTGTACCCTTTAGATGGGACTATTTCAATCTACTCCTGATTAACTGGCACTTTTTTACCCCTTGTATGCTTGAATGTCATCAAAACATTTGCTATTCGTGAATTTAAACTAAATCATATTCACCCCTGTGCATGCTGATTATCATTAGTTCTCAGTTAAGCATCATGGGAATTTTAAAATTCTTTTCCTTGTTTTCAACTCCATTCCTGGTCCCTCCCCTCTTAATCTCAATAATTTTTAGCAGCACATAACGCTCCAAAATCTCTCCACAAATTCTGGCCTTGTGAGTATGTCAGATATTAAAGGAGGCAATGGCCTTATGCTATTATCACTGGACTACCTCTGTCTCTAGATTAATGATGTTCTGAGGACTTGGGGTTTTAATTCCAACATGGTAAATGATGAAATCTGAATTCAATAAAAATCTGGAATTAAGAGTCTAATGGTGACAATGAAACTGTGTTGATCATCAGAGAGAAAAAACAACATCTGGTTCACTAAGAGAAAGTAGGAACTGCTGATGCTGGAGTCTGAGATAACAAGGTGTAGAGCTGGATGAACACAGCAGGCCAAGCAGCATCAGAGGAGCAGGAAAGCTGACATTTCCGGTCTGGACCCTTCTTTTCTGAAGAAGTATCCAGACCTGAAATGTCAGCTTTCCTGCGCCTCTGATGTTGCTTGGCCTGCTGTGTTCATCTAACTCTACGCCTTGTTATCTGGTTCACTAACGTCCTTTAGAGAAGGAAACTGTAATCCTTACTCAGTCTGGCCTATATGTGACTCCAGACTCAATGTGATTGACTCTTAACTGACCTGTGGACAGGGTTTGAGCGAAGACTTGTAGCTCGGGTGCTGGTTGTAGATGTTGGTGCGTTCGCCAAGCTGGGAGGTTTGATAGCACTAATGCTATCAAAACCTCCCAGCTCAGCGAATACACCAACATCTATGACCTCTGGACAATTAGAGATGGGCAATAAATGCTGACTTAACCAACAAAATCCACATTCCATGAATTAGTTTGAAAAAAGTCTTCCGCTACCAGCTCCACCATCAGCTATCTAGGTCCAAAGCTCTGAAATACCCTCCCAAAGGCCTTTTCCTAACTTAACCATCCCCCACTCCCCTTACTATCCTGCTTTAAAACACTCTTTAAATGTTACCGCATTTAGTAAGCTTTCGGTCTAAGGCCTTAATATTTCCTTACAAGACTTTTTGTTAATGCTCCTGTAAATGTCTTGGGACATTTTATTATATTACGGGTGCTTTATAAATAGAATCATACAATCCCCAATGGTGTAGAACCAGGCCATTCAGCCTATCAAGTCCAAACCGACCTTCCGAAGAGCATCCCAAACCACCCTCTCCCCGTAACCCTGCATTTCCCATGCCCTGCACAGCACTGTACAAATGGAGCAATTTAGCATGGCCAATCCACCTAAACTGCACATCTTTGGACTGTGGGAGGAAAGCCATACAGACACAGGGAGAATGTGCAAACTCCACACAGACAGTTGCCAGAGGGTGGAATTGAACTTGGGTCGCTGCTACTGTGAGGCAACAGTGCTAACCACTGAGCCACCGTGAAATTTGTGTTTCATGTTTTGAATGTAGACTAGGAGTAAAATAGTGAAGAGTATAAAAAAGAGCCTAATTTGTGAGAGCATCTTATGTTATGTAAAGGTAATCTCAAAGAAGTGCGAAAGATGACCATTGAAATGACAATTATATCTATTTGCAGAGGTGATAATCTGATTACTATGTCAATTATTACTGCCTAATCATGAAAAAAGTGCAGAGAGCACTCTACGTTGTATCCATGGACCTCGATAGAATTTGACACCATGAGCAGGAGGAGCCTGTACCAAATACTAGAGAAGGTTGGCTGGTCTCCTAAGCTTTGTGTACTCGTGATAACAGGCATAGCACGGTTCAATTTAATGGCTGTAGCATTCCTCACCATTCACAATTGACGTGGGGAGATTTCAAACTTCCTTTGACAGCCTGCTTCAATTGGAGCCCAATTTTACTGCCCACCTTAAATTTGTGGAAAACAGAAACACACAAATGAACAGTTCATTGATACAATCCGACAGGTCATTCAATAGTTGTGTTTTCTTGTCAGTATTTGTGAGCAGTGTAATTAAGAACCCTCATAGCAGAAACTGGAAAGAATAGTGGTTATTTTGTTGTCCTAATGTGATCTCTCAGATGTTTCATGAGGCTTCAAAACATCTGAAAACAAACCCTGATGATCCCTATATATTTTCCATTTGTCAACTGCCAAATGTGTGTGCCTTTAAGAGAGCCTTCCTGGAGCAATAACGAGCATTCCAACATGTTGAATGCTGACAAGATCCATTGTCAAATACTTCCAGTAATTCTAAATCCCCATTCTATCATAAAACATAACACAACCCTCATGGGATGAGAAGGTTGCCTATGAGGAGAGATCAAGTAGAATGGCCCTATATCCTCTGGAGTTCAGAAAAATGAGAGAGATGATCTCATTGAAATGAATAAAATTCTTCAGCAGGCTTCACAGAGTTGATGTGAAGAGGCTGCTTCCCCTTGCTAAAGAATGTAGAAAGAGAGGTCATAGCGTCAGCATAAGGGGTCAGCTGTTTAGACCTGAGATGGCTTTATAAACACAGGCATAGAGTACAAAAGTGAGGAAGTTGTGCTGAATGGCTTTAAATCACTTCTTGTATCCCAATTGGAATATTGTGCCCAATTCTGTGCACCACACACAAGGGAAGATGTCAAGGCCTTAGAGTGTAGAGGAGATTTATTAGTGTAGTACTGTGGATGCATGACTTCAGTTATGTGGAAAGACTGGATTAGAGTGGAATAGGTTAGTGAAATATTTACTTGAAATAGTAAATAGAGGAAAAACTGTTTCCAGTATCAGGTGTCAGTAAGAAGGATGCACATTTAACATAATTGGCAAAATGAGGACTTTTTACATTGAGTGAGTAGTTATGAGTTGGAAGGATGATATAGGTATATTCAATGATAACATTCAAAAGGGAATTGAATAAATACGTGAAGGGACTAATTTTACATGAATCTGGGAAAGGTGAGCAAGAGAATGGGTGTTAAAGTATTGGATCGCATTTTCCAAGAGCCGGACCAAATGGTTTCCTTCTGTGCTGTACTTTCCAATGATTCTATGAATATACAAAATTTTACGAATAAAGTATCAGTTCCATAGAACAATGGCAACCATGTTTTCAAAAAGCTTCAATAATCATGTCACAAAGCATTGAGTTAGCTATATTGCTAAGAATGTAATGATTATGTCACATACTGCAGTAATGGCCGTATTGAAATGGACTACACTAGTTCTGTCACAAACTTGTTAGGCATCCCAATCACCATCAAATACTCTGAAGTTTTCTCTATCTTGTTCAATTTGCACTAGAAGAACATGCTGTTCTGTTTTGAGCAATGTCATTTATTGAATCTATATGGATATCTGAAAATACGATCATTAAAAAGCCTGTCATAGTCTTGTATTATCTATCTTATGAACACAAGCTGTGTCGTCTTTTTAAGCACTCTCTCTAGATCAAAAATTATTTGCTTCAAGTCTAGACTTCTCAGCCAATGAGCCAATGTGTGATTTACAGTCTCTGCTACACAAAGGGCAAATGGTCCTTGATGGATTGAGTGGATGTATATGAATATTTGTGTATGTTCTCTGACACTTCAAATTCACCTCCAAACATTCTTGACAAAGTCTCTTGATGTGTGATGGCAGACATGTTTGACCTCTTCAGGGATTCCTAAAGCATTTCTACCATCTTCCTAGTACCTTCCTGCCACAACTGAGTTCTGAGCAAAGTATTTGCTTTCCAGTTCCTCTGATGCTGCCTGGCCTGCTGTGCTCCTCCAGCTCCTCACTGTGTTATCTCTGTCCATCTTCTCTCCCACCTATCTGCCTTCCCACCTCACTGACAAATCCCCACCACTGCCTACCTGCACTAACCTATCACCATTCCACCTACCTTCCCCAGCCCCACCCCTCCTTTCTCTATTTATTTCTGAGCTCCCTTCCCCCTCCCCCTTTCTGAAGAACCAAAATGCCAACTTTCCTGCTCCCCTGATGCTTCCTGGCCTGCTGTGTTCCTCCAGCTTCACATTGTGTTATCTCTGACTCCAGCATTGGCAGTTCTTACTATCTCAAGTTGCTTTGAATGTTCATTATAAGGGTTACAAATTATACATTCAGCAGAAATCATCGAGTGATTATCACCTCAATGCCGGGCAAGTTGGCTTGGGGAAGGTACTGATGTTGGATTACATTTCTTGCCATTGGATTTGAAGGATCTATTGAAGGCATCGCTGATGACTCTTATCCCATGCTCTGAGATGCCTTCAGTAGGTTGTTCAAATCTCTGGAGCATGTTAAGAGTCAGGGGATCATTATTACGCATTAAACAATGAACTCAGTCTCGGGTTTGACCAAACCGTCGTCTACATAGACACACAATATCTTACAAAATATCTGGGGGAGGAGGTGTATAGAAGGAGAACAGAACAACTGTTGCGGGTGCCATGTTTTTTGAATGGGATGTTAAACCCAGGTCCACTTTCTTTTTCAGATGGGCATAAAAGATCCCATTAAAAAAAATCTTTTACTCAAAGAAGAGCAGAGAGTTCCTCTCATTTCTTGGCTAACATTTATCCTCCAACAACAATACCAAAACTGACGATCTGTTCATTTTCTCACTGTTTGGCAGTAATTTGTCATATGTGGGTTGGTTAGCTCAGTTGGCAGGACAGCTGTCTTATGGTGCAGAGTGATATCAATAGTATGGATTCAACTCCCACACCTGCTCAGGTTACCATGAAGGATTCTCTCCCTCGCCTGCGGTATGGGTGACCCTCTGGTTACACCACCACCAGTCATCTCTCTGAGAGAGCAGCCTTATGATCTGGTAAGACTATGATGGCAATACCTTCCCTTTACATCATTTGATGTTTCCCCCTGCATTAAAACAACAACTATTTTGAAAGTGTACCTCATTTAATTTTAAAATACTTTGGGGCATCCTCACGGGGCTGTATAACAGCAGGGACCTCTTTTTAGCTGTGGCATTATAGCAAAAATGGAAGTCTTTCATAGTGACATTAAAATACTACCTACATTTGGCCTTTGTTTATTGCAAACTAGCATTGTTAAAGTAGCCATAGACATGCAAATTCAGTTAAATTAGCAAATTGCTACTGAAAAAAATTGAAAACCATCATCATAATTTCAGAGTAACAACAGTTCCCCATTTTTGGTAAATGCATTTATTGTAAAATGGCAAGTTAGTTTAGGGATCACTCTCTCGAACAGAAGTTCATGAAATGAAATCAAATTTACCATTTAATTAATGAGACAAGCTGTTAATTACAAACAGGATAAAGAGCAGTGAGTAAAACAAGTGAGTTTTTGAGTCATACAGAAATGCGTTGGAATTGTAACTGTGAAGAAACAAATTAAAGGAAGTAGGTGTACTGGAAGAAATACTTGCTAAAGAAACTTACTGAACTTCTGCTACCTTTGTAGTAATAACATTAACAGGACAAAGTAAATAACTCAACCTAAAGTTCATACAAGGCCCAAGAATATATCCTTTGTGATTTTCTATTTTCAAGCACCTGTTTTTGTTTAATTTTAAGTGTGCAAACATATTATGAGCTGACCTACAGAATGCCATTAGTATGCATATCACATCCATAAACCAGATGGATTTTGTTTTAATTTTAGATTGTCTGCATTATACAGAGGATCATCTTTTCTTTGTAAACAGCACTGTCTCTTTAACTTGCTGCCATTGTACTTGGTTTGCATTTGTCATAATTTCTAGATTGCTTTTTACTGTTTGCAGTTTGAACAGCACATTAGCAAGTTTTGAATTCTTGCCCCTTATTTTCTCTCTGTTTTCCAAAGGTAGTGATTTATATTTTTGGGCAGCTCCATAAATGCCAGCTGCCATTCAATAGCTTCCCCACTCATTTATTCAGAACATAACTTTCAGCAAGTTATTTGAACGTTGGATGGTGGGGATATGAGGGGCAGGGAAGGGCTGAAACCTAATTGTGTGACATCGGGTACAGAAACACTGTATTTTACATGATGAGTAATCAGAAATGGGACCTCTAACTGAATTTTCTTCTTCTAGTGAGGAACATTGATCATTTTTTTGTGATTCATTATCACTCCTGCTGAGATTGAACTGCATGCAGAATAAGGTAAGAACCATGATCTGTAGAATTCAGTGCTATGCATTTTCCATGAAACCAGTTGGGAGGCCTAACAAGTTTCATAGATGTCCAGCACATTGTAGCGCTATTAATTCAGACTAGAGTACACCAAACAGCAATTTATTTGTACTTCTTTCAGTTTAGTGTACAGTATTCAGTATACACATTCGGCCTCCTCCGTACTGGGAGACCAAGTGCGGACTGAGAGACTGTTCTGTGGAATCCCTCCAATTGTGACACCGATCTCTCAGTTCCATGTCACTATAATTCTTCACCTTGCTTCCACTGTGATTATAATATCATTGGCCCGCTGCAGTGTTCCATTGGAGCTGCAAGAACAGCCCCTCATGTTTTGGCTGGGCATTTCACAATCCACAGCCATGTGGATTGAATATTGAGTTTGGCAACTCCAGATCGCTATATTTTGCTATAAGAACATTTGACACTTAATCCCTTCTGCCCTCCGATATATCAGACACCTTTCCTTGTGTTCTTATTCCTATTCCCACCCTCTTTCACATGCTAGAGACCTTTTATTATATTGGACATTGGCATCACTGGTAAGGTCAAAATTTGTTGCCCATTCCAAGTCACCTTTGAACTGCTTAGCTTTCCACATCATTTCAGAGGGCAGTTAAAAGTCACATTTCTGCAAGCCTTGAGTCACATGTATGGCGGACAAGTTAAAGATGGTGGGTGTCCTTCCCTAAATGGACCATCTGGATTTCACAAGAGTTGACAATGGTTATTTGACCACCATTAGCCTAGTTTTTACTTCCAGATTCAAATTTCATCATATGCCATGTCAGGATTCAAACCAATGTCCGCTGAACATTAACCTGAGGCTCTGGAGTACTGATGCTGTCACATTAATACAATGCCATCCCCTGCAATACCAAATTGCAAATTTTTCAGTTGAAAGGTTATAGATCTGGAATGATTAGTCTGTTTTTCTCTCCACAGATGCTGCCTTGTCTGTTGAGTACTTTCTATTTGTATTCACGTGCCATTGGATGTGTTACGTTGGCAAATATGGTAAATTTCTTGCCTGCATTGACATCTTGTTATTGCTACTTCGCCTGTCTCTTCTCCTCTGTATCCTCTTATTTGCTACTTGTGTTCTTAAATTTTATTTGTATTTCTTTCTCTGACTTTTTTTTTGCTTTTTATGTTTTTATCTCCTTTTTGGAAGGAGGGTCGTACACCACATTCTCAGGGAAGGAGCTACTGTGCCTTAATCTTAGCCCTTCATTTACTGTCCCCAATTCCGGTGGGTGGGTGGCTAAGGACCCAGCAAATCCAACCCCTCACTGGTTTCTGTTGTCTTTGCCTGCTTTTACTCAGTGTCTGTCAGATAAGACTGAAACACCTTGTTTGTTTTCTAAGTCCAACTTGTTTTTTTTAATCAGGTTAGAACAAGGAAAAAACCTACTTGCATGTCTTTCTGTACTATTGTGTCTTTCTCCCTGGTTTCTCCCTCTTTTTCCACAGGTGTTTGGTATTAGAATTTTCTTTCAGGATTATTTATTGGTACTGACCTCATGACCTTTTCCAGTGGAGGTAATTATGGGGCTTCAATTTCAACATTTTGTAGAATTGAAATAATATTAAATGAAGAAACTGTTTCTTTCAGCCTCTCTTACACACATTCCTCTCTCTCACTTCTCACCTCTTTCCTTTCTGACATGTGGTCTCTCTTTATTGGCTTTAACAATGGACGACATGGGTTCGTACCCGCAGTTCCCAATACAGGAATATTTCCTTAAAATGTTTCTTGAAAATCCATGCTTTTTGAGGATCACCTCGAGGAAATGTTTCTTTACAGTGTGTTTGTGTCTTAAGAGGCAGCAGGGCAAGCATTTCTTGACTAAGGGAAGAGAGAAAATAGCAGATTTAGGAGAAGTACCTAGAGGGCAGATACACTGTATGCCCTTCGAGAGACAAAAATGCGAAAGGAATTAGAAAAAAAACAGTTAATATGTCATTTTGGTGTATCTCCTGTAGCTTTCTTCAAGGTAAATTTGGAAGATGCAATGTTTGCATAAAGTCAGTTGTATTATAGTGCTAAATGCATCGATGCAAATACAGGTGATAATTTGGATCTATGTCTCTTTAAAACACAATGTTTAATTGCTGCTAATCAAACACAGACTCTGGGTCATTCAAGTTTAATTGTTTTGCAGGAGAACTTTGCGGTATGCTGGATAGTTTCAGACTGGAACACAGCAACATTCAGTAATCTGGGATTATTCTGTATGGTTAATCACATGTAACAGATGCAGTGTGACCTCACGAAGCAACAGATATACTGCTTTTTAATATGTTAACAGATAAAATAAAAATTTAACATATGCCACTCAAGCCCATCTCCTTTGCATTTACCTCGACACATCTGGTGGTCATCCAGAATCTATTAACCCCAGTGTCAAGAAGATTCTTCAATAACATGGTTTTCTCATTACAGAAACAAAAACAGAAATTGCTGGAGGAACTCAACATGTCTAGCAGCATCAGTGGAGAGAAATCAGAGTTAATGTTTTGGGTCCAATGACCCTTTTTCGAAAGAAGGGTCCATTCTGAATTCCATTTCTGAATCGTGGGATCCAATAAAGCTCACTGCACTAGACACCTGACTCCATGCCACTGGATTTGAGCATTATCATCACCAGGACTGGTTCAATTAAAATTATGCTGAAATATGTGGCCTCCTACAACTACAATGAGTATCTTCAATTGCCTGGCAGAATAATCCAGATTAGAAGGGACCATTTCAACAGTTTAAGCCTAGTGCTCAAAGACAAATCTGGAGGGTACAGGACATGAAGTGGGAAGAGTAAGCCTGAGACATCTAACTATATGCTGACCATCATGAGATTTTTGGAAGCCCCCTGGATCATCTATACAACGCATTCAAATGGACAAAATTCCCTTCGCTCACAGGGTGGTGTTTCTGTTCTGAAGGCTGACAATCCCATCCATCAACAATTCCTCAACCATGAATTCGCAGTGGCAGCTCATACTCTCCAGGCTGTCCTCCAGTATTCTGTGGTAGAATACACTGGGGAATCACCATCGACGGGAGAGTTGCAAAAAGTCATCAAACCAATGAAAAAGAATAAAGGCCGTAGTCCCAATGGTATTCCAGCTGAGTTTTTAAAACTGAAGGACGTTTGCTCGCATCAAGACTCCATTCATAGCCTACAGATTTTGAGGAAACCTAATTCCTTATCCTTCCTCTCCATCCGACCCCAACTTCAAGAATGTGACAATTGGAACAATCTTCAAGAGGTCAGTGAACCCATTCTGTGAAAACTATCAAGATGCCTCACTCTTGTCTGTGACAGAGAAAGTTCTGATATAAGATTTCCTGAATTGCATACTTCTTGTAATTGAGGAAATCAAGGCAGTGTGATAATCCCTATTCTAATGACAATCTAACTGACAGTGGCAATTCACATCAAAGATCAACTGCATTCTTGTATGCAGGTGCAGGAAGGCAACTGCAATGCTGGTGATTATTGCAGTAGGAATGAAAGATAACAGTAGGGAAGTTTTACTGTGATTGTATAGTGTCTTGGTGAGGACACATCTGGAAAACTGTGCACAGTTATGGTCTCCTTATTTGAAACAATACATAATTTATTAAGTAGTTCAGGGAAGATTCAGTTGATTGATTCCTGAGATGATATTAAGAAAGATTGAACAGGTTGGGCCTATACCCATTGGAGTTTAGAATAATGCTTGGCGATCTAATTGAAAGCAATTTGATCCAGAGGGGACTTGAGAAGATGGATACTGGAGGATGTTAGCTCTTGTTATGGAGACTATAACCAAGTGTGGAATCTTCCCAAATCCTGAGCAACATAAACAAAAGAGAGTCAGTTGGAAAATACGAGAATGGAACCATGAAGTTTCAGACATAAAGGGAAAGAAAATGTCCAGATTTACGTTTGAACAGTGGGTCAACATTGCTAGTAATTGCTGAGAAACCTATTTGCAAGTATTTATGTCTCATTATTACTTAATCTCCCCTCATTTATCTCCAGTTACTATTTTTCCACACAGTGTAGAGAAACTAAATATCAAAGATTCTGAACATGAAGTCTAAGTGGGTATCTGGCCATTCCAATTCATTTCTTACTCCACCAGATAACCATGTGGCCAACGTTCCCTGATACCTCGGCCCACACTCCATGGGGAATGACCGCCTGTGCCTTTTGTCCATGGAGGTTGACATCATCAAAGCACCAGCCTCACCATGACACATTTGGGACTCAGTTTGGCAATGTAATACTGAGTTTTAGAGTTCACCATCACCTTACATTTCAATGCTGCTCTCAGTCTGCTTTGCACACAGGGACAGGCATCAAACAGGGTGCATCCCAATGCTGTTAGCTTGCTTTCTTAGTGCTCAGTCACTCATTTTGTGCTTACTCAGATGGTTGAAGCAGCTCTGCCTTGCCTTTTGTTACAGACAAATGGTTAGGCAGCTTGACAGGTTTAACAGCAATGAATGGTCAAGTGGCTATAGTCCGTCAAGGAACTGATTCTTCAGTCGGGAAAGATGGTGAGCTGTTCCAAGAGTGAGAGTAGGAAGTGCAGAGGTCAGGAAGGGTTGTAATTTGGCATGATGGGGTGGGTGAGCGTCATTGAGTGGACCTACTGCATGCAGTATTGGGAGTGGTAGAACTTAACTAGGGTGCAAAATGGACGCATTGAAAGAATTAGTGAGTGAGATGGGGCAAACAGACAATGGGGGCCCTCAACCTCATGGAGCACTAAAGGTCATCAACTTTACTGTGGCATTGCACATTCTTCCACACAGTAGACAATGCACTAGTCCAGGTGGCTACTTCAGACCAGGCTGGCAGTGTTTGACGTAATATGCAGCTGGGATTAAATGTAGATACTCGGGCATAAACAGCAGAAAGTCCTAGCATCTGGTGAGCTTTTCACCATTGCTGACTGCACAAGCTAACATGAACATTGCATCATAGGGCGTGGTCCATATATAATAAAGTGAGGAGCAGAAAATTATGTGAGATAACTCCGTTGAAAAACCCTCCATGAAATTCCCTGAAATTGACAATGAGCTGATGTTTGGTCAAACATATTCCTAAGAGACGCTATTTTAAAATGAGAGGTCTCCCCTTTAAGATGGAGATGAGGAGAAACTTTTTCCATAAGAGGGTTGTCAGTCTGTGGAATTCTTTGTCCCAGAAAGCAGTGAAGGCTGGGTCATTGAATTTATTCACAGCTGAGAGATTTTTGGTAGATAAGGGAGTCAAAGTTTATAGGGACAGACAAGAAAGTGAACCTGAGATCACGACCAGATCAAGGATGATCTTATTGAATAGTGAACCAGTCTTGACATGCCAAATGTGCTCCTATGTCCTGTGTTCCATTCTTGCTTTAAGTCACAGCATCATAATGATAAGGCAGAGCAGTGACAGAGGAGGAAAGGAACAGAAGCGAACCCTACACTCTGGAAAGTCCTACATTGTAGCCTGTTATAACCAAGTGAGCAGGAACGAATTGGCTCCCCTTTTTTTAACCTCCTCAGTCGGTTGCACCAAATATATTTTTTTTGTTTTAGTAAGAAGCTATATCACAATTCAACTGAAATGTAGTAGTACAAATTAAAATTAAGGATCCAATTACAAGGTTTTCTTGGGTGAGAAAAGAATTTTATTGCCTACTAATCCATAGAAAAAACTAAAATAAATACCATGCGTGTACACACACGCACACAAGAATGGGAAAGTGGAGTGTAAAACAGAAGATCAAGAATTGGCAGTTGAAAATATTCATGAGTTATTATAGTTGAACCTGAGATCACACCTGTTTGGTTGATGTTCTGTATCTTTAGTAATAGGGAAATTGTATAATCCTTGGGTTCTCAGTGAAAGGATTTTTCTCTGAATTGTTTTATTATTGGTACTAAGTTTCAAGACTTTGAGAAGAAAATGGGGAGAGAGGGAGCCTTTCAGTCCTTTACAAATCCATTTTCTTTTCTCTGCTCTGCCCAAAAGCTGCCTGAAACTCCTTTCAGTTGTGTATTCCTGTGTCTGGCGTGATTGATTTCTCACCTGTATAATCTGCAGACCATTTTCATCCCAACATGTGAAACTTCCAGAAAGATGTAAATTAAAAATAGGAGTCTAGGTTTTCTTCACTCCTGAACGAGATTCAGTGCCTTCTGCCAAAATATTAATTTAGGCTGAGACGTTTTGTTTATTTCACATTGGTTTTTTGAGGTTGGTGCAGCCTGGTCAGCTGACCACTGTGGCCACCTCACATCAGCGTTTTCTCCTTTTGAAAACCATTTTAGTGTATAAACATCTTAGGTAGTTAATCAGATAATGGAAGTTGGAAATTGATAGTTTATATTTTGCAACTATTGTGATAACATAAAGATCTGCATTTCAAGAAAAAGCCTGTTCAGTCACATGAAAACCCATGGCAGAAACTTGCAATCTTGATCAAACGTCAGCCTCAAATTAAAGGATGATCATTGACAACAGGCTTAGACTCTACCCTCAGACCTTTTGATCTGCAAATTAACAACTGATACAGGAATCACTTTTTATAAAATGGGTGTCTGTTTGCAGGCATGAAGTGTTCAGGCCCCATGTTTTTGTTGGATAGGCAGCATTTACTAAGTGTTATCCAGGTACTTTCACTAAATGTATTCCTCAGTGTCCAGCTACCAACAGGGTAAAATAGAATGGCCTGACCACTAAACATTGGCACTCAGATATGGCATGGTGGTTTCAGTACTGCCACATTAATAAGAGTAATGTCTGCTCCACCTGCTCCTATTAGTGCTAGTACCGTGACCCTTATGGTGGTGGGCTTCTTTTGCGCAGAGGCAAGGGGAGAACATTTATGCCTGATGGGGCAGGTAAGAAAGCAGAAGTTAAGTTTCATGCTGCCAACTCCCATTGCAGCTCTCTCAATGTATCCTACTCAGTTGGCCATTTCCCTGAAGGTTCAATAAGGGTTTGGGACTGAGGGACGGCAGGGATAACCCCCACAGCAGGGGCCAATTGATAGGCCATTTACAAGGTCAGTTGTCAGAGGCTGGCTACAGGTCACTGGAGGAACAGCACAGCTTACTAGAGATGTCTCCTGGTGGCAGAGTGAGGGACCAGTGTTCGAGGTAGGCATAGTGGTCTACCACAGTGGATCCTTGTATCTTTCTTTATTTTATTCTGTGAATGGCGTTTATGTACCAGCGATGGTGTGCAGTTTTTTCACAGCATTTTGTTTTGAATGTACGTGACAATGAAGCATATTCAATATTCAATCTGCCGATTAAACAGCTTTCTTTACATCTTAAATTTTCAAAAGTTGGAGAAAGGGTACCTCCAAATGGCAACACCCTCTACCTCACCTACCTGTAGAATCAGAGACTCCCTACAGTGTGGAAGCAGGCCATCTGGCCCATCAAGTCCACAACAACCCTCCGATGAGCATCCCCATCCCTGTGACCGTACATTTCCCATGGCTAATCCACCTAACCTGCACATCTTTGGACTGTGGGAAGAAACTGTAGTACCCGGAGGAAACCCAGGCAGACACAGAGAGAATGCACAAACCCCACACAGACAGTTGCCAGAGGGTGGAAATGAACCCAGGTCCCTGGTGATGCGAGGCAACAGTGCTAACCACTGAGCCATGGTACCACCTGCAACAGCCCTCTCCCCTCCCACCTTAAAGGCCACCTTCTGTTTCTTTAGTGTTGGGAGTGATATTGTTGATCTCCAGAACACACCTACCACCTTCAATTAGATGGTGAGTCCACCATCTGACCATTTCAGGAATAATCACTGGTCCTAGGTGGTACAGGCCTCTGACCCCTATTTGGGTCTAATGGCAGAGTCCCAAACCTGTGCGGTAAAACAGTGCCCTGATGGGCGTTGGGGGGTGGGCGGTGGGATTGGGGGAGAATTTATTGACAAATTGGCAGGTAAAATGCCATCAGGGCACCAATGACATCATAGCTAAAGGATTTTTATTTATCTGCATTAATGAGGTCTGTTCCTGAGTTATGCCGGAAATTTGATCATTTTAAAATAAAGTTTGGATTAAAGTGAGGGAATGGATGCAATAAGTTGTTGGGGAATATAATTGTGCAGCTCACTTGTACCCACTGATGAGGGTGGGTTAAAATTACTCCCTCCATCAGTGGATTACTTTCTATAAATCACATCTCTTGCATGCTTTTTAAACAAAAAAAACTCACATAGAAACATTGTTACCAATAATAATTTTAAACCTAGTTCACATTTTTGCTGTTGGTGTTCTCCGGTAAATTGCTTTAGAGAAAGCATTATGTCCTCACCACAAATAGATTATTTGGCAGCAGTAGAGGCTCCAGCTGAGGACTTTCATCCTATGTCATTTGCATCATATTAACCACAGAGCCATGGGTCCATCAGGCCTGCCAGGCATTTTTGCTTTGCTTGCTGTTAATTAACAGAGGAATCAGGAGTTAATGAAGAGCTTATGATCCTGGGATGATTCATCTGTGTTGTTTCAGATGAACCATTGCACTCTGACCACTACAGTAAGCTCTTGAATGTCGGATATCACAGCAGAAGATGGAGAGTGCTTGCTGAGGTCTATTAGAGTGGTAGTCCCGTGGGACCTCTTGCATGGTGGGCTCTGTTAGTTAAAGATTTGAAGGAGTTAATTGCTTCAAGATTGCTTCAAGATTAGGTTACGGGGAACACTATAGCCCATGTTAACACACTGTTTGTCAGTGGTCCAGCCAAAACACAGGACATGAATATTTCTCTTCATAAATCAGAGACACAAGAATTATTTAATCATAATAATCCTCTGCCATCAGTTAATTATCTTACTTTTTTTTAACCTAAATCAATCTTCAAAATACTTCCTGTTCTGATTTATAAGCATTCAAATTAAGGAACAATTGGTTTAAAAAAAAACGAATGAAGTTGGTAGGGGATTGAATTGTCAACTAATTTAATACATTTGATGTAACATGTCTGCATTTCATTTTGAAGGTTGAGTGATATTTATATTGTGCAGCCTTTAATTTGACCAAAATCTACACTTGTTTAATTTTACAAAAGGAGCAAAATAACTGGAATTAAATTTAAGAATGATGTATATTCTATCTACTTGTAAATTCAAAATAAGGGCCAAGTATTCTCCTCCAGCTTGCTGATTGTATGATTTTCTGAAAAACATACAGTTCTGAATTTGTGATACTTCATAGTGAATGTATATTTATGTTAAGTAATTGAACAATATAAATAATCCTACAGTATTTTAATCTGATAAAAACATAGCCAAGCTACACTTTCTTACCATCTGTTCTATTTGTGTAAAGGGTATTGTATGCAGCAATACTACATTTAAACAGCAGTTCTGACTTCTGACTGAACTGAGTGTTTCTTTGTGCTCTCTGAACACATATTAAAGGGAAACATCTACCTTTAAACCATTTCCTTCAGGTGCAGATCTCTCGAATAGAAACATAAAATCTAAAGGGAAATGAAATTCTAAACACAAAGCTTATTAATGCCCTGGTTAATACATTGAGTTATAATTTTGCTGTTAATATTTCCATTCCTCTTTTGGCTTGACTGAACATGATTGGTAGCTGTGAAACTTCAGTGAGCTCGATAAAATGCTAATGATTTTTAGATAGATTTACGTGGAACAAAGAATAGGGTAAAAGTGTAAACAGGAGATGTCAAGTGGAAAATATGTAATGGCCAATTTGCCTTTCTTTCTCAAACTTGTACACTATGAGACATGAAGGTACTTTCATGTAAACTCAAAGTGAACAATAGGTTCTTTGTTAATAGCATTGTGTTCTGAATGTTTCAGTGCTATAACTCAGCTGCTATGTTAGGTTTGGTTGCATAGCATAACATTATATGATACACATCAAATAACTGTTTGATTGGACTGTTTTATAATGCTGTAACCTGATGAAGGAGTTCAGCCAGTGATATAAACTGTTAGAGCGCAATGCATTAGCTTCTGAATGCCATTTTCAACCTCACACTGTGTTACTCATTTGAATGCAACTGTTTTTTTTTGTAATATATAGTGGACAAGATATCCTTCTGTTTTTGCATGGTTACCAAGGTTCAGATTGCATTGCAACCATGGAGACCGAGTACTATTGTCTACAAATATGCCAAATCAATGTCTTCTAAAAATTGCCACATGTGTTACATCTGTGATCGCGGAAGTTAGGAGTTCTATAGCACCTGACAGTAACATCAAGAATTACTTGTATTTCACAATTTTATCCCATACATGAATTTCAAATGACAAAGTATTCAATTTAAGTATTATTCACCACTGCCATAAACATCCAATCTTCAAGAATTCAATTTGTGTGAAACCAATGAACATTAAAGATTGAGAAATGGTACAGAATGTACATAAGGCTGGCTTTACACTTATGATCTGAGCCAAGCAATGTTCAGGCATAGCTTATTTTCGAAGTGACAGAAAACACTGGTAAAGCATTTGTTTTATATTTTAGTTGTTTGTTGCCTCAGTATGAATAATTCCAGTCTGCTTCACGTTGTGTACATTCATCTGCAGGTAATATATATTTATTTTTCACTAATGTATGTTGCCTCTATCAGGGGCTATTAAAGTAATGAAGAATGCATGCAGGAAATATGCAATTATTTAATTGGCATGTAACTGTGTGTTCATTATGTGTAAGCAGAGTCAATGTGTGGAGCTTCATAGTTTTTTTCTACAATACAGACACGAATATGAAAACTCTTCCCTGTCACTTAACCCTAATTCTGATGTGGTAAACAGCTCTAGGCAGCTTCATGAATAAGAAACTGGACTGTACCAAAGTAATTTATAAAACCAAAAAGCAATTTAATTCTTTTCAAGAATGTCGTGTGGCTGATCTGTGACTGTAATTATTTGTTTAAACCTAATTGTTAATAGTGAGAATGCAACAGATTCTTTGGTTAAAAAACATTTTTCACAACTCTACAAGGAACATCTAGTACTCAAAAATAATAAACTACTTGGACCATGACAGTGCTTTAAGGTGTTTTGTAGTTTGACATTAACATATATAAACAGGCCAATATGATGCACTCAAAATGATTATTGAACCTCTGGAATATCAAGAAAAACAAAAGAGAAAATATTTTTGAAGTGTTTAGTATATTGTGTCTAATTTTCCTTGCAGTGCGCCAGTATAACCTTGGTGTCAGTGAGAAAGATTATAGTATTTACTAAATAATTTGAATGATAAATCATTACAGCTCACTCATTTTAATGTTAATTGTACTAAATGAAGAGGCATTTCACATCACTTAGGTTGAAAGAAAAATAAGGCCAATATATTGAAAGGAATTTAGCCCATCTGACTACAGAGCAATGAATTAAATGAAACTGGATGTAAAATTACACAACAAAACTTGTCTGCAATGCAGGCTCATCATATCTTTAAATAGACAAGCAAAAGCTAATGATTGAGCAATTTGGAACATTTACTCACCCCAAAGAGTCTCATTAAATCAATCACTGGCTTAGCTGAGACCCACTTCCAGTGAAAGAAAGACAAGCATATATTTTGACATCAATCAGTGACCACTTTTGAATGATGAAATAAGCAGAAGTAATTTATTTGGGATGTTCATGCCTCTTTGAGAGGATAATAGTCAATTATTTGTTTATAACACTGGTTAAATTTTCATTAGGCAGATTAATGGAATATCATGTACTGTCAACATTGGGCTGAGGGGTGGTCTGTAAGAGATAAACAGGCAAACAGTTGATGACTTGCCGTTAGTAAATTGGTTTTCTTTCTATTTTTTCTCCGAAAATGTGAAGATGGACAAGGTGCAGAATTTTAAAATAAGTCTTAAGGATATGAGGGCAATATGTAAATAATCCTGGCACAAAACCTTTCATCTGTCATATTTCAGACACTAATGCCCACAAAGCCCAGCCATTACTATCCTTTATGTTTTCTGCATCTGCACAGACTATCACTCCAGAACTCTAAAGGGATCATTCGATTGACCTCAAATTCATTTTCAAATAAATCTGAAGGATTTAAGAGCAGGTAAAACATATAAATAAATGTTAATCCTTTTTCACATTTAAAATGGTCAGAAAATCAAGCCAAAATGTTGTTATATTATTAAAGCCTTTTTTTTTGTAATTACAGCAAATGTTGAAATCCATCAGTGCCTTTGCATTTTAGTTCATTCCATATATTTTTAACAAACTGTCAATATACACAGTCACTTTCAATGTAACAAACTGATAATTAGGAGAATGCTCAAATAAACATAATTATTTTATTAAACAAATTTATAAAGAAAATTTATGATAAATTTAACTGCTTACTGTACAAAAGGCATGCAGAGGGGGGAGCATAGTGCTGTGTAAACTTTAACTCTTTCAGTGCTAAGTTAATCTGACACATTCCTCTTAACAACTGGATCCATTCCAGGCTTAATCTTTCAACTGCTAGTCATGGATTTCTACTGTTCTTAAATTGATTTCAAGGATTTCAGCAAGTTTAAGGTTTAAAAAAAAATCCCCAACAATCAACAGTCATTATAGGTCTTTGCTCTTTCGTTGACTTGTTATAGGCTGCAGCTGTGTCATTGGGTGAAGATTATAGATGCTGTCGGCCAAGTCAAGGCTTAGTCGTTTGTCTTTTGATGGCATTTACTCATCAAGGCTACCATAACCATCCTCTTAGCGTTTATATGCCTGAAGCCATTGGTACTTTCTGGAGACTACTCAACCACTGACCAGTGATCAATGCTAAGAAAGGAAAATGATTTGCATAATATTGAAGAATTATACTCCAATGCCATTTAAAGTTGTTTGTGAAGATGAAAAGCAAGTTGACGTAAAAAGTGAGACAAAATGTTGGGGATAGCTTTAACTTAATTCTTTGCCTTTGATTCAACAATGGGCTCTAGATAGTGTCACATCGTTTATCACTTCTGTTTCAAATTTATCTTTCAATATATTCTTGGGATTGGAAATTGTTGGTGAGACTGGAATTTATCATCCAACCTTTGTTTATGTGAGAATGTGGTCATGGTTTCCTTTTTTCATGAACCATTGCATATAGCAGTATAGCATAATTGAGTAGCTTGCTAAACCACTTCAAAGAACTGTTACAAGTTAACCATACTACTGTGGGACTGCAGTCACTTACAGACCAAATTCCGTATTGACAACTGGATTCATTTGCAAAATAATCCACTGGACCTTTTTACAGTAGATACATGGTAACTTTTACTGACATCAGCATTAAATTTCATATTTTTTTCAAAACTGAATTTAAATTCCCAAAAGATCCAAAGTGCGGTCTCTCTGGATAACTTATCCAGGAACATAACCACAATACTATGATGTTCATGACATGCACTATATTCTCTCTGGATTATGAACAATTACATTGCAATGCCAAGATAGAGTATTTTAATGCAAATGCGATGGAGGAGGAATTGGTCCAGTTGCAGAGACGATAATTTTAACTCAAATTGCGAGAAGGACAAGAACAGTTGATCCAATAAGATTGCTTCCTACATTATATAATTATTAAAGGATTGACTAGTCCAAAACACTTAGATCAGACTAGAATAAAGGTAATATTTAGTTAGTACTCACTGATGCAGGTTTAATACCAGCAAAGTATATTGCAAAAATAATGAATAATGCAGGAAGTAATGCTTAATATTTTATCCCTTTTCATAAAATAATTATTGGGGTAACTGTAACTCATTCATGACTTTATTCATTATGAGCAATGCCTAGGTTTAGCAGTTTTCACAGAAATAATAGATAGCATTTTAGAGTATGCAATGAAACCCTTAAAATCCAACAAGAATTTAATTTTCATTTATCAATGAGCTTTATTGTAATCAGACAGAATTGCAGAATACAAATTTCAAACCACAAGTTAAAACTATCAGAAGGCTATATATTAGAAGTGGAATTTGGCCTATTTAATCACCAGTAGCCCTGCTGTGATCTCTCTTTCCCTCACCAGTGAAAGATAGTTACACAGAGCAGAACATATCAGTAAAATGTATTATTCCAAAAGGGAATAATATTATAGCTCAATAGCTGTATTATTTTGTTATCCACGTAATATTTATTTGACTGTTACATTGCATTCATTGTGCATTCTTAGTGTTTTCTCTTCTATCCAATTAAGGTTGGGTCCCAGCTGAGAGTTGCAGGAGATAAAGCAGCCCATTCACACTCCCATCTACTGGTGTGCAGATACAACAAGAACTCACAACATACTAAGGCCAGGACATGATGTACCTTGACTAGATGACAATGATGCTAAAAAGGTGATGATGAAGAGTGAGTAGAAGAGTGGAAATGCAACAAAATAAATGTGGACCACATTCAACGGATTTAATTGGATCTCAGAAAAGATGGACCACCAAAAGGAGTTTGAAATATTATTTGCACCATCATAATTCAATCAGAGAGAGAGAGAGAGTCCCTGTGACAATGAATGTGAATAATTGGCATTCGGTAAAACAAAGGATAAGGACAAAACATTAATTACACAAAAGGGCAATGCAGCCTCTCATTATTTGTTTCCAAATGACTTCTATTCAATCACATTATTAGCAACAGAATTAAAAGAGTGTGCACTTCATGAGATTTGGATTATCTGGCTGTGCTTCCTTACCAGAGAAAGTTGCATAAACCATTATATTCTGCAGAGTCTGCTTTTAACAATGACAACATACGCTTCAACGAATCAGTGAAGTGACTGTAGTTCTCTATATTAGTACTGATAATGAAATGACCCCTTCTGCACATTTATTTATTCTTCTCTGTAATCTGTCACAATGCTTTCTGCCAGTATATTGGAACTGGTCCAAGGACCATCATTGTAATTGGTGATATCCATTCAAATGACATAGGAAATGAGGAAGGGAAGGATTGCAGGAAGCTGGAGGAAATAGTGTAAAGATGAAAAGAGAGTGACAAGTCCAGTAATTTCTATCTTTTCAGTACTTTCCTTCCCATCCACTTTCCACAAATATAGAAAGAAATTATTTTTAGTCATTGTTTATGGTGGAACTGTAAGGGTTTTTGAAAGGATTCTGCCTGGGATTTCACAACATCTAATGAGAGAGATATTCCTCAGAGTTGCTCAATATTTCACTGCCTTTTTTTTGGCAAGTTCAGTTCGTAGCCATGCCTTGTGTTTACCGTGTGGGGGTTAGGCAGGGAAGTGGAGTTGAGGCCACAAACAGATCAACCTTGACCTTTTCCAATAGTGGAGCAGGTTCGAGGAGCCTACTCCTGACTTTGTGAACCAACATGTTAGACAAATTAGGATTTGAGTTGTTTCATGCCAGGACAAAAAAAGAGCTAATTATGTCATTGCGAAGTACTTTGGGGTGTTTTATTTTGCTGGGAGCTGAAATCATTTATATTGGTGCAACATAAATTCATGTTGTATTGAAAAGGCATAGATAAAAAAGGGAAACCATCCAGCTTTTCTGGACAATTCTTTTTACCTCCTCGTGAATAGTCCACAAATTAGAAAATTAGATTCCCAACACTCAAGTTGCCACACAAATGCCTGACCATCTCCAACAAGAGATAATCTAACCACTTCCCTTAGCATTCAATGGTGTTACCATCACTGAATTCCCCACTATCATAGAGTCACAGCATCATCGAGTCATAAAGCATGGAAACAGATCCTTCAGTCCAACTCATCTGTGCTGACCGGATATCCCAATCTGACCAAGTCCTATTTGCCAACAGTTGGTCCATATCCCTCTTAAACCCTTCTTATTCATATACCATGCTGATGTCTTTTAAGTGTTATCATTGTACCCACCTCCACCACTTCCTTTGGCAGCTCGTTCTACCCTCTGCATGGAAAATGTTACCCTTCAGGTCCTTTTTAAATCTTTCTCCTCTCACCTTAAACCTATGTCCTCTGGTTTGGACTACCCCACACCTGGAAAAAAGACCTTGGCTGTTCACCCTATCCATTCATAAACCTCTATAAGGTCACCTCTCAGCTTCCAATGCAGGGGGGAAAAAGCTCCTGCCTGTTCAGCCTCCCCCTTTAACTCAAACCCTCCAGTTCCAGCAACATCATCTTGGCAGTTACTATTCACCAGAAACTGAACTGAATTAGCCATGTAAATGCTGTGGCAACAAGAGCAGGTCAGAGGTTAAGAATCCTGCAAAGAGTAACTCAACTCCAGACTCCCCAAAGTGTGTCCAATATCTACAAGAACAAGTCAGGAATATTATCCACTTGTCTGGATGAGGGCAGCTCCAACAAAATTCTAGAAGCTCAACATGAATTAGGACAAAACGGCTCCTTTGATTGGCACCACATCCACAAACATTCACACCCTCCACCACTGATGCTCAGTAGCAACAGTGTGTACTATCGACAAGATGCACTGCAGAAATTCACCAACGCTTCTTAGGCAGCACTTTCCAAACCCATGACCATTACCATCTAGGAAGACAAGGGCACTACATACATGGGAACACCACCACATGCAAGATCACTCCAAGCCACTCACCATCCTGACTTGAAAACGTATCACTGTTTCAATGGTGTAGTTGGGTCAAATTCCTGAAGTCCCCCCTGAATGGCATTGTGGGTCTACCGACAGCACATGGACTGCAAAAGGTGAAGAAGCCATCTTCTCAAGGGGCAACTAGGAATGGTCAATAAATGTTGGCCCAGCCAGCAGTGCCTATATCTCGTAAGTGAATGAACGAAGGTCAGAAGGTATGAACAGTAGTTTGTTGCTTTTTGAATTGTTTTCTCTGGTCACATTGTAACAACAGAAAGTATTTTGAATGTCTGATATGAATCTGTAGAGTTGGAGACATTAACATTTCAAAAACAGTAGTGTCCAAATAATCTTGACCTGATTAGATTCCAATTACCAGAAGTGGCACTATGATTTCTTGGCTGCTTCTCCCTGAAAACTAATTACAATACTTGGATAGTTTTGTGTATTGTCTGTCTGGCCACAAAGACAAAATAACTCTTTTGAGAATACAATTCCCAAAGGCAGTCTTTAAATCATTATTGTCTGTGCATCCTGAAAAAAATGTAGATTGTTTTTCCTGTTTGAGGCATGATGAGGGTTTGCTTCTGTCAAAAGAGATTTGGCGATTATTCCAATGTTTCATTTGTCTAAGCATTTTGCAATTTATCATAATGGTACAGTTGTGCATTGCTGATTGCTAAAGTATAAAATAGATTATTTGTTTCATTAACCAAGGCAAAAACATAAATAATTTGTAATGCTTTTAAAAATGTTTTAAAAACAAGAAAATGGGATAAATAGTTTTAAGCATTATTTTTCATTTCAAAAATTATCTTTAACATGCTACAGTCTGCAGCATTTTCTAATAGACCAAATACACAGTTACAAATACCAGTGTCACATTTCTGCAGATGAAATAAACTTTCCCAAATGTTGATTAAAGTAGAATGTGTTAAGAAGGGATACTGTTACTCTGCACGACCACCACCACCTCACCTTGCACCCCAAGTCCCTTACAATTGACCATGCAACTCAGTAATGAGCTGAGAATCATTGAGAAACTAAACAAAAATACAAGATAACAAGGTGTAGACCAGGATGAACACAGCAGGCCAAGCAGCATCAGAGGAGCAGGAAAGCTGACGTTTCGGGTCTGGACACTTAGAAGGGTGCTGCTTGGCCTGCTGTGTTCATCCAGGTCTACACCTTGTTATCTCAGATTCTCCAGCAACGGCAGTTCCCACTATCTCTAAACAAAAATACATGCACTTTTCTGTATGATCCATGTCTTTTTAATGAATAAATCTATTATATAATTGAAAGGAAGGGTTCTTGAGAAGCAATGGTCAGAAAGTCCAAGTTCAAGTCCCACCTGCTGCATAGGGGTGTCACAACATGTTGAACACATTGGTTCAAATGTCTAGAATTGGAATGAATGAAGAATCAATCTCTGGCAACTTAAATGTATGGAAAATGTAGAAAGCAAACTTTTGAGGTCAGACTATCTAATTATAAACATGTTTAGATTCTTTTTAAGCATCGTCAAGGTGAGAGTCATACAATCCTAAAGCACAGAACTGACCCTTCAGGCCATTGAGTCTGCACTGACAGAAAAAAACACCTATCCACACTAATCCCATTTTCCAGCACTAAGTCCAGGCCCTTGAATGTTATGATGTGGAGGTGCCAGTGATGGACTGGGGCGGACAAAGTCAGAAATCACACAACACCAGGTTATAGTCCAAACAGGTTTATTTGAAATCACAAGCTTTCAGAGCCTCAGTCCATCTTCAGGTGTTAGTGAGAGAGGCAGTATCAGACACAGAATTTATAAGTAAAAGATCAAAGGTTCACACCATTGCACGAAATAAACCTAAGATGTTGTTGAATCTTTAATCAGTTAGAAGGCTTTAACTGATTAATATGTATATGTAAATCCCCGAATTCTTTTCAAGTCACGGTCCTGAGAGAACTAAAGGTTTTATCAGTGTAAAGAAAAAGTGACATTTTAGGTCAGATAATGCATGTTAGGTGTGAAGCCTTGTTTAGAATCTGTTTGTGTTTCAGTTTGGAGTCAGACTGGTTTTATTTCTAAACCAGGAATTAATAAAACACCACGTTGACTGACTGTCTAAAAATTATTTGCTTCTTGAACAAAATAAAATCTATCTGCAAATATAAATTCACACCA